>NC_142653.1:68268750-68637500 GCF_055504915.1 Nelumbo nucifera
AGGTGGAAAAATACCAACTTAACCAATAAAATAGATGTTGCAATAAAACATCCCATTTACCTTTACCTATATAAATTAAACAGAAAAAGAACCGGGCCTAAGAGTATTATGAAGGATTAACCACCAGGAATAAATGTTGTAATAACGTGCATTATATAGCCGTCTAGTTAGTTGACGTGTTTATTAGGAGATTGTTTTTGAATGAAGTCCCTCATATGGGTAATTAACTGGGAAGACTCGGGCAATTCCGGAAACCAATAAAAAGCATGGGCCGCGTTTGGATACTCGATCAGAGTAGCCTCTTTGCCGGATCTCTTCAACCACTCGTAGTATCTCCTCTGCCAGTCTTGTAACGGGTCGAAACCCCCGATACACACCAACGTCGCCGGATACTTCAGAACCGATATATCGGCCGCATTCGGCCCCGATACGTTCACCGCCTCGTGATCCCGGTTACACCCCTCCGGCAACAATGCCTTCCACATCCAGTCCGTGATACCCACCCACACCAACGGCACCCTCCTCAGCCGGAGCTCCGATTCTGTCCTCTCCTCCCCTCCATAGAACGGCTGTATCGCTATCAGCCCCATCACCTTCACCGCCCGAAACTCCGTTTTGCCTGCTCGGCAAGCCACATGGTGTGCCAAGTTCGCCCCTGCACTGTCGCCGGCAAGGAAGCAACGCGAGAGGTCAGCGTTCGGGGGGAAGCCATCGAAGCTTCGGCCGTCGAGGAACTTAAGCACGTCGAACCCGTCATCGTACTGTGACGGAAAGCGGTTTTCCGGAGATAGGCGGTAGTTGACGGAGACAACCACGGCGGGGATCTCCCGTGCGAACCGGCGGCAGACGGGATCGTATAGGAATGAATCAGGGCGGAGTGTTGCAAATCCTCCACCGTGAAAGAAGAGTATGACCGGTAGGCTAATGTCGGCCGCGGGTTCCGTCGGAGTGTAGAGGCGGAACCAAAGGTCTCGGGCGGGATCAACTGCTATATCAACGCTCGTCAGACCATTACGTGATTTTTTGTTGGGAGAAATCTTGATATCAAAGAAGTTGAGGAGAGTGCGGTTGATGGTAATGTTAGGACGACAAGCGACGTCCACAAGAACGGACATGGTGGAGTAATAGATCCTGGGTATCCACGGAAGCACCGTCGACGACGATGGTTGTTTCTTAGCCATCTGTCTGAGTGAAGAGTGAGGAATGAGTTGCCAGCTGCAACGCTGCGGAAGACTAGTTATAAAGACCTGTTACAGAGAAACCATGAAAATCGCTTTGGATTAGATGCTTTTAGTTTTGGGTTGGTATATGGAGCTGTCAAGCAGAGGCTGTACCCCATCGGCTTCATAAATGAGATGATGGGTCATTCAGCAGCTACGAAAACGAAAGCATGGGATGATGGGAGGATGGAGGACATCATTTAATCTCTGGATTTTTGTTTCTGTGATAGGCTATCGAAATCTGGGTTATAAGTTTACAACTTTCTACCGGTTTTCTTCTCGCGCTGTGGATGGTTCCTATGTCTAAGCTACCCAACAGTACCGAGACGGGGAAGAATGGAAGGTGAAGGCATGGAGGTAGATGGCCAGTCTTTAAGGGAGTATTAATTGCAGAAATGAAGCCTATCTTGTCTTGACAGGCAGCACACTGGATATAGCTTAGAAGATTTATCTGTGGGCAAATTTCTTAACAACTGACTAAATCTTCTCCTGCCATTAGTGTCTGTTAGCCATTGTGCTTATATTACACAATGGCTAACAGATTTGTTAGCCATAAACCATTGTTCTTTGATTTGTATCACGGACCGGAGGCAGCTGAAATCATCTATGTATCATCAAAGCAACTATTGTGTCATATATATTTACTATTGGGCAACGTTTTAAAAAACGACTTGGAAACGGAACCGTTCTGGCCACCAGTTTCCGGATCGATGGTTCGACCATCCGGTTTGAATGTATGGTCCGTTTTGACAAATAATTAAAAAAATAAAAAATAATTAAAAATAAAAAACGGTAAAAGATCATTGAATGGGTTGACGGGTCGACAGTTCGATTGCCCGAGTCAACGGTTTGTTGAATTTTTCAATGGTTTTTGACCAAAAACTAGGTTTGGGGTAAAACAAAATTGCTTGCTTGGACGATTCCCGGGCCGAACGGTCCGACCGTCCAAGTCAACGGCGGTTCGAAAACCTTGCTATTAGGGACCTACTAAGTGAAATCTAAACAATAGAAACACAAAGATTGTTTTATAATTTTAATTTTTTAAATAACTAATAATTATTTATATTTATATACTAATTTTAATATTTTTTGTAATACAAAAATAATAACAATAATTAATTTCAGCTATGGTTCATCAAACTGATGAAACTGACCAACCTGACCAACTCAATTTGAGTTAGTCAATTTTCTTATATTTCTAGTTGGCTTTACTTCAACAATTTTCTAATTTGACCACTTGGATTAGTTTCGCTTTGGTCATTTGTAAATTGACTAAAATCGAACAAGCTGATATATATATATATACATATATTAATATTTTATATTTTTAATATAATTTCCTTAGTACGGGAAAGTGGGGAATTTTTCATATTTCTTAGTCTAAAATATTTTATATCATAAATTTATTTTTAATAATGCCACTATAACTTTTTAAGATTTAAATTTAATTTTTTAAGTTTAAATATTTTGAAGTGACCAACCAAACCGACAATCAACCCAAACCGATACAACCCAAGTTTGTCGGTTCTCAGTAATGGTTAGTCAGTTTTGGGTGACCAACTCCCCAACTTGACCAGGTCGATTTTCTTGGCCAAACAGCCTACAATCGAGCTAAAACAACCTATGATCTCCTAATTTTAGCTAAATTAATAGTCTAATCTCTAATAAATAACAACAATTTAATCTCCAATAATTATTAAAAATTTATAGCAAAAATACAGAATTATTGAAAATATATTTGATGGAGGATGATTTGACCCAACCAACTGAAACGATGACACTTGTATCTGAATCAGCAGGAGCAACAACTCATCATCATGACTTGACCACAACTAAGTACGAACTTGTAGAGCAGCTTGCTACGTCATAGCTCGCTATAGGGGGAGCTCGCTACAACGCGAGCTCCAGGTCCCCCGAGCTGCCCACAAGCTATGAAGGGAATACTCCAAGGCTATTTCAACTCGCGAGCCAGGGAAACCATTTCACTCCAGCACATGGGCAGAAGAACTGCCCTGAAGACCAACCTTGATAAGGGTCACCCCGAAGTACCCCTAAGATCTCGCTACAAAGTAGCTCGCGGCTAAGCAATGTTACGCCCTCAGGAAGCTTCTATCTGACAAGACCGTACTCATCAGACTGCGCCACATCTCTCGACTGACGGCGCAGTCCCTGCCCGTTGGACAGTCTGCCCCACGTCTCTCGACAGATGGTGGCGTGACTGTCCCTTCAAAGACGTGTCACTCAGCCAAGTGGGTAGTACATTGTAACGATCACCAGCGCAGCCGCGGCAGGTAACGACTGCGACAAGAGTTCAGTGGCGGTTATGCCTAATTTGACAAGAACGCCCCTATAAAAGCCCTTTAAACGAAGAGAAGGGGACTCTGGAATTAGATCTGAACTTAGACTCTTACTTGCTCATGAGCTAATCTCGAGACATAGTGATCTAGCGCGACCTACACTCTTAGCCTTTTACACTCTTTTCTTCCCCCCCAGCGTTCTAACTTAAGCTTCGGAGTATTCTCGCCGGGCAAATCCCCTAGGGATCCTTCATCTTCCTCTTCTCAGGTGTCGTTCGTTGCCAACAAGGAGCCAGTCAGCAGCCAGCTAGGAGTGCCCAGATCGTGCCGTATCATTTGGCACCGTCTGTGGGATTACGCTTCTAAAAGCCTTCCTCTAAGCTTTCACAGTTTCTCTTCAAAAGAAATCAGCATTCATGGCTTCTTTCAGCAATGCCGGACGTGGCACCAACCAGAACGCTTCTGGGGAGCAGCCCTAGCTTCCCATTGTCTGTATTGGATAGTTCACCGTCCCCCTCTCCGTGGACGGAGTACTCAGTTTGAACATGCCTCTTACAGTGGCACCCGCAGTCTCTCCACTCCCTTCCACAGTTGGAGCAACCTTTGCTGAACCCTCGGTTGTGCCCCCAGCGGCCAACTCGAACCAGTTGGAGGACTTAATGCAATGCATGCAGGCCATGAAGGCTCAAATGCAACAATTTCAACAATTCCAACTCTACCAACAGCAAGTGCTGCACCAGGTCTCCCAGTACCAATACCAGTAGCAGTTTCCCTCTCTGCCTCAGGCCCAGCTGTCGCTTCCCCCTCGGCATCCGGCCACAAAGCAGACCAAGCCTTCCCACCAGAGTGAGCGACCTCCTCGCTGGGGAGAGGTCTTACCAGGCTCAGGATCCTGCCAAGAGCCAAACCTCCTCCCATAGCAAGAAGGAGAGGCCAGCTACCCCTACCTCGCAGCCTGTAGGTAGGTCGGGGACCACCCAACCAACCAAGCCCGTCTCACCCCATCCTTCGCAGTTCGAGCTCCCGCTCGCAAAGAATCCATTTGAGGTCCTGGCCGCAAACTATAGGTAGGGCCCTCCAATGCAGAGTCACCACCGGTAGTCTGAGCCTATCGAGCTCGGTGATACTGAAGCGTCAAGCACCAACGCCGAGCCAGCAAAGCAGCAGCGAAGACGTCAGTGAGCTCGCCAAACTACTACTCGAGTCTCTCACGAGCTCAAAGGAAAAGAGAAGGTATGCTTAGGTTAAGTGGAAGCTACCCCTCTCCTCTCAGTCTCTTCCCCGTTATCTCTAGAACTCCTCACTGTCCCCATGCCAAGGGATTTCAAGCTCCCTCCTCTGGATAAGTACGATGGGTCTTTCGATCCAAATGACCACGTGGACGCTTTTCAGTCCCAGATGCACCTAGCAAGAGCCAACGAGTCTTGTATGTGCGTGGCCTTCTCCACCACTTTCAAAGGAGTAGCCTACACCTTGTACCAAAACCTCGCACCCGGCTTAATAAGAAGTTGGGCACAGTTCGTGCAAGTTTTCACCTCTCACTTCGTTACCAACAAAAGGTGCCTGAGAACTCAAGAGAGCCTCCTCGGCATAGTGCAAAAGGAAGGGGAGTCCATCTGGAGCTACATCAAGCGGTTCAATGATGCTTGTGTTAGACAGTTTTGTATGCCCTTAGCTTCAATCAGAATGATGTACTTTATGAGTTTATTGTAAATGAATAAAGATACATATTTGATTCATGTTCCCTTGGTATGTTTCTGTGTAATACCCATAAACTGGACACTTAATGAGACTCGTGTTAGTTTAGAATGTTCACAGCCAGTGGGTCGGTCTGGGGAGACCTATCCTGACAAGGCTGACACTGTAGTGCCACCAAGTCGGTTGGGGTGGCTTGTCTCAGCTGCCAGGGTGAGACCCTAGGCACATACAGTGTAGGATTAATTGAATCTTTGAACTGGACCAGATTTCCAGTATTGCCCTGGACCTTGGAGATTGATGGGCAAAACTGGAAAGTTACACCCGACCCCTAGACTCGATTATGATACTACACTAGGTGTCGGATTGGGCTATCTTTGATGTACCAATCAGTGAGATCCTTAGCGGGGGTCAAAACTTGGGTATGTTGGGACAGTCCGAGAATTCATCTGAGTGGGTGATCATAGTGACAGGATCAGCCCCTTCGTCGGACAAAGGTAATGATCGGGGATGCACTCTCACTAATGGAAACCAAGACTGCCGGCAGCCGATTTCAACCGTTGAGATTTGTTTTGCAAAATATATTTTATATAAGATATAAAAGTATATATGTATGATTTCTAAATTGTTTGCAAGAAGGTTTTAATTCCCGGGATCCATATAAGTGGAGAGTGCAACACTGTTCCTTGTAGCCGAGGGAGAGGTCCTCTCTTGTCGGGCAGTGTATGATCATTATGGGCTGAGAGGTTAAGTGTAAGACCATTGAGGATAATGCCTGATGGGCTAATCTTGCATCTGCCCACAGTCCCTGGGTGTTACAAGGTGGCTTGGCCCAGGGACCACTTAGTGTAAGTGTTGGGCCCATAGAGCTCATTTGATGGGTTTCAGGGGGTACACTGTCTTCAGCAGTGCATTCGGCCAGGCCTTGTAACAAAGGCTGGGCTGAACCCATGTGGCTGATGTGTAGATCAATGCTTGGGTCCCACGCCATACAAGGAAGCCCAACTGGGCAGCAGTTTGGAAGGTTTTTTGAGTACATAAACTTAATGGGCCTTAAGCCCATTTCGAACTGGGCTGATTTGATCAGTCATTTAAAGGGGGCGAATTCTGAAGTGGGTCAGCTAAAAGGATTGGGCTTAGACCCTATCCACTCAGAGAGTCCAAGATCTAAATAAGATTTAGATCTGGAAACCTCCTAATTAGATTAGGAGACAGCTGATCTGATTTGCAGATAAGATAAGGATTATCCCTTATCACTAAGGGACTTCTAACCCAAATATGATTTGGATTAGCAACTCCTAATCTGATTAGGAGCTGATCCCTTTGAGATTATAAAAGGGGAAGGGGGCGGCAGCCTTTTACATCATCAACAGCATTCTTCTCTTAAAGAAAGAGAGATTGAGAGATTTCCTGCATACTGTGAATTCTCTCCTACCGCCACCTTCCTACCATTGCCATTCCTTCAGTTCGATCTCCAGTTCTTGGGAGCAATCAAGATTTGATCTTGATCTCGATCTTTTGGGAAAAGATTGGTTGGAGCTGTACTCACAAGCCGTCCAGTTGATTCTTGCGAAGGGTCAAGTTCTTTTGAAGAACATTGCTGATTCTACTCCATCCTTCACTGCGCCATCTTCAGTGGGAGCAGATTTTGGATCCTTCCTTGGGCGTGAACACCTCCATTGGGAGATAGTATTTCTCCGTATCAGGTATTATCCTCTCCCACTCCTTTTGGTTCAAATCTGGTTCAGTTTATGGTTCAAGATTGATCCTTGAAAATATGATTTTCTAAATAGGGAATACGATTCCCAGTTGAAGGGAGAGATAAAATTTTTGAAATTCGCCCCTTATTCCGCAATCTTTGGGCGTCCATAGGATGGATCTCTCATCCCTTCAGCTTGTTTGCAGATACCCGACCTAGATCCCATAGTTCGCCTCATAGCAGCCAAGCGAGGTATCACCCCCAAGGAATTCAAGTGGCACGTAGTTTTCAACCAAACCTAAGACCGTGACCGAGTTCCTCAAGTTCGCGGATTGGTTTATAGGGACAGAGGAGGAAATTAACCAGAAGGGCGAGCAAGCCCCAGAAAAGGACGAGCAAGCCCTAGAAAAAAGAAAGAGGGAGCCAGAACCCCTGTCTCAAGACGACAGCAGGAAGAAGAAGGACACAGCTCGGGGGGCAGGGCCAGTCCAGCCCTTCCGAGCTCTAGCAGCAGAAAGGGACAATACACCCCTCAACGCAAAGCGGGCCGAGATCCTCATGGCGATCAAAGACGCCCCGTACGTGAAGTGGCCACCTCGGCTAAAGGCTGACCCTAGCGCCAGGAATAAAAACTTGTATTGTAGCTTTCATAAAGATCACGGTCATAGTACCAAAAATTATAAAAATCTCCGCGATGCAATAGAAGAACTCATCCGTCGCGGATATTTGAGAAATTTTGTACAAAATAATAATAATAATAATAATCAAGCAGGTTGACAAGGGGAGCAAAGTAGAGACGCTCCCAAGTCTAGCAGAAGGCGGAACAGCCGCAGAAGCAGCCCCCCGAAGAGAGACCAGTTCGGGGGACCATCCATGTCATAGTCAGAGGTTCAATTGTGGTGGGCTGCACCTCAGCAGCAGGTCGCGCATCAGCTCGCGAGACCGACAGGGAAGAGCGGAATCCACCAAAGCGACCAAGGACAGAAGACCCCATCTTCTTTACAGAGGACGACACGCGCGGGGTCCACTACCTCCATGATGATGCGCTCGTCATAAAGATGAAGATCAACAATTTTGAAGTTAGGTGCATCCTTGTTGATTCGGGCAGCTCAACAGACATCCTCTTCAAAGCGGCCTTCGACCAACTCCAACTTCAAGAGTGCGACCTAAAGCCCGTGAACACTCCCCTGGTAAGCTTCAGCGGAGAGAAAGTTCGGCCCCTGGGAAGTGTAACAGTACCTGTGGAAGTCGGCACCTGGCCTAGCATAGTGAGGCTCAACCACAATTTCCTAATGGTCGCAACCCCCTCTCAATATAACGCCATAGTAGGTCGACCGATTACCCATGCCTTACGGGCTGTGGTGTCCACCTATTACTTGGCCATGAAGTTCCCCACGGACTTTGGCATCGGGGTAGTGCGAGGTGACCAGCTTGAGTCTTGTAAATGCTATATCTCCGCCCTTAAGGGAAAAACCAAGGTGGCCAATGACCTCGAGTTGGAGCGACCTACGGAGCAAAGCGAGGAGCAAGCTGCGCCCACAGAAGAGACCGTCTCCATCCTAGCCTCGGTGGAAGACCCAACCCGGACACTTCAGATCGGTGCTTCCATTAATGAGCCCCTGCAATTTAAACTGGTATGCTTGTTACTTGAAAATTTAGATGTTTTTGCATGGTTTGCAGCAGAAATGCCCGGCATAGACCCTAGCATCATAACTCATAAACTTAATATTGATCCTGTAGTTAGGCCCGTTAGACAAAAGAAACACAACCTAGCCCCAGAGTGATGGAGGGCGGTCGACAAGGAGGTCGGGAAGCTCCTTGCAGCCAATTTTATCAGGGAAGTCCATTACCCAAGCTGGGTGGCCAACCCCGTCCTAGTGAAAAAGACTACACCAACTTGAACCAAGCTTGCTCAAAGGACTGCTTCCCACTCCCCAGAATCAACCGTCTAGTGGACGCGACCTCGAGGCACGAGTTGCTGAATGGCCAGATAGCCATCCTGAGCCACTTCATGTCCAAGTTAGTAGGTCGCTGCCTACACTTCTTTAAAGCAATTAAAAACAAAGGGTTTGAATGGACCCAAGATTGTCAGCTCGCGTTTGACGAGCTCAAAAAGTACCTCGCTGGAGTACCGGTCTTGACCCGGCCTGAGGAAGGCGATGTTTTAGAGCTGTACCTCTCAGAAAGTGATGAAGTGGTCAGCTTGGTACTAATAAAAGAAGTAGGTCGGGTCCCACGACCTATCTACTATGTTAGTAAAGTGTTGCAGGGAGCAGAAACGAGATATCCAGAGATAGAAAAACTGGCGTATGTACTGGTCATTGCAGCCCGAAAGCTTCGCCCGTACTTTCAGGCTCATACCATTGTCGTCCTCACCAACAAGCCTCTGAGGCAAGTCTTACTTAAGCCCGAGGTCTCTGGTCGACTGATGAAGTGGGCCGTTGAACTCAACGATTACGACCTCCAATATAAGCCACAAACTGCTATTAAGGCCCAAGCCTTAGCAGATTTTGTTGCAGAGTGCACTTTCAGCTCCGAAGTCCCCAGGCCGGTTGAGCATGAGACCCCCAACTCAGGCGAGCCCGGAGCTCCCAGGTTGGTTGAGTCCGAGCACCGTGAGGTAGCAGCCAGTGCGGCATCTCTCCTAATTATGCCAAGAGCGAATTGGGATGAGGAGCCCTGGATCCTTCACGTAGATGGCTCCTCCAACCAGTAGGGCAGCGGAGCCAGAATAGTTCTGCACAGCCCAAGTAGCACGAAACTGGAGTACGCACTACACTTTGAGTTCGCCGCATCTAACAATGAAGCAGAGTACGAAGCGTTGATAGCCGGGCTAGCTCTAGCCAAAGAAATGAAAGCCAAGCACATTATCATCTGTAGTGACTCCCAGCTCGTGGTCAATCAGGTAACAGGAGAATACGAAGCTCACAAATTGACTATGATTGCCTACCTAGCCAAAGTAAGAGAGGCTCTGCCCAACTTACAGTCACATTTCATTAGGCAAGTCCTGAGGTCCGAGAACGCTGAGGCCGATGCCCTGTCCCGGTTAGCCAGCACTAGTGATAACACCATGAGAACCGTGTACATAGAGAACTTGCCTCGGCCTAGCATTCTCGGGGGAACAGAGGAGGTCGCTCCTGTCGTTCAAGTAGAGCCAAGCTGGATTGACCCGCTCGCGAGCTTCCTGCTACATGGGACCCTCCCTGCAGATCGCAATGCCGCCAAAAGGGTAGAGCGTCAGGCGGCCAAATACGTCATGATAGACGAACAACTGTACTGAAGATCCTACATGCTCCCCTACCTGCGCTGCTTGCGACCCTCTGAAGCCGAGCTCGTACTCCGCGACACTCATGAGGGCCTCTGCGGCGGACACTTGGGGGGTAGGGCCCTCGCCCAAAAAACACTATGGCAGGGATACTACTGGCCAACAATGAAAGCAGACGCTATTGAGTTCGTTAGAAAGTGTGACAAGTGCCAGAGACATGCCAACATCCACCATCAGCCCGCTGCCGATCTCAAGTATCTCACTAGCCCGTGGCCTTTCGCGCAATGGGGCATCGATATACTTGGACCATTTCCACCAGCAACCGGCCAGAGGAAGTTTCTAGTGGTCGCAGTGGATTATTTCACCAAGTGGGTAGATGCCGAGCCCCTTGTAACAATCACAGCCCGAAACGTTCAGAACTTCTTTTGGAAGAACATAGTATGCCGCTTTGGGTTACCTCGGGTATTGATTTCTGATAACGGTAAGCAGTTTGAGGATATCAAATTCCAGAATTGGTGCCAAGACATGGGAATCCGACAGAACTTCACTTTGGCCGCACACCCTGAAGCAAACGGAAAAGCAGAAGTCACGAATAGAGCTATGCTCCGTGGACTGAAGGCACGATTAGACCAAGCTAAAGGACTATGGGCAAACAAGCTGCCCAGTGTTCTATGGGCATACCGAACTACTAAGAAGACCGCCACAGGAGAGACTCCCTTCAATCTCACCTACGGCACCGAGGCAGTCATCCCAGCTGAAATCGATGTCCCCTTGCTACGGCTAGAAGCATATGACAACAAGGCAAATGAAGACGAGCTACGTACCAACCTCGACCTACTCGACGAAGTAAGGGACCTCGCATATATCAGGACTGCAGCCTACCAGCAAAACGTAGCTCGGTACTATAATGCTAGGGTCAAAAAGTGGAACCTTCGCGTAGGCGACCTCGTCCTTCGCAAAGTTATATGGTACTTGAGCCCGGCGCTGGCAAGCTCGGACTGAATTGGGAAGGGCCCTACCGAGTGAAACGTACTCGGGGAAGGAACATACAAGCTCGAAACCCTCGAAGGGAAACAAGTACCTCAGGCATGGAATATTGTCAACTTAAGGCAATATTACCTGTAACTACTGAGTAGACCATGGGTCACTATCAGAGCCTAAGGGCCAGAATGCCGAGCTAGCATGACCTTGGTGCAACAAGACCCAGTTGCCTCCATGGCTTGGGCGAGTTATTGAGTAGACCATGAGTCACTCTTAGAGCCTAAGAGCCAGAATGCCGAGCTAGCACGACCTCGGCACAACAAGACCCAGTCGCCTCCATGGCATGGGCAAGTTACTAAGTAGACCATGAGTCACTCTTAGAGCCTAAGGGCCAGAATGCCGAGCTAACACCACCTCGGCGCAATAAGACCTAGTCGCCTCCATGGCACGAGAAAACTCCAAGGGCAGACTATAAGTCACTCCCTCAGCCTAAGGGCTAAAATACCGAGCTAACTAAAGTCTTGGGATCAAAAAAGACTAAGCCACTTCAGTCATGAAGGCAAAGTATGAAATATCAGAGGCGTAAGCAACTCGGGTTTAAACCCCACGAAGCATAGCTCGTCTCAGTACATTGGTTGGATTAAGGAATCACCAACAAGCATATAGTTTGGGCTTACATGGTAATCACTTCATGGTAAACCATAAAGATGCCTTAAACGGTAAGGGACAGCTCGGGATAATGACTACCGAAAAGTCCTACTTCGAGTATGCAATGCTAATGGCTCGGGTGATGAGATAGCTTTGGCAAAAAATAAAGAGAGAACTTCATACTTTGAACAAAAAAGAAATTTCATTACCATTCCAAAAAAAAATATATATATATCAAGCTAAACAACTCGAGGAAGTTTGACAGAAGGTAAAAGGGCACAACCGCCCAACAAGATCTTTTCAAGACTGGGTTTATGGCACCCGGGAGCCACCAGAAATCAAAGCAGAAAACCAACACCGCCAGCCTTAGAGGTCCACCTCCTCCACCTCGTCCTCATCCTCCAGGGAGTTAGGCTCTTCCTCCTCCGCCTGGTCCGCCGTTTCGGGAGACAGGCCCTTCATGGTGATGCCATCAAGGTTGAGCCCAGAAAATTTCTTTCGGACAAACCAGCGGCAGAGCTTAAATCCAGAGCGGTACGAGCTCGAGCCATACTCCACTTGGAGGTCATGATAATCCTGGGAGTCCTTGAAGTCCCAGACCGCTCTCTCCTGCTCGGCCTCCACCATGTTGTTGAAGTTCCGAGTTTGGTCCAGAAAGGTGGACTCCAAGTCCTGAACCTGTTGATGAAGGAGCTCCCTCTCTGCGGCCACCCTCGATGACTCCTCCCTATAGCGTGCGCTCTCCTCGGAAAGCCTGGCGATCTGTGCCTCCTGGTCCCGGATGAGCTGCTCCTGGGACTTGCTCCCCTTGCGAGTGTGATGGATCTCGCCCTGGGTCCGGTCGAGCTCACCTTGGAGCTTCTAAATGAGGACCCTCTGGTTGCGAGCATCATCGGAGTGGATGTTCGTCTGGAGGGCCATGGCATGGATGGCGGAGTTCACCTGCCAACAGGAAACTAAGGTCAGAAGGCAGGAAAAGAAAGCAAAAACAAGGAGAGGGGAAGGACCACTTACCCCCATACAGTGAGTAGAGGCTAGCCCGGCGAGGTCCCCGGGGTCCATCTCCCCCCACTTAGCGATCTCCTCGTGGCAAATCGCCCTTCGGCTCTTCCGCCTGGCCACTACATAGTCATTAATACCCTCCCAGTTCCCTACTGGGAGCCGCAGGTAGGGGAATGGCTGAGAAGGACCAGGAGGAATCACCCCTTGTTGCGGAAGCTCGCCCTCCTCGAGGCCAACTCCACCTGCACCTCCTTCAGATGGAGGCAGCGGAACTTCAGGCGGCGGGGAAGTGAAGTCTGGCTCCACAGACCCGAACTCAGTACCCCCAGAGGTAGGAGTTCGGTCAGGACGCGATCTCTTCACTTTGCGCTTCTGGTTACTTGAGAGGAGGCGGCGCGCATCAACACCAGACATGATGGTTGCCAAAAAGTCCACAAGATATTAGTTCAGTAAGAAACAAAATGTATGTATACACAATATTGTTACAAGGCACTACGCGACCTAAAAAGGCAACCTACCTGGGCTCAAACCGGCCTGCGCAAGCTTCTCCTCGGTCAAGTAGTCCGAATAGAGGAAGCCTACCGATTCCCAGAACAGCATCGTTTTTCGAGTTTTAGGGTCCAGCTCGGCCCCGGGGTCCTGGACGGCGCCCCTCCAAGAAATTGGGAAGGGCCACCCCTCAGGGTTACGGACCACAAAATAATCCCGTTTCCACGCGGGAATCTTATTTGGTAGCTCGTATAAGAGCTTGTAGCCGCGGCGGGGAGAGAGGTAGTAAAAACGCCTTTCCGGAGGAACTCCAAGAGCGGCATTTTTAATACAAAGAATAGAAGCAAAAATGTCAAGGTTCAAGGGGAGGCAGTACTCATAACACAAAGAAATGGTCCCAACCATGTTCCGGATAGCGTTGGGATGAAGCTGATTGATGGTAACATTAAAGTGGTTTAACACCTCCACTATAAGGGGGTGCAAGGGAAGACGCAGGCCAGCCTCAAGCTGCTCCTGGTAAATGACTATCTCATCGGAACCATTCTCCCAAGGAAAGTTACCAGTGGGGAGACTGTAGACAAGGTCCGCAGGAAGGTGAAAATAGCGGATTAGAGACCTGAATCTCTCCACCGTCATAGAAGAAGGTCCGAAGGTGTCAGGCTCCCTCCCCCGAGAAGTAGAAGCCACATCACCGGAGGTCTCCCGAGCCTCCAGAACCTACTCCCAAGCTCCTCCGGAGCTCGAGGGAGCGTTGTCATCCTGGTTACCGTCCCGGTAATAAGTATGGTACAGATACCCAGACATGATTGACAGTGATGGAGACTCACCGGAGAAGACGGAACGAAGTGGACGGAAGAGCTCGGGTAAAATAGATAGATGCGCGACCTCAAAATCCGAAGACAACAAGATAGCATGAAAGGAAATGAGGCCCAGGGGGCCCTCCTATTTATAGTCACTGTGCCTCCAGATTAATGGCCCGGAATGAGGTAGATCTGACGGTTCACAGTCAAGCTGAACGCATGCCTTCTGAAACCAAAATGTGACTGGATGCACGTCAACCACGATTGAGGTAATGATGGCTGCACGACATCCGGAGTTAAGAGCCACTTCAGTGTGTTTTCGGTGTTCAAAAAGTCAAAAATCCCCTGATTCTCATGCGCGCATTTAATATGAGCAGTCAATCAAGTTTGAATTTCGGTCAAATCAACCCGTCGCACTTCATGAACTCCTCACGCTAAGGCAGCATTCTTAGCCCGAGGAGTGGGGGGCAATTGATGGAGGATGATTTGACCCGACCTACTGAAATGATGACATGTGTATCTGACTCAACAGGAGCAACAGGTCAACATCATGACCTGATCACAACTAAGTACGAGCCTGTAGAGCAGCTCGCTACGTCATAGCTCGCTATAGGGGGAGCTTGCTACAACGCGAGCTCCAGGTCCCCCAAGCTGCCCACAGGCTGCGAAGGGAATACTCTAAGGCTATTTTAGCTCATGAGCCAAGGAAACCAGCTCACTCCAGCACCTCAGCAGAAGAACTGCCCCGAAGACCAACCTTGATAAGGGTCACCCCGAAGTACCCCTAAGAGCTCGCTACAAAGTAGCTCGCTGAGCAACAGGGTAGCTCGCGGCTAAGCAATGTTACGCCCTCAGGAAGCTTCTATCTGACAAGACTGTACTCGTCAGACTGTGCCACGTCTCTCGACTGACGGTGCAGCCCCTGCCCGTTGGACAATCTGCCCCACGTCTCTCGATAGATGGTGGCGTGCCTGTCCCTTCAAAGACGTGTCACTCAGCCAAGCGGGTAGTACATTGTAACGATCACCTGTGCAGCCCCAGTAGGTAACGGTTGCAATAGGAGCTCAGTGGTAGTTACGCTTGATTTGACAAGAATGCCCCTATAAAAGCCCTTTAAATGGAGAGAAGGGGGCTCTGGAATTAGATCTGAACTTGGACTCTTACTTTCTCACGAGCTAATCTCGAGACATAGTGATCTAGCACGACCTACACTCTTAGCCGTTTACACTATTTTCTTCCCCCTAGTGTTCGAACTTAAGCTTTGGAGTATTCCCGCCGGGCAAATCCCCCAGGGATCCTTCATCTTCCTCTTCTCTGGTGCCGTTCGTCGCCAACAAGGTGCCAGTCAGCAGCCAACTAGGAGTGCCCGGATCATGCCGCATCAATATTGATAATGAAAATATAATAAATAACAAATAAAAATACAATAAATACTAAAAATATATATTAAATTAATCAATAAATAGTTTAATCT
Organism: Nelumbo nucifera; assembly: GCF_055504915.1. Taxonomy (NCBI): domain Eukaryota; kingdom Viridiplantae; phylum Streptophyta; class Magnoliopsida; order Proteales; family Nelumbonaceae; genus Nelumbo; species Nelumbo nucifera. The sequence continues at coordinate 68,284,321 of NC_142653.1, forward strand.
CAAATAATAGTTATCTATAATAAATATTAATCCATAAATTATAACAAAAATACAATAAATGCAACAAGTACAATACATTAAATTTACAAAGTGAAGTGATAGTAGTTCAATCTCTAATAATTATTGAAAATTTCCTATTAAATAACAAAACAAAAATTAATTTATACATAATTATTGAAAAATATTTATCACAAAAACAATAAATAATTATTGAAAATATAATAAATATTAATTTTAGTATAGATAAATATATAATAAATATAGATTAAGAGTTATTATTAATAAATATTAATTTTTTGTGTGTTATTTTCTAGAATTATTAATTGATACAAGTGAAATTAGTTATTTATAATATTATTTAGTTATTTAAATAATATCATTATTTAAATTTTAAAATATTAATTACTTCTTGAATTTAATAATAAATAAATTCATAATTTATACTAATATTACATAATTAGTTAATTTATATATTTAAAATGTAGTTATGTTAAATATTATGTTATTTAAAATATTCAATTATTTAAATATTTAAATAATATGTAAAACATTTAGAATTTTTTGTTACTTGAATTTTATTTATTTTAAAGTTGTTATGGAAAATTAAATATTTTGTTATATAATTATTTAGTTGTTTTTAATATTTTGTTATTTAAGATATTTAGTTATTGAAATACTTAACTAATATCTTATTTTTTAATGTTAAACTTTTATTGTTTAATTAACATTTAAATTGAATAATCTAGAAAATCATAATTTATATTGTTAGTACATAATTTCCTGATGATTTTTTTTTAAAATTAAAATCATTAATAATATGAATTTTATTAAATCTATTATTATTTTTTTATTGTATTTTTAATAAATATTTTAAAGCTATTAAATAATTTTGTTAGAATATTTAATTAATTTTTAAATTTTTAATTCCTACTTTATTTAGATAGATATAGAGAAAAACTAGGGGAGATTTCACCAAAAAAAAGTGGGGGAGAGGATAAATAGGAATTAGAGATAATTCAGGAGATAAATAGTGTTGGTACTCAGATTAGCCAAGGGCAACAAAGTAAATTCACTCCCGAGCTATGAAAGAAGGCTGAAGTCTTTGAGGGTCCAGAGAGGAGATTGAGATACAACTGCTCACTTGTGCGTACGAGGGGTGTAGAGGAGCTCTTGGAAGTTGCTCTGCAAGGAAGAGAGTGTTAGAGGCCTCAAGTGGAAGCCTGTGGCAAGGACTCTGGCAGTCAAGTTAGTGTCTGCATGAGGTAAGACGTTAGTCTAGAGCCGAGGAGTCCAGACGAAGTTATAGATAGCACTAGGTCCTCAGAGGAGAGAATATGAGAGGTCTTAAAAGTTCTAGATCCTTTACCTTGTGGGTGGCGCCTTGCCTTTATAGTCGGAGCTGCCTAGGAGTGGTTGGGCTCGGATGGCCTCAGATGCAAGCCGTATGAGGGCTCGTGAGATATTCTAGCGGAGGACACGTGGTGCCCTACGATTGGGCCCATTCGGTTCGTACCGAAGGGGTTCACACATCCTTATGGCAACCCCATGTTGCTGCCCGCCATTTGACATGCGTTAGCCCCATATTGGGGGAGCCGAATGTGCCTACATCACTTGCTCCCCGCTCCCGAGGCTAAGGCAGGGGCCTCGATAATGCTTCAGCTTCGTCCGAAGGGAGTGCTAACATCGGTAGGTGCCATTGGGTTCATCTCGCGAGGTGTACCCTGCAGTGGCGTCGCGTTCGTCTTGCATATGCTTTGTCCTGGGTCTCTTCTTTGTGGTGGAGTGGTAAAGCTGTTGGGGCCTCAGTTCTGGCTGGGAAGTCCGTGCAGGTGGGCTAAGAGAAGCCGAGTCCATGCCTTGTGCCCGAGTGGGTTGCTACATCAAGGCCATCCCCTGTACAGGCCGCGTGTGACAAGAGTCTTCCATAGGTGGGATGGATGCTCTGGGTGAGCTAGTCCGCGAGTCCGTTGGGTCAATGGGTTTGAACCAGCAGGTTGTGGCGAACGACTTTGTTTTACGATTTCTGCAAGTATACAAATCGTGGGCAAGTAATAGTGTGTGAATAGTGTCGATCCCATAGGGAAGGTGTTGTCAAGTACCAAATTTTAAGATTTCTCTATTATTTAGAAATTAGAAATTCAATTCTCAAGCCAAATTAAAGAAATGATAATGCAAGTAAATAGGTTTAATTCAAAATATTATAAAAAGCCTAGGATTTGGGTTTCATCAAATGATTACCTATGACATACTTATGTTTTCTTAGATTTGTTTATTGTTGTAGGAATTTATGATTAGATTTCCCCAAATTATATGAAGTTCTCTCTCAAGATACAACACATGTGTTTATTCTAACCGCATGTCTACTCTCGTGATCATGGGCAATGAACACAAACCCATTAAGATCAATGGAAATCAGTTTAACAATCACAAAGGAGTGTTCTTATTTCTAAGCAACACATACCCCAGGTCAATTATCTCAATGAACTAGTATTATGCTTCCACTCTCACTACTTCATACAATACCTTAATTCAAGAAATTAATGGCCAATTAATTTCTAGCATTAAGCCCTAAGATAAAAGATAAATCCCAACAATCAACGACCCAACCATTAAACATAATCTATCATTGGCAAATCAAAAGACTACATCCACCAAATCCTAGATCAAGAAATTTAGCTACTCATAGTATTAATGAAAAGAATCATTCCAACGATAAAATTTAGATTAAACATAAGTGAAATTGAATAATAATAGGGAGTAAAGAGATAAGAAAAAGAAAAATCTTAAATAGAAGTTGATTGAGGGGAACTCCTCGCCCTTGAATATTCAATTCTCCTCTTCGCCGCCTTTCTTCTCCTCCTGGGTTGCTGACAGCTTCCTTGGGGATGAAGCTCTCTTGGAGGAATTCTCCTTGCTCCCTTGATTGATTGATGCCTGGTGCTAGTCCCCCCCCCCCCCCCCCCCCCCCCCTTTTTATAGTTTTAGGAGGAGGGGCTGTTTCCAACTCCTTTTTCGAGTTCTTTCTCAAAAATAGAAAGTCCTAATTCCTAATGATTAGTTTAGATATAATCCTATCCTATCTCTTATCTGGTAATCTCAATCTAGAAAAGACTCAAAAATAAGATAAAACCATGTTCTTGTGTGAGTGGGAGAGTGATCAAATCGCGGATGAAGCTTCAAGGCGAAGGATTGTCTTCAACACGTCACCAGTGCAGTTTCAGAGAATTCGGGCCCGATTTTGATCCAAATTCATTTCGTATCTGTTAAAACTAAAAACAAGAAACTTGTAGAACTTTTCCTTATCTTTCCAACGCATCTTGAATCCTCTCAATCGGAGTCCGGATGAGAGAGTTATGCTCAATCTACCACACGGCGCCAAAACTGTGTAAAATGACCCGATTAGCCTTGTTTCTCACCTAACGCCTCCTTTCGTGCCTTAAACCAAAATATGAAAATAATGAGTGCATTTGGGCATAAAATAAATATAAAAGACTAAATATTAAGTGAGAAAAAGATGATAGTTTTCGTTCTCATCAGGCTAGCCTCATTTCATCTCCTCGAAGCTGAGTGTCGAGTGTCGCGCCACGGATGGGCAACGGAGGTGGAGGCTTCCCCACCGTTGAATCTGGCTGGATCTGGGCCATCTGTTTTCCTATAAATAGGGGCCTTAGTCATGATTTTTTCTTTGCCATTTGAGTCTAGGCACCCTTGCAAACAAGACTCCTGCTTCCCGAGCCTTCGGCTAACACACTTCATCTAGTTCCTTCCAACCTTCGTCTTTAGGTAACACCTTAGCCCAATGTCTGGCCCCGAGTGTTATGAGCTTCCCGACCTTTTGGAAGGGAGTTCTCTTCTGACTCCTACTCCTCTTAGCTCCAATTTGGGGCCGTCGGTTGCCGAGGTTCTCCCTCAGCGAGAGGTGGAGGTACTAAAGGAGAGGGTAGCTTTTGGGGGTGCCGAGGGCAGCCGCCAAGGCAGTGACCCTCCCTATGAGAGCGCCACATCTATAACACAGGGGGAGCTGGAAGGGTCTCCTTTGGCCAAGGGGGATCAGGTCCCTAAGCACAATCTGAGGGGGGTGGTGGAAAGTGCTGCCCGAGGGGTGGCCCTGGCCAATATACCGTGCTATAGTACTCTGGACATGTTATGGACACACCACCCGGCAGCGCACTGCGGCGCAGTCATAGTCAACAACACCTATGCACGGGCCCATTATAGGACATGGACCAAGTGAAGGCCCTAGCCAAGTGCTTTTACAAACCTCATTCCTACTCACTCCGAGTACCCAACGTTGGTGACCATCCATGGAATCCCGAGGTGGGGGAGATCTACGTGTACCAACATTTCTTAGAGTTCAACCTTAGGTTCCCTCTTCACCCTCTGATTTCTGAGTTGTTGAGGTGGTACGGGATCACCATCAGCCAACTTGTCCCCAACACCCTCCAAACCATGGTATCCATGTTGGTAGTGGCTATGTTTCAGGATGTGGAGCTGACGGCTAAGTTATTCCATGCCTTGTTCGTGCCGAGGAAGCACACCTCCGAGGCTGGCATGTATTACCTTCAGCCTCGGAGGGGTAAGCCTGTTGACAACCCCTCGTCCGTCCATAACTAGAAGGACAAGTTTTTTTTTATTTCTTGTCGAGGTGGGGAGAGGCCTGTATGACGATGGAGAGGTGCCCTCTACACTTTGGAAAGAGGAGGCCACTGACATAGCCCACCTACTCGTGCTGGGGAAGGTCAAGGCCAAGCCTTTGGTGTACGTGGGGCTCAGCCTTGTCCCCACCGGTAGGAGAGGTCCTATAGTCTCATAACACGTTCCCCTCATCTTCCTCAACTTACTAACTTGTGTTTTTTTTTTTGTTGCTTATTTGCAAAGGTTTCCATGGATGCGAAGACGCTATTCTTGGAGAGCATCCACGCCAAGAAGAAAGCCTAAGGGGGTAGCACTCTAGGAGGGCAGGTACTGAAGAAGCTTGTTGAGGGAGCACCCGCGAGGGGTGACCGGGTGTCCGCTCTTGCCAAGAGGGCCAACCCACAACAAGTCCTTGCTAGCCGAGGGGACCAAAGGAATAAGCCAGCAGCCGAGGGAGGGAAGAAGAGGCCAGTTGAGGAGGCTCCACGGGACCACCCGCCGAAGAAGTTGGAATATAAAGATCGACCAGCCGAGACTACCGCCATGAAGAAGCCTCCTACAGAGGGGTGTCCTACAGGATCCTTGTCCACCCCTATGTCCGCCCAGGACCCAGCCAGGGAGGCTGAGCTCCTCACCTGGGTGTTTCATCCCCATTAGCAGATCCACGAAGGGAACTCTATCTCGGAGAAGGGGGTCACCAAGGCCCTGGTGAGCGGGGGCGGTCCTTCCGAGGGACCACTTCGAGATGGTGTAGAGTGACCCCCAGTCCGTCCACAATGAGGTTCTCTATCATGTGGCTGAGTTTTGCCTTCTCCCTCATACTTCATCCTTTCCTTAGCACTTAGTTTTTTCTTGATTGCTATTTGCTTCACTGATGGCGCTCTCCTCAGTGCAGATCTATCATCACTACGTTGGCATGGCAGACTGAATGGGACTTCTTCGCGAGCACCTGGCTCAGCTTGAGAAGATCAACGATGGGCTCTCCATGAAGATGGCCAAGGCGGAGAGTATCCGAGACCAGGCCCAGGTGGCCCTCAAGGAAGAGCAACAACTTCGGTAGATGCTGGAGGATGATTTGAAGAGGGAGAAGGCCCGGGTCGACTGCATGAAGGAGGCCCTCAAGAAATTTGAGGAGGATTGGGCCACCCTCGATGAGGTTGCACTGGAGGCCTAGAAGCTGGCATCAGCAACCAAGGCACAAGCGGTTGAGGCCGTTAAAATCTAGAAGCAGTGGTACGAGTATCAGAAGAGCTTTGCCGACCCCAATCCTACCTAGACGACGTCAAGGACACAAAGAAGGATGTTTTACAAGTGTTGCCAGACTTTGACGTCGAGGGGCTGCAAGTGCACTCGGAGTCCCCGAGCAGAGCATCTAGGTCCTCAACAGGCACGATGATGGAGCCGAGGTTGCTGATGGAGCCAAAGATTCTGCCCTCCCCCGACTGGTGGTGAAGTGTAGCTGCTTCTTTTCCTTGTATTTTCTGTTTTTCTTTTTTGATGTAAATGTGTTTGGCTGTCGAGGCCACAATTTTTTTTTTAATTGCTAATATGAGATGAATGAGTGAATGATCAGAGCAGTTTTTGTACAGTGTTCTCTCTTTCTTCTTTCTCTTCTTCTCCTTTTTCTTTTTACCGAGGGGTCCCTACCCCTCCCAACGGAGAGATTATAGTTCAAAAAATGGCTCATAATGTCTCTTTCTAGGTATATGCTTGCTTTAGATAGTTGGGGGACTGAGGCCAAGGTATAAGATGTGCAACCGAGGTGCAGTTTGCCTGGCTCACTTCCTTCCAAGTGTTTACTTAGGCAAGGCCGAGGTGGCCTGTCGAAGTGTGGGGGAGGGGCCGAGGTAGAGGTGTAGCTCACCTGGCTAATCTCTTTCCCAAGTGGTTACTTGAGCGAGGCCGAGGTGACGCTCCAGGGAAATTGGGGTCTCATGCCAAGGCGAACCGCCGAGTTAGTCGGGGTTGCCGTCTTTATTTAATCGTGCTAAGTATATAAGACCAAGAGGCCATCCGCCACCGAGGCGGGTAGTGAGGCATGCAATGCCTCGGCCGTCTTGATGTATTTCCTTTTGGCGCAGCATTATGTTTGGGTGTTCGCCACTGGCTATGTGCCTTGGCGACGGTCCGACACGAGCGCATGGTCCTCAGGAGATGCTGTGCGCTTCGGCTAGTCGTGAAGCTGAGGGGTCTTGGGGACTTAGTGAGAACACATGCTAAACATTGAGCCGAAGAGGAACTTTTCATTATTCATTCATCATTTGTCCTTCAAAATTTACATTTACTACATCCGGAGGTTCTCTGACTTCCACATCCGAGGGACAGGTCTTCCATCTAAGTGTTCCAGACGAAAGGTGTTGGGGCCGAGGACTTGCTTGACCTTGTAGGGGCCTTCCCAGTTGGGGCCCAACTTTCCTACTCCGGGCTCGGGGACCATGACCTTCCTGAGGACATGGTCTCCCTCTCGGTAGTGTCTTTCATTCACCTTCGTGTTGTAGTAGCGGGCCACCCTAATTTGTGCCTACTCCCAGGCTTCTTCCCACAGATCTAGGTTTGCTCTCATTGCTTCATTTTTCTTGGCTTCATTGTATGCTTTGATCCAGAGCGTTAGTTGGCCAATCTCTATTGGCATAACTGATTTTGTACCGTAGGTCAGGTCGAACGGGGTCTCTCCCATGGTCATCCGAGGTGTGGTTCGGTATGCCTAGAGGACACTACTCAGCTCATCAGCCCATAGGCCTTTTCCTTGGTCTAATATGGTCTTCAGTCCATCCAAGATGGTTTTGTTGGTGGCCTCGGCTTGGCCATTTGTCTGGGGATAGCCTACCAAGGTGTACTGCTGCTTGATGCCAAGGGAGATGCACCATTCCCGGAACCTAACATCATCAAATTGCTTTCTGTTGTTAGTTACCAACATGTGAGGGAGGCCGAAGCGGTAGATGTTGTTCTTCCAAAAGAAGCTTTGGATTGCTCGAGATGTCATGGTAGCCAAGGGTTCGGCTTCTACCCACTTGGTGAAGTAGTCCATGGCAACGATGAGGTATTTCTTGCCCCCCATTGCTTGAGGGAAGGGGATGAGGAGGTCCATTCCCCAATTGGCAAAGGGCCAGGGGCTACTGAGAGCTGAGAGGGTTGTGGCCAGCCGATAACATAGGTTAGCATGTCTCTAGCATTTGTCGCATCTCCATACCAGGTCAACTGTGTCCTTGTGAAGGGTCGGCCAAAAGTACCCCCACCTAAATGTTTTTTGGGCCAAGGCTCTACTGCGAAGGTGGTTTCCATAGATGCCTTCGTGGATCTCTTGGATTACATACTCTCCCTCTTCAGGATGAAGGCATCGGAGGTAGGGCAAGGTGAATGATGTTCTGTACAACTTTCCTTCGAGCAAGGTGTAATGGGCTGCCTAACATTGGAGTTGTATGGCTTTGTTCCTATCGTTAGGAAGCTGCTCAGTTAAAAGGAAATTGATGATGGGGTCCATCCATGACGGTTCAGCCTCTACCGGGAGGACCTGGGTCTCTTCTACAAAGGGCTGAGGTAGTTTCTCTACGCGGATAGTGTGGCCAAGGGTTGCGTCCGAGGTTCTTGACAGCTTGGAAAGGGCATCGACTCTCATGTTCTCGGCTCGCGGGACTTGTTGTAGGGAGAAGCATTGGAAGTTGAGAGATAGCTCTTGAACATTGGTGAGGTACTTGGACATGCTTTGTTCTCTGGCCTTGTACTCACCATTGACTTGGTTCACCACCAGCTGCGTGTCGTTGAAGACTTCAATGTGCTGGGAGCCAAGGTCCTTAGCGGGTTGTAATCCAGCAAGAAGGGCCACATACTTGGTTTTGTTGTTGGATGTAGGGAAGTCAAATCATAGTGTGTACTCTATTACTACATCATCTGGGGTGAGAAGGATGAGGCCTGCTCCATTTCCTTTGGCGTTGGATGATCCGTCAACAAAAAGTCTCCACGCGGGATGAGCTTCCTTGACCAAGCGACCCTCTTCCAACTAATCTTTGAGGGCTTGGCTGAGGACTCGGCTGAAGATACATTCTACCAAAAAATTTGCCAAGCCTTGCGCTTAAAGGGATGAGAAATGCATCATATGGATAGCCGAACTCTGTAGGTAGGTAGGGCAAAATTTCAAAAATTTCTCTCTCTTCCATGTGGGAATCACATTCCCTGTTTTAGAAAACTGCATTTTCAAGAATCAATCTTGAACCCTAAATCAGACTAGATCTGAAACTAAAAGGTAGGAGAGGGATATACCTGATACGGAGTAACAATAACTCCCAACGGAGGTGTTCACACCCAAGGAAAACGCCAAAGACTGCTCCCACTGAAGATGATACAACGTAAGGTGGAGCAGAATCAGCAGGTGGTTCTTCAACAAGAACTGAACTCTTCAGCAAGAATTCAATGGAGGGTGAGTGAGCACGACTTCATATCAGTTTTTTACCAAAAACTAATATCAGGAACGTTTCCTGATCGCTCCTACAGGTGAAGATCGAACTGGCTATGGCGGAAGCAATAGAAGGAGGCAAGAGCAAAAGATGGCGTCAATCTAACTGGAGTTGTCTTCTCTCTTGAATCTGTAATCTGATTGGGGTAGTTGGGGTTCGCCCTCCTCCTCTATTTATAGCCTTAAAGAGAGCTTCTCCTAATCCCATTAAGAGTTTCCTAATCAAAATCTTGTATTTGGATCTGGACTCTCTTTAAGAGATAAGGATAATCCCTTATCTTATCTGCAGATAAGATCAGTCCTCCTAATCTGATTAGGAGTTTCCTGATCCAAATCTCTATTTGGATCTGGACTCTTTGAGTGGATAGGGACAATCCCTTAGCCTATCTTCTAATCTAAATCCCATAACCGCCCCTCTTTAATTAATCATATTAAAATAGTTCAATTTGGTCTTTAGTCTCTTTAAGTCCATGTGCTCACTTATCCTCTAAACTACTGCCCAGTTAGATATCCTTGTATGGCGTGGGACCCAAATATTGATCTACACATCAGCCACATGGGTTCAGCCCAACCTCTATTACAAGGCCTGGCCGAATTCACTGTAGGAAATAGTGAACCCCTGAGTCCATAACCATAGGCTCTTAGTGGGCCCAACATTTACACTAAATGGTCCTTGGGTCAAGCCACCTTATAAAAACCCAAGGACTGTGGGCAGATGCAAGATTACCCCATCAGGTATTACCCTCAATGGTCTTACACTTAACCTCTCAGCCCATAATGACCAAACACTGCCCAACAAGAGAGAACCTCTCCCTCGACTGCAAGGAATAGTGCTGCACTCTCTACTCACATGGATCCCAGGAATTAAAACCTTTTGCAAACATTTTGAAACCATAATATATATATATATATATTTCTATATAAATATATTTTGCAAAACAAATTTCAACGATTGAAATTAGCTTCCGGCAACTTTGCTTTCCATCAGAGAGAGTGCATCCCCGATCATTCACTTTGTCCGACAAAGGGGATGATCCTGTCACTATGATCACCCACTCAGATGAATTGTTGGACTGTCCCAACATACCCAGGTTTTGACCCCCTCTAAGTATCTCACTGATTGGCGTATCAAAGACAGCCCAATTCGACACCTAGTGCAGTATCATAATCGAGTCTAAGGGTCAGGTGTAACATTCCAGTTTTGCCCATCAATCTCCAAGGTCCAGGGCAATATTGGAATTCTGGTCCGGTTCAGGGTTTCAAGAAAACCCACACTGCATGTACCTCAGGTCTAACCCTGCAATTGAGACAGGCCGCCCCAACCAACTTGGCGGCACATCAGTGTCAACCTTGGCAAGATAAATCTCCCCAAATCTATCCATTGGCTGTGAAGATTCTAAACTAACACGAGTCTCATATGTGTCCAGTTTAAGGGTATTACAGAGAAATACAACATAATAACATGAATCAAATATGTACTTTATTCATTTACATTAAATGTCATAAGGTACATCATTCTGATTGAAGCTAAGGGCATACAATATCTAACAACTCCCACTTGCACTTAGGTCCAATCTGGTATAAGCCTGAGTCCTAGACTTTCCATGTGTTTCTCAAACACTTTCTGTGTCAGTGGCTTAGTCAATGGGTCTGCCACATTTTTCGCTAAAACTACCTTTTAACATCAATTTCCCGTAGATCCGGTCTTGTCACACAACAGTGGAATGGGTGATGTGCTGAATTCCAAATTCCAGAATGAACACCTTCATTCATAAGGCAACCTCACTTGCGGCAATGTATTTGGCTTCGGTTGTGGAATCTGCCATAGACCCCTGTTTGCTGCTTTTCCAGCAAATAGCACACGATTCTATCATGAAAACATACCCAAATGTAAACTTTCTATCATCTGAATCTAACTGGAAGTCGACATCAGTATACCCTTGGATCTGTAGTGTGCTACCATCAAATACCAGACAAAACTCTTTTGTCCTTCGAAGGTACTTAAGTATATTTTTCATAGCAGTCTAATGCTCCTGCCCTGGGTTGGCCTGGAATCTGCTCATCACACTCACTGCATGAGCGATGTCAGGACGAGTGCACAGCATGACATACATGATGCACCCTACGGCTGAGGCATAGGGAACATCCTTTATGCCCTCAATCTCCTCGGGAGTCATGGGAGACATGCCCTTGGAGAGAGTGACTCCATGCCTGAAAGGAACATTTCCTTTTTTGGAGTTCTCCATGCTGTATCTCTTGACTATCTTGTCAATATAAGCAGATTGGGGTAATCCTATTATCCTCTTCGATCTATCTCTATAGAGTTGAAGACCCAGTATATAGTAGGCTTCTCCAAGACCTTTCATGGAGAATTGCTGTTAATGCCACACTTTCACCGTAGTCAACATTGCTACATCATTTTCAATGAGTAGAATGTCATCCACATATAGAACCAAGAACGTAACCTTATTCCCACTGGATTTCCTGTAAACATAGGGCTCATCCGGGTTTTGCTCAAAGTCAAACCTTTTGACAGTAGAGTCAAACCGGATGTTCCAACTCCTAAAAGCTTGATTAAGTCCATATATGGATCTATTTAATTTACATACCATGTGTTCTTGACCTGCAGCTATGAAACCTTGTGGTTGCTGCAAGTAAATATCTTCATTAACATCTCCATTTAGGAATGCAGTTTTGACATTGATTTTTCAAATCTTATAATCATGGTATGCTGCTAAAGCTAGTAGGATCCTAATGGATTTAAGCATGGCCACCGGCAAAAAGGTTTCCTCATAATCGATGCCCTCTTTCTGAGTGTACCCTTTCGCCACAAGATGAGCCTTGTAGGTCTCAACCTTATCATCGGGGCCCTTCTTCCTCTTATAGATCCATTTGCAAACAATTGCTTTTACCCCAAGGGGCAGATCTAATAGAGTCTAAACTCCATTGGTCTCCATCGAGTCCATCTCAGCTCTCATGGCATCTACCCACTTCAAGGAATTTATGTCCAACATAGCTTCTGTATAAGTCACGGGATTGTCCTCCCTGGTCGTAGCTTCCACCAGGTAACTATCCTAGTCATAGCCAAAATGAACTGGAAGCCTGGAAACCCGGGTAGATCTTCTAGGTTGGTCATTACCTGGAACTTGTGGGACATTTCCCACTGACCTTGAGCTTTCCTCATCAAGAACAACTTCCTAATGATGATTGTTCAGGATGTAATCATCCTCCAAGAAATGGGCATTTCGGCTACAGAACACCTTTTTTTCTCCTGGGTCATAGAAAAGGTAACACACAGAGCATTTGGGGTAGCCTACGAATAGGCAACGACTGGTTTTGGATTACAATTTGTTCGCACTTGTTCTTTTAACATGTGTCAGACAACCCCAAATCTTCAAGTGTCTCACACTTGGTTTCTTTCTGGTCCAAAGCTCATAGGGAGTCTTCGGAACTGATTTGGTTGAAACCCGGTTCAACACGTATATCATCATCTCCAATGCGAAATCCCAGAAGGATGTGGGAAACTCTGAGTGTACGAGAAGTGACTGGACCATATCCAATAAAGTCATGTTTCTCCTCTCTGACACACCATTTAGTTGTGGTGTAGCAGGAGGAGCAAGCTGTGATACTATCCCGTTGACCTTTAAGTAGTCCCTGAATTCGTCAGAGAGATACTCGCCACCTTGATCCGATCAAAGCGTCTTAATTTCTCTCCCTAACTGTTTCTCGACCTCTTGTCTGAACTCTTTGAACTTTTCAAATGATTCAAACTTGTGTCTCATTAGGTACACGTAACCATACCGAGAATGTTCATCGATAAATGTTATAAAATACACGTGCTGGTTACGTGTCCTAACACTCATGGGACCACATACATTAGTATGTATAAGGTCAAGCATGCTTGTACATCTTTTAGGCTTACCGTTAAATGGTCATTTCGTCATCTTACCCTGAAGGCAAGGTTCACAAGTCGGAAAATCTTCTATAGTCAGAAAATCCAAAGGACCATCCTTTACCAACCTTGTGATACAATCTATATTAATATGGCCAAGTCGGTAATGCCACAGGCACGTGGGATTAACTGTATCATGGGTTCTTTTTTTGGGGATGTCATCCGGTGTAGTTTCGGCTATGTTAGTTTCTAGAGAAGGATGAAGAACATAGAATATCCATCCGCACATAATTTTGAAACAGAAATCAAATATCTTCTCAAATTTTGTACATAAAGACAATCTTTTAGTACAATGGTTCATTCTCTAAAAATTAACTCTACGGTTCCTATAGCCGCAGCCGCAACACTTGTAGAAGTCCCCAAGTAAAGAGTTACTTCTCTGTCACTCAGTCTTCTGCTTATCTTGAACCCCTGCAGTGAGTTACACGCATGAGTTGAAACCCCGAAGTTAATACACCAGGAAGCAGAAGTTACCAACAAATTGGTTTCTATGACACAAGATTACCTTGTTTCTTGGATTCTAGGTACTGAGGATAGTTCCTCTTCCAGTGGCCGGTCTGCTTGCAGAAGTGATAAGCATCAGATGCTCTATCTTTCTTCTACTTCTTAGACTTAGTAGCTTCCTTCAAAGGCTTTCTCTTTGCCTTCCTCTTCTTCTTGCCCGACTTGTTGGCTTCAATAAGCATGGCAATGGGCTCATCCTTCTTAATCAGTTCCTCGGCCCTCTGCAATATATTGGTGAGTTCTTGGACGCTGACATTCAACTTGTTCATATTGTAGTTCATGATGAACTGATTGAAGGAAGGAGGCAAAGAGTTTAGGATGGCGTCCACCTTGGTGACATGGTCAAGCCCGGATCCAAGAGCCTCAAGTTCATTGATGTAACCCATCATCCGAAGACAATGGTCATGAACCTGCTTGTTCTTGGACATCTACGCGGTCATGAATTGTTTCAAAACCTTCTGCCGAGTAGAACGATTCTGCTCTTCGCACATTGTCCTCAGACTATCCAAGATATCCTTGGACAATTTGATCTGATTGAACTGTCGTTGTATCTGATTACCCTAGGAAGCAATGATGTAGTAGCGGGCTAGGGAATTTTTCTCTTTCCATTCTTGTTAGTCCCTCCTACGGGCCTCAGAAGCCCTATTACCCGGACGCTCCGGGGCAGGATTCTTAGCTACTTTGTCTAACTTTTCAGAAGTAAGGACCAGCATAAGGTTACGGTACCAATCAGCATAGTTTGGGCCCTTAAGTTTGTTGTCGTCCAACAGTTTAGCGAACTATCCGTTTGCCATTTCTGATAAAAAGCAAACATTAGTCCACAACCTAATTTGATTCATGTTATCCACATAGATATGGCTGTTAATCTATGTTCCATTCCCATTTGTTCATCTCTGAGATTTCCCTCCTATCTCAGTGACGGAGACTGCGATTTATGTCTCTAGAAATGTGGGAAATCACATATGGTGCATGGAGCCAACTGTTTTAGCTGCATAACCCCACCACCTTTCTGTGAAGGATCATATCCACTCATCATATGAGCTTTCCCTTTGACCTCTATCAGACAATGTTCATTGTCATTTTAGGTTAAACCTTTCTATCCAGTGAGTGCTCACCCATCATATTCGTGAACGCCAAGGTACCGTGAGAGAGTCTTCCATTTTATGATAGGCCCCTCCCACATCGGTCTATGATGCCCCTATCATCTTATGAAACATTCCAACAGATCCAGCAGCAAATGGATAGACCAATTTTATGGTGTGTTCCTCATTACTAAAGGACCCATTTTCATGTTAATGACGGAATGCCTGTAGAGAGTTCATCATATGAATCTCCTTATCACATGCACTCATATTTCAGGAGGGAACAAAAGTTACGCCCTAGTTTAATTTAGGTCAAACCAAAGTGGCTCCCACTGACTTTCATAAAGCCAGATTTCGGTGGGCCCTAAATGGCTAGGGTTCTGTACGGTTCCTCTTTAAGAGGTGTGGGGCCCACCACAAAAGGAGATCATCCAATGATCTTTAGGGACACCATGGCAATGATGTAAATTCAGCCATGGTGTGCTCAAGAGCCATTATCGTATCTGCATGGGCCAAGCACTTATGGCCCATGAACGTTGCTCATCACACAGCCATACATCACATGCAGGGATAAAATTGATCCAATCAACTAATATCTGTAAAACCCATAATTATCCATAATATTACTGATTAATATTATCTAGGTATATGGGCTGAATTGCAAAGAGCATTTTGGCCCATATAGCTTTTATGCAGTTAATGGGCTTAAGCAGTTTTAACAAATTAAAACTGGGCTTTATAGGTGTGGACCAAATTAGGTCTTGCAATTAACTATCAACCTCTTGACCCAAGAGTGGAAAATTAGGGCTGAGAACAGCCCCCATCGAACCACAGAATCGGTCCAACCAGTTTGGTCCAATTTGATTCGAATGGGTCTAGGGTTTCATTTTTAATTCAAGAATTAATTCAAGATTTGATCTGAAATTAAATTACTGATTAAAGACAAGCAAGAATCAGTACTAGGGCTGTTCGCAGATCTGCTACCTGCAAAATGGATGTTAGATTACAGTTTGCAGTTTCATAAACTGCAAATCGCAGATAGCAAAACCCTAATCTGTAAAATCTCCTTCCAGTGTGCAATCAGCTTCGAACATGATAGAAATAAAATAGAAAAACCCTAATTTTCTATTAATATTACATCAGATTGAATTCCTATACATTCAGTCTAGAAAAAAATTAATTATAGACCAAATGTAAAAGAATTGCAAAATCACAGTTTTCCTATGCCATTGAAGAATGCGATCTCCACCATATGAACAACCCATAAGTCAAGATAAATAAAAAGAACAGTTTTAAATATAAATCAGATTTAAAAAAATTTAATTTCATATCAAACGCCCTTAATCTGGGAACCGATTTCCCAGAAAATCTATTATCTGCGCAAATCGAGTAGAACGCCTTCTGTCCATTTGCGCAGTTTCAGATCTGATCAATTTTGTTTCAAGATTTGAACCTAACTCTGATACCACTGAAGGGATGAGAGATTCATCATATGGATAGCCGAACCCTGCAGGTAGGTAGGGTGAAATTTCAAAAATTTCTCTCTCCCATGTGGGAATCACATTCCCTGTTTTAGAAAACTGCATTTTCAAGGATCAATCTTGAACCCTAAACTAGACCAGATCTGAAACCAAAAGGTAGGAGAGGGATATACCTGATACAGAGTAACAGTAACTCCCAAAGAAGGTGTTCATGACCAAGGAAAATGCCAAAGACGGCCCCCACTGAAGATGACACAGCATAAGGTGAAGTAGAGCAGGTGGTTCTTCAAGAAGAACCGAACTCTTTAGCAAGAATTCAATGGAGGGTGAGTGAGCACGACTTCAGATCAGTTTTTCACCAAAAACTAATATCAAGAACGTTTCTTGATTGCTCTTACAGGTGGAGATCGAACTTGCTATGGCGGCAACAATAGAAGGAGGCAAGAGCAGAAGATGGCGTCAGTCTAACTGGAGCTATCTTCTCTCTTGAATCTGTAATCTGATTGGGGTAATTGGGGTTCGCCCTCCTCCCCTATTTATAGCCTGAAAGAGAGCTTCTTCTAATCCTATTAGGAGTTTCCTAATCCAAATCTTGTATTTGGATCTGGACTCTCTTTAAGAGATAAGGATAATCCCTTATCTTATCTGCAGATAAGATCAGCCCTCCTAATCTGATTAGGAGTTTCCTGATCCAAATTTCTATTTGGATCTGAACTCTTTGAGTGGATAGGGACAATCCCTTATCCTATCTACTGATCTAAATCCCAAAACTGCCCCTCTTTAATTAATCATATTAAACCGGTTCGATTTGGGCTTTAGGCTCATTAAGTACATGTGCTCACTTATCCTCCAAACTGCTGCTCAGTTGGGTATCCTTGTATGGCATGGGACCCAAACATTGATCTACACATCAGCCACATGGGTTCAGCCCAACCTCGGTTACAAGGCCTGGCCGAATTCACTGTAGGAAACAGTGAACCCCTGAGTTCATCACCATGGGCTTTTAATGGGCCCAACATTTACACTAAATGGTCCTTGGGTCAGTCCACCTTATAAAACCCAAGGACTGTGGGCAGATGCAAGATTAGCTCATCTAGTATTACCCTCAATGGTCTTACACTTAACCTCTCAGCCCATAATGATCAAACACTGCCTAACAAGAGAGGACCTCTCCCTCGGTTGCAAGGAACAGTGTTGTACTCGTACTCTCTAGTCACATGGATCCCAGGAATTAAATCCTTTTGCAAACATTTTGAAACCATAATATATATGTATATCTCTATATAAATATATTTTGCAAAACCATTTTCAACGATTGAAATCAGCTGCCGGCAGCTTTGGTTTTCATCAGAGAGAGTGCATCCCCGATCATTCACTTTGTCCGACAAAGGGGCTAATCCCAACATACCCAGGTTTTGACCCCCTTTAAGGATCTCACTGATTGGCATATCAAAGACAGCCAATCCGACACCTAGTGCAGTATCATAATTGAGTCTTGGGGTTAGGTGTAACATTCCAGTTTTGCCCATCAATCTCCAAGGTCTAGGGCAATATTGGAATTCTGGTCTAGTTTAGGGTTTCAAGAAAATTGATGAGAATAAAAATTATCATATTTTTATCCCTTAATATTCAGTATTTTATACTTAATCATTACCTAATTGGACTCACTATTCTTGTATTTTGATTTAGGGCACGAAAGAAGGCGTAAGGTGAAAAACAAGGCTAATCGGGTAATTTTGCACAGTTTCTGCGCCGTTCCGTAATATGGGCATAACTCTCCCATACAGACTCCGATTGATATGATTCAAGATTCATTGGAAAGATAAGGAAAAACTCAACAACTTGTATATTTTTTGTTTTGATAGTATCTGATTGCATGGAGGTCAAAATCGAGCCCGAAATCTATGCCAATTCGTAGAGAAGCCCAGTTCACAAAGAAGCCCAATTCACAGAGAAGCCTTGCAATGACCCAATTCGTTGAGAAATGTTAGACAATTTTGTATGCCCTTAGCTTCAATCAGAATGATGTACTTTATGAGTTTATTGTAAATGAATAAATGTGCATATTTGATTCATGTTCCCTTGTAAATGAATAAAAGTGCATATTTGATTCATGTTCCCTTGTAAATGAATAAAAGTGCATATTTGATTCATGTTCCCTTGGTATGTTTCTGTGTAATACCCTTAACTGGACACTTAATGAGACTCATGCTTGTTTAGAATGTTCACAGCCAGTGGGTCGGTCTGGGGAGACCTATCCTGACAAGGCTGACACTGTGGTGCCACCAAGTCGGTTGGGGTGGCCTGTCTCAACTGCCATGGTGAGACCCTAGGCACATACAGTGTAGGATTAATTGAATCTATGAACTGGACCAGATTTCTAGTATTGCTCAGGACCTTGGAGATTGATGGGCAAAACTGGAAAGTTACACCCGACCCCTAGACTCGATTATGATACTGCACTAAGTGTCGGCGGGCTGTCTTTGATGTACCAATCAGTGAGATCCTTAGCGGGGGTCAAAACCTGGGTATGTTGGGACTGCCCGAGAATTCATCTGAGTGGGTGATCATAGTGACAGGATCAGCCCCTTTGTCGGACAAAGGTAATGATCGGGGATGCACTCTCACTGATGGAAAGCAAGACTACCAGCAGTCGATTTCAATCGTTGAGATTTGTTTTGCAAAATATATTTTATATGAGATATAAAAGTATATACATTATGGTTTCTCAAAATGTTTGCAAGAAGGTTTTAATTCCCGGGATCCATATAAGTGGAGAGTGCAACACTGTTCCTTGCAGCCGAGGGAGAGGTCCTCTCTTGTCGGGCAGTGTGTGATCATTATGGGCTGAGAGGTTAAGTGTAAGACCATTGAGGATAATACCTGATGGGCTAATCTTGCATCTGCCCACAGTCCCTGGGTGTTACAAGGTGGCTTGGCCCAGGGACCACTTAGGGTAAGTGTTGGGCCCATAGAGCCCATTCGATGGGTTTTAGGGGGTGCACTGTCTTTAACAGTGTATTCGGCCAGGCCTTGTAACAAAGGCTGGGCCGAACCCATGTGGCTGATGTATAGATCAATGCTTGGGTCCCACGCCATACAAGGAAGCCCAACTGGGCAGCAGTTAGGAAGGTTAAGTGAGCACATAAGCTTAATGGGCCTAAATCCCATTTCGAACTGGGCTATTTATTTAGTTAAATAAAGGGGCGAATTCTAAGATGGAGTAGCAGATAGGATAGGGTCTTAATCCTATCCACTCAGAGAGTTCAGATCTAAATATGATTCAGATCTAGAAACCTCCTAATGAGATTAGGAGAAAGCTAATCTAATCTGCATATAAGATAAGGGTTTATCCCTTTCACCTAAAGAGAAGTCTTATCCAAATATGATTTGGATTAGCTGCTCCTGATTGGATTAGGAGCTGATCTTTTAGGTTAACAAAAGAAGGAGGTGGCGGCAGCTTTAAGGAGACAGATCATCAGATTTTCTTTAGTGTTGAAATCAAGAAGAGAGAATTCTGCACCCTGCAAATACTCTCTTGCCGCCTCCCTGTTCTTGCCGCCCTGTTTGCCAGTTCGTTCTCCAGTTGTGGGAGAAGTCAAGATTGGATCTTGACATCAGTTCTTTAAGAAAGGATTGAAAGGAAGTTGTGCTCACGTACCAGCCTGTTGATTCTTGCGAAGGACAGAGTTCTTGGAGAAGAACACTGTTGATTCTGCTCCATCGTGCACTACGCCATCTTCAGTGAGAGTAGTTTTTGGATACTTCCTTGGGCGTGAACACCTTCGTTGGGAGATACTACTTCTCCATATCAGGTACAATTCTCTCTTACTCCTTTTGGTTCAGATCTGATTCAGTTTAAGGTTCAAGAATGATCCTTGAAAATATGATTTTCTAAATAGGGAATGTGATTCCCAGTTGAAGGGAGAGAAAACTTTTTGAAATTCGCCCCTTATTCCGCAATCTTTGGGCATCCATGGGATGGATCTCTCATCCCTTCAGTGGTATCAGAGCCAGGTTCAAATCTTGAACCAGTTTGTTTCAGATCTGAACCTGCGCAAATGGGCAGAAGGTGTTCTACCCGATTTGCACAAATATGGGTTTTGGGAAATTTGTTCCCAAACTTAATGGGCGAATAATCTGAATTTAATTTTACATGAATCTGATTATTATTTAGAATTGTTCTTTATGATTTTCTTGATTTATGGGCTGTTCGTACAAGAGGAGATCGAATTCTTGGTTTGCGCAGGAAACCTGCGATTTTGCAGTTCTTGAATTATTTTTTTTGGTCTGTAAATAATTTTTTTTATTTTCTAGACTCAATGTATAGGTATTCGATCTGATGTAATTATTGATAGAAATAGGATTTCTATTTATTTTATTTTGGATTGAAAATGGCGGTGCAGAAAAGGAAATTTCGCAGAGAAGGAGATTTCACAGATGGGAGAATCGCTATCTGCGATTTGTAGTTTGTGAAACTGCATTCTGTTATCTAACCTTTGTTTTGCAGGATGGATTGTGCGAACAGCCCTGATTACTGATTCTTGTTTTTCTTTTATCTGATTTAATTTTAGATTATTTTCTTGAATTAAAGATTTAATTAAAGATCAAACCCTAGACCCATTCGAACCAAGATTGGTTCAAATAGTTTGAATCGAATCTAGGGTTTCATCAAGGCTGAAAGTCAGCCCTAATTTTCCCACTAATGGGCCTAAGGATTGGTGTTTAATTGAATGGTTAATTCGGCCCAACCTATAAAGGCCTAGTTTTAAAAGGTTAAAACTGCTAAAAGCCCACTTAACATTTAAAGCTATATGGGCTGAACCATTCGGCCCATATACCTAGATAATATTAATGGTTAATATTATGGATTTAAAATGGGCTTCAAATGGGCCTTACAGATGATTAATTGATTGGATCAATTTATCCCTACATGTGATGTATGGATGTGTGATGTGCTACGTACATGGGCCATAAGTACTTAGCCCATGCTCAATTGACAGTGGCTCTTGCGCACACCATGGCTGAATGCACATCATTGCCATGGTGTCCCTTTTGGTCATTGGATGACCTTTCTCAGTGGTGGACCCCACACCTCATCAAGAGGTTACGTGCGGAACCCTCGCCGATTTAGGCCCACCGAAATCTAGCTTTATGAAAGTCAGTGGGAGCCACTTTGGTTTGACCTAAAATAAGAACTAGGGCGTAATTAACTGTTCCCTCCGGCTAATATGAGTGCATGTGATAGGGAGATTCATATGATGAACTCTTTAAAGGCCTTCCATCATTAGCATGAGGATGGGTCATTCAATAATGAGGAAATGCACCAGAAAATGGGCTATCCATTTGCTGTTGGGCTTGTCTGAATGTTTCATAAGATGATAGGGGCGTCATAGACCGATGTGGGAGGGGCTTCACCAGAAAATGGGAACTCTCTCACGGTACCTTGGCGTTCATGAATATGATGGGTAAGCACTCACTGGACAGAAAGGTTTACCTGAAAATGGCTCTGAACCTTGTCTAACAGAGGCCAAAGGGAAAACTCATATGATGAGTGGATATGATCCTTCACAGAAAGGTGGTGGGGTTATGCAGCTGAAACAGTTGTCTCCATGCACCCTATGTGACTTCCTACATTTCCAGAGACAACCCGTAGTCTCCGTCACTGAGAAAGGAGGAAAATCTCAGAGACGAATAAATGGAAATGGATCGTAGATTAAAATCCATATCTATGAAATAAACATGAATCAAATTAGGTTGTGGACTGATGTTTGCTCTTTTATCAGAAAATGGCAAACGGATCTTTTGCAAAACTACTTGATGACAACAAGTTGAAGGGCCCAAATTATGCTGACTGGTACAGGAACCTTATGCTGGTCCTAGCTTCTGAAAAGCTGGACAAAGTGGCAAAGAATCCTGCCCCGGAGCGTCCGGGTGATAGGGCTTCTGAGGCCCGAAGGAGAGACTATCAAGAATGGAGGAGAAAAACTCCCTTGCCCGGTGTTACATCATTGCCTCCTTGGACAACCCGATACAGAGGCAGTTCGATCAAATCGAACTTGCCAAAGACATATTGGACAGTCTCAGGACAATTTATGAAGAGCAGAATCGTTCTACTCAACAAAAGGTCTTGAAACAGTTCATGACCGCACAAATGTCCAAGGGTCAACAAGTTCACGACCATTGTCTTCGGATGATGGGATACATCAACGAACTAGAGGCTCTTGGATCCGGGCTGGACCTTGCGACCCAGATAGATGCTATCCTTAATTCTTTGTCTCCTTCCTTCAATCCGTTCATCATGAACTACAACATGAACAAGCTGAATGTCAGCCTGCAAGAGCTCAGCAATATGTTGCAAAGAGCTGAAGAACTGATTAGAAAGGATGAGCCTGTAGCCATGCTTGTTGAAGCTGGCAAGACAGGCAAGAGAAAGAGGAAGGCAAAGAAGCCTCAGAAGAAAGCCACTAAGAGCAAGAAGCAGAACAAAGACAAAGCATCGGATGCCTGTCACTTCTGCAAGAAGACCGGCCACTGGAAAAGGAATTGTCCTGCCTACCTGGAATCCAAGAAAGGTAACTTCGAAACTTGTGTTATAGAAACCAATTTGTTGGTAGCTTCTGTGTCTTGGTGTATTGACTCCGGGGCTTCAACTCATGCGTGTAACTCACTGTAGGGGTTCAAGGTAAGCAGAAGGCTGAGTGAAGGAGAAGTCACACTCTACTTGGGGACTACTGCAACTGTTGCAGCCGCGGCCATAGGAACTGTGGAGTTATTTTTTAGAGAAGGAATAATTTAAGGAGAAATTTGATTTCTATCTCAAAACTGTGTGCAGATGGTTATTCTGTCTTCTTTAGTAATACGATTACTATTAAAAGAAACAACAGATTCATTGCATACGGGGAACTGGAGAACGGTCTCTATGTTCTACATCCTTCTCTAGAAACTAACATAACCGAAACTACGTCGGCTGAAATCCCCAAGAAGAGAACCCGTGATACAGTTAATCCCACGTGTTTGTGGCATTACCAACTTGGCCACATCGGTGTTGACTGAATCACAAGGTTGGTAAAGGATGGTCCTTTGGATTTTCTAACTGTAGAAGATCTTCCCACTTGTGAGCCTTGCCTACAAGGCAAGATGACGAAACGACCATTTAATGGTAAACCTGAAAGATGTACAGGCACACTTGACCTAATACATACTGATGTATGTGGTCCCCTGAGTGTTAGGACACGAAATCAACACGTGTATTTCATCACCTTCACAGATGATTTTTCACGATATGGTTACGTGTACCTAATGAAACACATGTCTGAATCATTTGAAAAGTTCAAAGAGTTTAGACTAGAAGTCGAGAAACAGTTAGGGAGAGAAATTAAAGCCCTTCGATCAGATCGAGGTGGCGAGTATCTCTTTGACGAATTCAGGGACTACTTAAAGGACAACGGGATAGTATCACCATTAGCTCCTCCTACTACACCACAACTTAACGGTGTTTCAGAGAGGAGGAATAGGACCTTATTGAATATGGTCTGATCGCTTCTCATACACTCAGAGTTACCCACATCCTTTTGGGGTTACGCATTAGAGACTGCGATTTATGTGCTGATTCGGGTTCCAACCAAATCAATTCCGAATACTCCATATGAACTTTGGACTGGAAAGAAACCAAGTGTCAGACACTTGAAGATTTGGGGTTGTCCAACACACGTTAAAAGAACGAGTGCAAACAAGTTGGAATCCAAGACCGGCCGTTGCCTATTTGTAGGCTACCCAAAAGGCTCTGTAGGTTATCTATTCTATGACCCAAGTGAGCAGAAAGTGTTCTGCAGTCGAAATGCACAATTCTTGGAAACCGATTATATCCTGGACACCCATCGTCAGGAAGTTGTTCTTGATGAGGAGAGCTCAGGAGTAGTGGGAGATGTCCCACAAGTTCCAGGTAGTGACCAACCTAGAAGATTCACTCGGGTATCCAGGCCTCTAGTCCGTTATGGTTATGACCAGGATAGTTACCTGGTGGAAACCTTGACTAGTGAGGAGGATCCCGTGACTTACGCGGAAGCTATGTTGGACATAGATTCCCAGAAGTGGGTGGAGGCCATGAGAGCAGAGATGGACTCAATGGAGACCAATGGAGTCTAGACTCTAGTAGATCCGCCCTCCGGGGTAAAGGCAATCGGTTGCAATTGGATTTACAAGAGGAAGAAGGGCCCCGATGGTAAGGTTGAGACCTTCAAGGCTCGTCTGGTGGCGAAAGGGTTCACTCAGAAAGAGGGCATCGATTATGAGGAAACCTTTTCGCCTGTGGCCATGCTTAAATCCATTAGGATCCTGCTAGCTGTAGCAGCATACCATGATTATGAGATTTGGCAGATGGATGTCAAAACTGCATTCCTGAATGGAGATCTTACTGAAGATATCTATATGCAGCAGCCGCAAGGCTTCATTGCTGCAGGACAGGAAAACATGGTATGTAAACTTAACAGATCCATTTATGGACTTAAGCAAGCTTCTAGAAGTTGGAACATCCGTTTTAATTCTGCTGTCAAATCGTTTGACTTTGAGCAGAATCTGGATGAACCCTGTGTCTACATGAAGTACAGTGGAGATAGGTTACCTTCTTGGTTCTGTATGTAGATGACATTCTACTCATTGGGAATGATGTAGGAATGTTAACTACGGTGAAAGTATGGCTATTACAGCAATTCTCCATGAAAGATCTTGGAGAAGCCTCCTATATACTGGGTCTTCAACTCTATAGAGATAGATCGAAGCGGATAATAGGATTATCCCAATCTGCTTACATTGACAAAATAGTCAAGAGATACAGCATGGAAAACTCCAAGAAAGGAAATGTTCCTTTCAGGCACGGAGTCACTCTCTCCAAGAAGATATCTCCCAAGACTTCTGAGGAGATTGATGGCATGAAAGACGTTCCTTATGCCTCAGCCGTAGGGAGCATCATGTTTGCCATGCTGTGCACCCGTCCTGACATAGCTCAGGCAGTGAGTGTAGTAAGCAGATTTCAGGCCAACCCAGGGCAGGAGCAATGGACTGCAGTGAAAAACATACTTATGTACCTTCGAAGGACAAAAGAGTTTTATCTAGTATTCGACGGTAGCTCACTACTGATCCAAGGGTATATAGATACCGATTTCCAGTCAGACCCAGATGATAGAAAGTCTACATCTGGATATGTTTTCACGATAGGATCGTGTGCTGTTTGCTGGAAAAGCAGCAAATAGGGGTCCACTACAGACTCCACGACTGAGGCCGAGTACATTGCCGCAAGTGAGGCTGCCAAAGAAGCCGTGTGGATGAAGAAGTTCGTTCACGAGTTGGGAGTAGTTCCATCCAGCACATCACCCATCCCATTGTTGTGTGACAACAATGGAGCCATTGCTCAGGATAAGGAGCCACGAGCCCACTCGAAGTCGAAGCACATCGAGAGGAAGTACCACGTACTGCGGGAGATTGTTGGTAGAGGGGACGTCCTGATTCAAAAGGTAGCGTCAGCGGAAAATGTAGCAAACCCATTGACAAAGCCACTATCACAGAAAGTGTTTGAGAAACACATGGAAAGCATGGGACTCCGGCTAGTACCTGATTGGACCAAAGTGCAAGTGGGAGCTGTTAGACAGTTTTGTATGCCCTTAGCTTCAATCAGAATGATGTACTCTACGAGTTTATTGTAAATGAATAAAAGTGCATATTTGATTCATGTTCCCTTGGTATGTTTCTGTGTAATACCCTTAAACTGGACACTTAATGAGACTCGTGTTAGTTTAGAATGTTCACAGCTAGTGGGTCGGTCTAGGGAGACCTATCCTGACAAGGCTGACACTGTGGTGCCACCAAGTCGGTTGGGGTGGCCTGTCTTAGTTGCCAAGGTGAGACCCTAGGCACGTACAATGTAGGATTAATTAAATCTATGAACTGGACCAGATTTCCAGTATTGCCTTGGACCTTGGAGATTTATGGGCAAAACTGGAAAGTTACACCCGACCCCTAGACTCGATTCTGATACTGCACTAAGTGTCGGATCGGGCTGTCTTTGATGTACCAATCCGTGAGATCCTTAGCGGGGGTCAAAACCTGGGTATGTTGGGACAGTCCAAGAATTCATCTGAGTGGGTGATCATAGTGACAAGATCAGCCCCTTTGTCGAACAAAGGTAATGATCGGGGATGCACTCTCATTGATGGAAACATAAGAGATAAGGATAATCCCTTTTCTTATCTGCAGATAAGATCAGCCCTCCTAATCTGATTAGGAGTTTCCTGATCCAAATCTCTATTTGGATCTGAACTCTTTGAGTGGATAGGGACAATCCCTTATCCTATCTACTGATCTAAATCCCAAAACTGCCCCTCTTTAATTAATCATATTAAACCGGTTCGATTTGGGCTTTAGGCTCATTAAGTACATGTGCTCACTTATCCTCCAAACTGCTGCTCAGTTGGGTATCCTTGTATGGCATGGGACCCAAACATTGATCTACACATCAGCCACATGGGTTCAGCCCAACCTCGGTTACAAGGCCTGGCCGAATTCACTGTAGGAAACAGTGAACCCCTGAGTTCATCACCATGGGCTTTTAATGGGCCCAACATTTACACTAAATGGTCCTTGGGTCAGTCCACCTTATAAAACCCAAGGACTGTGGGCAGATGCAAGATTAGCTCATCTGGTATTACCCTCAATGGTCTTACACTTAACCTCTCAGCCCATAATGATCAAACACTGCCTAACAAGAGAGGACCTCTCCCTCGGTTGCAAGGAACAGTGTTGTACTCGTACTCTCTAGTCACATGGATCCCAGGAATTAAATCCTTTTGCAAACATTTTGAAACCATAATATATATGTATATCTCTATATAAATATATTTTGCAAAACAATTTTCAACGATTGAAATCAGCTACCGGCAGCTTTGGTTTTCATCAGAGAGAGTGCATCCCCGATCATTCACTTTGTCCGACAAAGGGGCTGATCCCAACATACCCAGGTTTTGACCCCCTCTAAGGATCTCACTGATTGGCATATCAAAGACAGCCAATCCGACACCTAGTGCAGTATCATAATTGAATCTTGGGGTTAGGTGTAACATTCCAGTTTTGCCCATCAATCTCCAAGGTCTAGGGCAATATTGGAATTCTGGTCTAGTTTAGGGTTTCAAGAAAATTGATGAGAATAAAAATTATCATATTTTTATCCCTTAATATTCAGTATTTTATACTTAATCTTTACCTAATTGGACTCACTATTCTTGTATTTTGATTTAGGGCACGAAAGAAGGCGTAAGGTGAAAAACAAGGCTAATCGGGTAATTTTGCACAGTTTCTGCGCCGTTCCGTAATATGGGCATAACTCTCCCATACAGACTCCGATTGATATGATTCAAGATTCATTGGAAAGATAAGGAAAAACTCAACAACTTGTATATTTTTTGTTTTGATAGTATCTGACTGCATGGAGGTCAAAATCGAGCCCGAAATCTATGCCAATTCGTAGAGAAGCCCAGTTCACAAAGAAGCCCAATTCACAGAGAAGCCTTGCAATGACCCAATTCGTTGAGAAATGTTAGACAATTTTGTATGCCCTTAGCTTCAATCAGAATGATGTACTTTATGAGTTTATTGTAAATGAATAAATGTGCATATTTGATTCATGTTCCCTTGTAAATGAATAAAAGTGCATATTTGATTCATGTTCCCTTGTAAATGAATAAAAGTGCATATTTGATTCATGTTCCCTTGGTATGTTTCTGTGTAATACCCTTAACTGGACACTTAATGAGACTCATGCTTGTTTAGAATGTTCACAGCCAGTGGGTCGGTCTGGGGAGACCTATCCTGACAAGGCTGACACTGTGGTGCCACCAAGTCGGTTGGGGTGGCCTGTCTCAACTGCCATGGTGAGACCCTAGGCACATACAGTGTAGGATTAATTGAATCTATGAACTGGACCAGATTTTCAGTATTGCCCTGGACCTTGGAGATTGATGGGCAAAACTGGAAAGTTACACCCGACCCCTAAACTCGATTATGATACTGCACTAAGTGTCGGCGGGCTATCTTTGATTTTCCAATCAGTGAGATCCTTAGCGGGGGTCAAAACCTAGGTATGTTGGGACAGCCCGAGAATTCATCTGAGTGGGTGATCATAGTGACAGGATCAGCCCCTTTGTCGGACAAAGGTAATGATCAGGGATGCACTCTCACTGATGGAAAGCAAGACTACCAGCAGCCGATTTCAACCGTTGAGATTTGTTTTGCAAAATATATTTTATATGAGATATAAAAGTATATACATTATGGTTTCTAAAATGTTTGCAAGAAGGTTTTAATTCCCGGGATCCATATAAGTGGAGAGTGCAACACTGTTCCTTGCAGCCGAGGGAGAGGTCCTCTCTTGTCGGGCAGTGTGTGATCATTATGGGCTGAGAGGTTAAGTGTAAGACCATTGAGGATAATACCTGATGGGCTAATCTTGCATCTGCCCACAGTCCCTGAGTGTTACAAGGTGGCTTGGCCCAGGGACCACTTAGGGTAAGTGTTGGGCCCATAGAGCCCATTTGATGGGTTTCAGGGGGTGCACTATCTTTAACAGTGTATTCGGCCAGGCCTTGTAACAAAGGCTGGGCCGAACCCTTGTGGCTGATGTATAGATCAATGCTTGGGTCCCACGCCATACAAGGAAGCCCAACTGGGCAGCAGTTAGGAAGGTTAAGTGAGCACATAAGCTTAATGGACCTAAATCCCATTTCGAACTGGGCTATTTATTTAGTTATTTAAAGGGGCGAATTCTGAGATGGAGTAGCAGATAGGATAGGGTCTTAATCCTATCCACTCAGAGAGTTCAGATCTGAATATGATTTAGATCTAGAAACCTCCTAATGAGATTAGGAGAAAGCTAATATAATCTGCAGATAAGATAAGGGTTTATCCCTATCACCTAAAGAGAAGTCTTATCCAAATATGATTCGCATAAGCTGCTCCAAATTGGATTAGGAGCTGATCTTTTAGGTTAACAAAAGAAGGAGGGGGCGGCAGCCTTAAGGAGACAGATCATCAAATTTTCTTTAGTGTTGAAATCAAGAAGAGAGAATTCTGCACCCTGTGAATACTCTCTTGCCGCCTCCCTGTTCTTGCCGCCCTGTTTGTTAGTTCGATCTCCAGTTGTGGGAGAAGTCAAGATTGGATCTTGACATCAGTTCTTTAAGAAAGGATTGAAAGGAAGTTGTGCTCACGTACCATCCTGCTGATTCTTGCGAAGGACAGAGTTCTTGGAGAAGAACATTGTTGATTCTGCTCCATCCTGCACTGCGCCATCTTCATTGGGAGCAGTTTTTGGATCCTTCCTTGGGCGTGAACACCTTCGTTGGGAGATACTACTTCTCCGTATTAGGTATAATTCTCTCTTACTCCTTTTGGTTCAGATCTGATTCAGTTTAAGGTTCAAGAATGATCCTTGAAAATATGATTTTCTAAATAGGGATTGCGATTCCCAGTTGAAGGGAGAGAAAAATTTTTGAAATTCGCCCCTTATTCCGCAATCTTTGGGCGTCCATGGGGTGGATCTCTCATCCCTTCAAGAAAGCCCAATACGAATTTACAATGCAAGAATAAGAAACATCAAAGAGTCTTATTAGGTTCAATTTTCTATTGTATTTCTAGAAGGATAAAAGAGATTAAGATTACCAGTTAAGAGATAGGAATAGATTAGATCTAATCTGGGCATTATCTATTTGAAAACTGAATTCCCAATGGAGGAAGAACTCCTTAGAGAAGTAGGAGATAGCTCCCTCCTAAGTCTATTTAAAGGGGGCGGACTAGCACCCAAGGGGATCATCAAATCCTCCAAGAGAGCTTCATCATTCGAAGAGAGCAATCAACAACCAAGGAGGAAGAAGTAGAGTTCGCCCCCTCTCATCTGGAAGTTGCGATTTCATCATGAAGTGTCTGTAAGGTTTTAATTTCTGGTTGAAGGGTTAGGGAAGCTTTGATTCTATAAACATTGTGAGATCTAATTGATTTTTATTTCAGTTCATTGTTTATGGGTATTCATATGTTTTCTGCGATTAACTGTGAAGATTATTTTTATTGATTAAGCAAGAAGGCGCCCTTGCTCATTCAATGAGAATAATCTATGGCCGATTGAACCTCCAATTTCGTATATGATTGGTAGGTTTGAACATGGTGGCAACTAATAGAAATTGATTGCAAAAAAGTTTTTGATCTATGTTAGAAAAATGTATGATCTCGTTTAAATGGTCTGAGCTTGTGAGATCGCTAACTAGAATTGGGTCTCTCCCCTCTTAATGCTATTAATAGATTAAATCCTAAAAGCTTGTTTAGGACTGTCTATTAATAAGAGAAGCAATCAAAGAGCTTGTTTTGGTTGTTGAATAATACGAGTAGAGGCTGGCTGCTAGAGCTTGTTAATGGCTATAACCAATTTATTCGTAAACATATGAATTTATCTTTGCATCGATGATCAATGATAAGAATCAAAGCCAAACTTGTCCCTTCAACCGGAAGCTATCTCCCATCGATTTGATCCTTGCTTTCTGTTATTTTCATTATTTCATCTTATTTTCTTATCTTCACAACCCCCTACTTCATTCACTTGGAAATAAATCCACCCAATCCCTATGGAGATGACCTTGCTCATCACTATCTACAAATTATTTAATTGGAGCAAGACGTTTTATCTTTGGTTGGATTCGACATTCCACCAAAAACCCACACTGCATGTACCTTAGGTCTCACCCTAGAAGCTGAGATAGGCCACCCTAACCAACATGGCGGCACATCAGTGTTAGCTTTGGTAGGATAAATCTCCCTAGATCTATCCAATAGCTGTGAATATTCTAAACTAACACGAGTCTCATATGTGTCCAGTTTAAGGGTATTACACAGAAACACACCATAATAAAATGAATCAAATATGTACTTTATTCATTTACATTAAATGTCATAAGGTACATCATTCTGATTGGAGCTAAGGGCATACACTGTCTAACAACGCTTTGATTGTGGGGCTCGATTGGTACAGGATGTAAAACTTAGACAGCTTGACAGCCCACTTAATTAGATGTCCCAAGGTCTCAAGCTTGGTGAGGATGGCCTTGAGGGGCAGGTTCGTCAGAACCATGATGGTGTGAGCTTGAAAATACGACCTGAGCTTCCTGGCCGAGATTACAAGGGTGAAGGCCAGCTTCTCCACATCAGGATATCTAGTCTCGGCGTTGCAGAGAACATTGCTGACATAGTATATTGGCTTCTACCTCCCGTCCTCTTTTATTAAGACCGAGCTGATTGCCTCATCCCCTACTGATAGGTATAAGTACAAAATTTCTCCTGGAGTAGGCCAAGCGAGGAGGGTAGGTGAGGTGAGGTACCTTTTTAGTTCATCAAAAGCATGTTGGCACTCCTCCGTCCATTGGAAATCTTTTAGTTTTTTGATGGCGTGGAAGAAGGGCAGATAGTGGTCGGCTGACTTCGACATGAAGTGGTTGATGGAAGCTATTCGGCCAATGATCCTCTGAGTCTCCTTCACTGACCGAGGGGGTGCAATGTCCAGTATGTGTTGTATCTTGTCAGGGTTGGCCTCAATGCCTCTTTGAGTAACGATGAAGCCTAAGAATTTACCCAAGGTGACACCGAAGGCACACTTGCTAGGATTAAGCTTCATGTTGAACTTCTGCAACATGTCAAAGGTCTCAGCCAAGTTCGAGGTGTGCACCTCGACATTTAGGCTCTTCACCACTATATCATCCACATAGGCTTCGACATTCCTCTCCATCTGATTTTTGAACACCTTGTAGACGAGGCGCTAGTAGGTGGCCCCTACATTCTTGAGGCC
This sequence comes from Nelumbo nucifera, assembly GCF_055504915.1. NCBI lineage: Eukaryota > Viridiplantae > Streptophyta > Magnoliopsida > Proteales > Nelumbonaceae > Nelumbo > Nelumbo nucifera. Next base: position 68,316,299 of record NC_142653.1, read on the forward strand.
GAAGGGCATCACTCTATAGCAATAGGTACCATGCTCAGTGATGAAGGGGGTCTTATCCTCGTCTTCGGGATGCATCTTTATTTGGTTGTATCCAGAGAAGGCATCCATGAAGTTTAAGCAGCTTGTACCCTGTAGTGGCGTCGACGAGGTGGTCTATACTCGACAAAGGAAAACTATCCTTAGGGCAAGCTCAGTTAAGGTCTACGAAATTAATACAGATCTGCCGCTTCCCATTAGCTTTGTTTACCAAAACCACATTTGACAACCAGTTAGGGTAGTATACCTCTCGGATGAACCTGACATCGAGTAGCTTGTCAACTTCCTCTCCTATGGCCTTCCAACGCTCTGGTGCAAAGTTCTTCTTCTTCTACCAAACTTGCCCAGAGCTCGGGTCCATGCTTAGCCTGAGTGTGATGACTGAAGGGTTAATTCCGGGCATGTCAGCTGCGGACCAAGCAAAGACGTCGACGTTAGTTTTGAGGAAACTTACCAATTCGGATAGGCTCAATGGGGGAAGGTTGGACCCGACGCAGACTATTTTCTCAGGCTCGGCCTCATCTAGGGAAACCGAAATGAGGTCCTCGGCTCGTTGTCTCCTCCCTGAGGTCAAGGCCCTCTAGTGGCAAAACTTCCTTGTTCTTGCCCTTCAGTGCTGCCACATAGCAATGGCGGGCAACTTGCTGGTCCCCACTAACGACTTTGATGCAGTGTTCAGTGGGGAACTTGAGGGCGAGGTGGTATGAGGAGATGGCTGCCCTAAGTGCATGAAGGGTTAGCGTCCCCAAGATTGCATTGTAGGGCTACCCGATCTTCACGACTAGGAACTCGTTCATCCTCGTCACCTACTAAAGCTCGGTCCCTACCGTGACTGGTAGGGTGATTCTTTCCTTCAGTTTGACCACGTTACCGGATAAGCTGACTAGTGGGATGTTGGCTGGTTGGAGGTGCTCAGGCGCTATCTTCATCTTCTCGAAGGCTTCGTAGAAGAGGATTGGTGCACCCAGAATCCATTGTCAAACGCCCGTGGCACCAGTTTAGAGATTTGTAAATTTCCCCAATCCTCACGTAACCTTAAACAACGAAGTACATGGTGAGGAAGGGTTGGAACCCATAGGGAACCAAGAATAAAAATTATTATTTTTGTTCTGGACAAATAAAAGGAAAATTGATGTGATTCATTGTGACACTAGCAAGTGCATTAGCCGTTCAAATAGTAAAGAGGTGAATGGAGTATCGTTCCCACATGGATTTAGGAAGCAATTACTAATACTAAACCAGCTAACTCTTATCTGATTAACAAAACACTACAATCTATTCAAATCATAAATTCTAAACTACAAACTACCTAATAAGCATTGGTTCAAATACCTTACATTCAAGATGAAGGAGTAAGCTAAAAATCGAATCTCATGATTCAGCAATCAAACTAATTAACTCAATCGGATAGGCCATGATTCAGCCTTGGTTTGGTGAAACCCCAAGGCCATTAACAGCCTCTTTCAAGAGTTTGTTCATCGTATGCATTAATGATGATCCTCATATCTCTATCAAGGATCTAATCATTCATGCATGCATTAATTTAAACATATCAAGGGCATCAATTCAAATCTGAGTTGACCACCAACTGAATTGTGCAAGTTATCTCTAACTTTGCATGCAAATCAATTCTTGAATAGTAGATCTGATTCCTAGAGTCTCTCTCAAGCACTCTAGAAATTCCAAGCATTAGATCAAATCGGCCAACCTGAGAATTGAATGTCTGAATTCTTTCTCAAGCAATTCAGATCTTACAAATCTCAGATCTGAAATTGTGAAAGATAAAATCAGCCAATCTGATCTAGAATTCAAACTCTATTCAAGAAACAACAGGAAGAGATCTGGTCTACTCGAATGATAAAGAAATTTGATTACACAATCTGAAATTTTACAGCATTGATTACAATAAGAAAGAATGAAATAGAAGAAGAGAAAATTGCATAGATTGAAGCTGAATTCGAACTCAAGAAAATAAAAATTAAGTAGAAATAGAACAAATGACCTCTCAATCAAATTTTCCACAAATTCAAACTCACCTTCTTCTCTTCTTGCTTGAATCTCTTCAGCCCTTCTCTTTCTTGCGCCTAGCTCCTTCTTCTCTCTTCTTCTCTTCAAGGAATTCGAACCCCAAGGGAATGGAGAGCCTTGAACTTGGGAAAATGAACACTCTCCCTCCTCTAGAGACCTCCTTATATAGGCTTTCAAGGAAGCTCTATCCTCTTCTTGAAGCCTCTAGAATTTGGTGCATTACACCCCTCTTGAACCTTCTAGAGTGCTCCCTCCTTCTCTTCAAGAATCCTCTAGTAGTTGCCGCCCCTAGCTCCCTTTGGGCTGCAACTTAGCTTAGTTTTGAGCATATTTTGGCTACACTCTAGGATGTTCTTGGGCTGAAATGGGCCTCCTCTTTGCTAGGCCAAAATTCTCTTTCTTGCTAGGCTCTTTTTTTGGGTTTTCTCAAAGAGTGTAGCTTGCACTACTTGGGCCGAATGATACTCCTTTGCTCTCATGGTTGGGTCGGGTTGAATTTGATTAAAATTGGGCATTCTTTTCTTGCTTTTTGCCTTATTTTCTTGAGTTGGTTGCCCCTAAAATCTTTCTTGCAATTAAGCTAAAATAGGGTGAAATTCAATTAAACCGGCATAAAACTCCATGAAAAAACCTCATAAATTATAGATAAATTATGTACTCATCAAATACCCCCACACTTAAGATTTTGCTTGTCCTAAAGCAAAGACATCAGTCATAAACTGAACTTTCCCCCCTTTTATTCTCACCATTTATCGGGTGAATTTTTAGGAGGGAAATGCATTGAGTGGTTAGGAAACTTTTGTAAGTGTTTAGCTCCTATTCTTATAAACTACCATTTAACACATGCATAAGAGCCAAGGAAAAGAAGAATATGAGTTTCTCCAAGTTCCATCTTTTACTCCCATTCAATATATAGATCAACTCCTTTATTGTCAAAATTAATAATCAATTTAAATTAGATTTCAAATTTGTAACTACACCTCATTGAGAGTTCAACTTCATTTTTCCCTTTTGAACATCAGCCGTCACCACATTTTCTTTGTCATTTTTTTCTAGGGGTGAGTGCATTTTATGCTCTATCTCACCCTTTTCTTCCGCTTTTAGTGTGAGTGCATTTTATGCTCCATCTCACACTTCTCTCTTCTCTCTCTTCTTTTTTTTTATTTTTACTTTTTTTTTGTGTCATTGCATTTTATGCTCCATCTCACACTGGTCATAGGCTTGAGGCAGATAGCAAGACTCATGTTCTAAGCTGCTAGTTTTACTATTTAGCTTAGAATAGCGGAGTCAATTTGGGCTTTGTCCCTTTTGCATTTGTTGAATTTCATGCATCAGCAATTCAGATGTGACCTATCTCAACTGACCATTAATGATGAAATCAAGAGCTTTCATACACATGGAGGTAGTTAGGGCTAGTCATGATGAAAGACATATTCAGCCCCCCTTTTCCTCATGCATGTACTAAGTTGGATCATTCACAAGAATAAAATCTTGGTACATACATTAGTCTCCCTCAACTCTTTGTATTCCTTCTTAAAACTCACCTAATAAATAGCAATGACTTGGGGGGGTTCCAGTCTACTTGGTCATGTCTTTGCCTACATATGTGTGTTGGGGTGAATGAGGTGCATGGTTCCAGCCCCCACACCCTAGCCCAGGCTAACTCCCCCACACTTAAGATGAACATTGTCCCTAATGTTCTTAGTGTTAGGGAGTAACTATAAATCCAGCAAGACCATCATCAAGTAAAGAGAGAGGTATAGAGGACTCCCTGAAGGTTTTTCTTTTTTTTTCAAATTCTGCAATGGCTCTGTTGATGATGATTCTCTCTGTTGAAAATCATCATATACTAGAAGGAGAGAGATCAGAAGCTGTATTCCAACTAACATTCTAAAATAAATTTATCTAAAGTGAAATGCTATAAATGAGAAAGGCAAAAATCTAAATAATTTAATCAATAAGTAATCCTAATCTAATAGCAATTTACAAGGTAAAGACTGAATGCTATCTAAGAATACAAAAGGCCAAGCAATCAGCAAATCTGAATTCTACTGCAAACAGATTTGAAACAAAACCGAAATCGAGAACTTTAGGTTGCTCCTCGTGTTCCAATCTGGATAGACCTTGGGTAGTATATAAACTTCTTGACTTCAGTAATAAAAATTAACTGCATAGATCTGAACTGCTGAAAAGCTATTAAATATCAATGTACAGATCTGAATTCAGTAGCTACTGAGAGTAGGACAACAATTTACAAATTCTCTCTCAATATCAGATCTGAAATCAGTTAGCTACTGCAATTTACAAAGAAAACTTTTTTTCAGAATGCAATATACAATATCAGATTTGAAATCTCAGCAGCCACCCCATCAATATACAGGTCTGAGATCAATTCAACTCAGATATGAAATCTGTAACTGCAGTTCAGATATCAGTTTTACATAGATCTGAGATTAGATCTGAAAGCTACTACCATTTTACAACTTCTTTCTCACTGTACCAATTTGATTTCAAAGCTGGTTGAGTAGTAAAGAGATGAGTAGTATTCAGATCTGTTTATCAGAATACTAGCATTGGTACCTAGCTTTAGGCTAACTGAAATGAATTACATATAAGATCTGAAATCAAATGCAAGGTGATTGAAATGAATTTCAGATGATGAGGAACTATGATTTCAAAGCTGAGAATAGTGACTACTGAAATGTACAAGGCATTTAGAATACAAAATTCCAGTCCTAACATCAATAAGTATATCTGAAATCTAGTGCAACCAGGTCTGAGAAAGGACTGGAATCAAGAGCTTATTCAAAGTTCCAATTTGCATATCTTATCTACATAAATTAATTGTAGAGACCTGAAATCAGGACTGAAATTTTTGATAATGTTAACATCCGAATTCAGATCTGATTTTGATGAGTTCAAATCTGCAACTTTTTGGTATTGTTAGTCCATTGATAAGATAACAAACAGTCATTCAGATCTGAACTGTTATTGTATATCTCATACACATCCATTGGGATCTGGTATATACTGTAATACACATCCATTAAGGCTGAGATCAGATCTGAATATGCTTTAGGGCTGATATCAGATCTGAACTGGAATCCTAACATACATAAAGAGGATATGAAATAAACTATAATCAGAGCTGAGTTAGGCTTGGTTCAAGGGTTTTAAACTCTATATTTGAAGTTTAAACATGTATAGCTCAAATATATCAAATAATTGTTGAAACCTGGAATCAGGTCTGCAATTTTTGGTATTGTTAGCAGCCGCAATCAGATCTGATGCTAGTAGTTTACAAAATAAACATTAGTCCACTGATATGATGCCCTTCTTAGATCTTCAAAGCTCAGATAACACAAAAACAGTCAATCAGATCAGAGCAAATAAGATAACAAAAAAAAAACAACAGTCCACAGATATTTCAGATCATATACTACATCAGATTCTCATATCAGTCCACATGCACTTCAGATATGATTTCATCATTCATTGCTACACTTTCATCAATGAGGTAGGTCTGATGCATCAGATTGCAATTTGGGTGCCGTTACCACCCGAATTCAGATCAGATTTGAATGGGTTCAGGTCTGAGTATCTGAACTCAGATCTCAACTTAGATGAATTCAGACTTGCAATCTGAGTTCAGACCACCATCCGAATAGGATAGAGATATTGTACATAATTTCCATACCTTGGGATTTGAGGATTTATGAGAGTATATGCTTGAATTCAGATCTGAAGTTTTGCATCTCATCAGATACTGATGCTAAGTTCAACAGCTAGAACCTCAGTTATCAAGGCTGATATAAGAGTTCAGCAAGGTAAATTGGTACGTACAGATCTGAGACTAGTAGATCAAGTCTAAAATCATGCAAAATCATTGATCTCCGGTCTGTACATCGGTTGTTTTAGCTTGCTTCTCATCAGCCTTGATGTATCTCTGAATGGAGGTGAGTTACAGATCTGAAATCAGACCTGTATACCCACCATTTCAGATCTGAAATTCAGATCTGAAGCTCAGAATTGAAGGCACAAATATAATTTTTTTGTTTTTCTTTTAAGATGGAAGAAAATTAAAAAAGAAAGCAATACAACCAAAATCTTTTTGGATGAGTGCAGATCCGATTGCTGAATTCAAGAGACAACAAGTAATGCAATCAGATCTGAACTCTTTTGAGGTTTATACAATTTTTTTTTTCTTTTTGGAGATAAAAGAACCAAAAATAAGAGAAATCAGATCTACATAAGCTACATTAAAACTGAAACAAAGGATGGAACAATCAAGTATCAAGAGAAGAAACATGGCTCCATCAATGCAGCCATTGCATCCAAGGCAGAAATGTAAGATGAAAAATTGAAAACCAGCCATGAATACAATGCTAAAATCCAGATTAAGAATGGCCAATAGTTTCTAATATTGCTTCCATAAATCCCTGGCAATGGCGCCAAAAGCTTGATGTGATTCATTATGACACTAGCAAGTGCAGTAGCCATTCAAGTAGTAAAGAGGTGAATAGAGTATCGTTCCCACGAGGATTTAGGAAGCAATTACTAATACTAAACCAACCAACTCTTATCTGATTAACAAAACACTACAATCTATTCAAATCTTAAATTCTAAACTACAAACTACCTAATAAGCATTGGTTCAAATACCTTACATTCAAGATGAACGAGTAAACTAAAAATCCAATCTCATGATTCAACAATCAAACTACTTAACTCAATCGAATAGGCCATGATTTAGCCTTGGTTTGGTGAAACTCCAAGAACATGAACAGCCTCTTTCAAGAACTTGTTCGTCGTATGCATTAATGATGATCCTCATATCTCTATCAAGGATCTAATCATTCATGCATGCATTAATTCAAACATATCAAGGGCATCAATTCAAATTTGAATTGATCACCAACTAAATTGTGCAAGTTATCTCTAACATTGCATGCAATTCAGTTCTTGAATAGTAGATCTGAATTCTTAGAGTCTCTCACAAGCACTCTAGAAATTCCAAGCATTAGATCAAATCGGCCAACCTGAGAATTGAAGGTCTGAATTCTTTCTCAAGCAATTCAGATCTTACAAATCTCAGATCTGAAATTGTGAGAGATAAAATCGGCCAATCTGATCTAGAATTCAAACTCTATTCAAGAAACAACAAGAAGAGATCTGGTCTACTCGAATGATAAAGAAATTTGATTACACAATCTGAAATTTTATAGCATTGATTACAACAAGAAAGAATGAAGGAGAAGAAGAGAAAATTGCATAGATTGAAGCTGAATTCGAACTCAGGAAAATAAAAATTAAGTAGAAATAGAACAAAGGATCTCTCAATCAAATTTTCCACAAATTCGAACTCACCTTCTTCTCTTCTTGCTTGAATCTCTTCAGCCCTTCTCCTTCTTGCGCCTAGCTCCTTCTTCTCTCTTCTTGTCTTCAAGGAATTCAAACCCCAAGGGAATGGAGAGCCTTGAACTTGGGCAAATGAACACTCTCCCCCCTCTAGAGACCTCCTTATATAGGCTTTTAAGGAAGCTCTAGCCTCTTCTTGAAGCCTCTAGAATTGGGTGCATTACATTCTAGAGTGCTCCCTCCTCTTCAAGAATCCTCTAGAAGTTGCCGCCCCTAGCTCCCTTTGGGCTGCAACTTAGCTTAGTTTTGAGCATATTTTGGCTGCACTTTAGGCTGTTCTTGGGCTGAAATGGGCTTCCTCTTTACTGGGCTGAAATTTTCCTTCTTGCTAGGCTCTTTTTTTGGGTTTTCTCAAAGAGTGTAGTTTGCACTAATTAGGCCGAATGATACTCCTTTGCTCTCACGGCTGGGCCGGGCTGAATTTGATTAAAATTGTGCTTTCTTTTCTTGCTTTTTGCCTTCTTTTTCTTGAGTTGATTGCCCCTGAAATCTTTTTTGCAATCAAGCTAAAATAGGGTAAAATTCAATTAAACCAGCACAAAACTTCATGCAAAAACCTCATAAATTATAGGTAAATTATGTGCTCATAAGAACATAAAATTTATTAATGCTGAAATTAAATGTTCTGAATTGAACATGGCAATAATTAAAATTCAGAAATTAAAGAACCCTGGAATCAACAAAAACATAAATAAAAATGATCAAAAATTCTGTTCCAGTGGTGGTAGCTATCTAGAAGATGAAATACACGCTTTCTCCCTCCGTTCAGCCCTCGAACCCCTTGAGACACCTGAGCCTTGAACCTGACGAATTCAGATCTACAAAACACACAAACAAACATAAATTAAATCTAAAAGATTGCAAGAATAAAAATAACATTAAAAAAATAAAGAAAGTGAAAGGGATGGCTGATCAAATCTAGTGGTTGTAGTTGTAGATTGGCTGGACTACTTGTAGGAACCCCTCCTGACAAGATCTGGGCGTCCTTCCCTTCTACAACCCTTAAACTCCTCAAGAAACCATAGCCTTGTGAACTGGGTGAATTGACCAATCCCTTCTCCCGGGCCCTTGGGTCCTTCTTATAGAGAAGGGTGGACAAAACTGGGATTAGAGAGAAAGAGAGGGGCGGCTAGTGGGTTATTCAGAAAATGGGTGCCCCTAGGGTTTAGGAATGGAGGGTTAGGATTAAACTAGAGGGATCCTACTACTAGAGTGAAAAGGAGAGGGCGCCTATAAGTATGGAGGGTTGGGATTTAAGCTCCTAGGATTGAATGGTGGAGATTAGGGTTTAGGTGGTGTGCCCTAGGTTTAGAATGCTAAAGAGATGGCACCCTAGAATGGAGCATGGAAATTGCAAGGTGAAGATCTAAGGGTATGAGAGGTTGCTAAGGCTTGGATGGTTGAGATTAGATGTTAGGGAGGAGAGGAAGGTAAAGATTTAGTAGTTAGGGGCGGCTTGGGTTTGTTAAAGGTGAAAAGAATGAATGGGGAGGCAGCCTAGGGTTTGCTAAGTAGAGGAGAGTATGCTAATACAATAGGAGGGGCGCCTTTCTGGGTTTAGCAGATAGAAGGCACCCTCCTGTGCTCAGTTTTTCATAGAAACACCCCCTCTCTCAGTTGGAATTCTCATCAGCTTCCCAAAATTTGCATAAAACTCTATAAGTTTCCCAGTTTTTATCCAGAATTTGCACAGGGACCCTTAGAGGTCACAACATTGAATTTAACCAGAAAAGGGGTACAGATTAGTGAGTCTAAGGTCTAAAATACCCCTAAAATGATGCCCTTAAGGCATCAAAATAGAGAGTTATCACAACCCCCAACTTAACCCTTGCTAGTCCCTTAGCAATGCAGCCTTAAAACTACACTAAGTAAATAAATGAATCACATTGCAAGATCATCCCTGACAAAATTAGCCAAGTATCTTGATTCCAAAATTCTCAAACTTTGTATAGATCAGTATTGGGTTTAAGGGGTAAAACCGTCTTACTTTGAACATTACAGAAACTTGGCTTAAAAATCTTATATACCCTTCCATTTGTCGACTGTCTCAATAAGCTGAGATTGACTTTTAAAATTAGGTTGGTATTCTTCGTATCATTTCTGATAGTGGATTTCTACCCCTGAACTTGATATGCAGACATAGTTTTATTGCTACCTTCCACCGTTTGACACGAATCTCGACACTTGAGTTAGGTGAAGAGACCCGGTTATTAAGTGTTAGGTAAGTGTCTTTGGCATTCCCTTTCCCATTTGACGCGAATCTCGACACTTAAGTTAGGTGAAGAGACCCGATTACTAAGTGTAGGATGTCCATTGACCTTTTATTCTCTCTTTTTTTTTTTTTGCTATGTGTAAAATTTTGCACTGTTCAGGGTAGTCCACTATCTCTATTAATTTAAGGAATTTTTCGTCTGATTTCTCAATCTTTCTCTTCTTATCTTCATAGGGGCAAACTTGGGAGTATTTTAAATTTCTAAATGGTTTCTAAAATATTCAAACAAGACCAATTTAACTCCTGCCACTTGCTACCAATCTCTACAAAATTCATATTCTTTTATCAGTTTCCTCAACTTTTTCTGTTCGGAAATCTCTTTTAATGGAAAAAATTTTAAAATTTTCAGTGAAAATTTTAGTTTTGCATTTCTAAAGGCTTTGCTCTTATTATTGTTATTATTGTTATTATTATTATTATTATTATTATTATTATCATCATCATTATTATTATTATTATTATTATTATTATTATTATTTTTATTTTCCTTACTCCCCAACTTAAATGCCATTGTCCCCAATGGCATGACTAGAATGATACAAAGGGACTTGGGCCAAAGAGAACAATAAAGAGGGTTTTTCCCAAGGGGTTCAAGGTTTGCCAACTGGTCTTGAATCAAGAAAACAAAAACTCTAATCCTAAAAGCAAAAGCAACTGGAAACTACGTTGGGTTGCCTCCCAACCAGCACTAAGTTTAACGTCTTCAGCCAGACACAAATGAATCACTCAATCTAAAGTTCTCAACTCCTCTACTCTTAGATACTCCTTCTATGTATGGTTTAAGCCTTTGACCATTGACCTTGAACATGATTCCATTCTTAGAATCAACTATTCTAACCGCACCATGCTCGAACACTTTATCAACAACAAACGACCCATCCCATCTGGACTTTAATTTTCCCGGAAACAACTGCAACCTAGAATTAAAGAGCCAAACTTTTTGACTAGGTTCAAATGTTTTTCTTGAATTTATTTTATCATGGAACGCTTTCATTTTGGCTTTATAAATGCGAGAGTTTTCATAAGATTCATTGTGAAGTTCTTTCAGCTCACTTAATTGTAGAGCCCGATGGGATCCAGCTTGGGTTAGATCGAATTAAACTTTTTGATGGCCCAATAAGCCCGACGCTCTAATTCAATGGGAAGATGACAAGGTTTGCTAAAGACTAGCCTATAAGGAGACATTCCAATGGGAGTTTTATACGCCGTCCGATAAGCCCAAAGTGCACCATCCAATCTGTCGGGCCAATCTTTTCGGCCAGGCCTAATGGATTTTTACAGAATACTCTTAAGTTCCCGATTGGAAAGTTCCACTTGACCATTCGTTTGGGGATGGTAGGGGGTTGTTATCTTATGAATGATTTCATATTTGCGGAGTAAAGCTCAGAGTTGTGTATTGGTAAAATGTGACCCCCCATCACTAATGATTGCTCGCAGACACCTAAACCTAGAGAAAATGTTCTTTTGAACAAATTTCATTACAACTTTTTGGTCATTAGTCTGGGTTGCTACCACCTCAATCCATTTCAACACATAATCAATGACCACCGGGATGTATTCGTGACTGGATGATGGTGGAAAAGGACCCATGAAATCAATACCCCAAACATCGAAGATTTCTATAGTTAGAATGGGATTAAGTAGCATCATGTCTCTATGGGACATATTCCCGACAGCTGGGCATCTTTGACAATTTTTACTAAAAGCATGCGCATCCTTAAATAAACTTGGCCAATAAAAGCCACTTCGCAGTACTTTGGCCGCCGTTTTCTTCCCCGAAAAGTGCCCCCCACAAGCAAGAGTGTGACAAGAATTAAGGATACTTTAGTGTTCAGACTCGGGGACGCATCTTCGAATTACTTGATCCAAACATATGGTCTTCCCAAAAATAATATTTGAGTTGTGAGAAGAATCTATCCTTCTCATTCTTGGACCACCCCTCATGAATTTTACCCATCGCTAAATAGTTGTCAATATGAGAAAACCACAGGGGTGTACTATGGGAAACAATGAAGAGGTGTTCATCTGGAAAGGAATAGTCATGCACAGGCTCACTTTGTTCAATTTGAATTTTGGATAGATAATCAACTACTACATTTTCAGAGCCCTTTTTATTCTGAATCTCAAGGTCAAATGATTGCAAAAGAAGGATCCATCTGATGAGCCTAGGTTTGGCCTCTTTCTTAGATAACAAATGTCTTAAGGCTGAGTGATCAGAATATACAACAACTTTCGTGCCCAATAGGTACGGGTGAAAATTTTCCAGAGCAAATACTATAGCTAACAATTATTTATCGGTAGTGGTGTAATTCAAATGGGCCTCAGATAGGGTACGGCTAGCATAATATACTACCACAGGACATTTATTTACACTTTGTCCCAAAACTTCTCTAATGGCGTAGTCAGAGGCATCACACATTATTTCAAAGGGCAATGACCAATTGGGAGGTTGAAGAATTGGGGCTTTGGTCAATAACTCTTTCAGATAATCGAAAGCCTTAACACAAGCCTCGTCGAAATTAAATGGTGAAGGGATAAGAGATCCATCATATGGATGGCCGAACCCAGTAGGAAGTTTGGGCGAGATTTCAAAAATTTCTCTCTCTCCCATGTGGGAATCGCATTCCCTATTTTAGAAAACTGCATTTTCAAGGATCAACCCAAACCAGACCAGATCTGAAACCAAAAGGGAGTGGAGGGATATACCTGATACGAAGTAATAATAACCTCAAATTAAGGTGTTCATGCCCAAGGAAAAATCCAAAGACTACTTCCACTGACGATGACACGGTGTAGGATGAAGCAGAATCAGTAGGACGACTATTCAGCAAGAACCGAATTCTTCAGCAAGAATTTGATGGAGGGCTAGTGAGCACGACTTCAGATTACCTTTTCTACCGAAATGTAATATCAAGAACCCTTCTTGATCACTTCCACAGGTGGAGGTCGAACTGGTATGGAAGCAAGAGCAGGAGAGAAGAAAACAGTGTAGTCTCTCTCTGGAAAGCAGCAGTCTGTTAGATAATTTAGAGGTTTGCCCTACTCTTCCATTTATAGCCTTAAAGAGAGGTTATCCTAATCCCATTAGGAGTTTCCTAATCAAAATTTTTATTTGGATCTGGACTCTCTTTAAGATACAAGGATAATCCCTTATCTTATCTGTAGATAAAGATCAGCCTTCCTAATCTAATTAGGAGTTTCCTGATCCAAATCTTTATTTGGATCTGGACTCTTTGAGTGGATAGAGATAACCCCTCATCCTATCTGCTAATCAAAATCCTAGAACCTCCCTCTTTTAATTAATCTCATTAAGCCAATTTGAATTAGGTTTTAAGCCCATCAAGTCCATTTGCTCACTTAGCCTCCTAACAGCTACCGATTTGATTATCCTTGTATGGCATGGGACCCAAACATTGATCTACACATCAGCCACATGGGTTCAACCCAGCCTCTGTTACAAGGCCTGGCTGAATTCACTGTAAGAGACAGTGAACTATGAGTCCATCACCATGGGCTTTTAATGGGCCCTACATTTACACTAAATGGTCCTTGGGTCAAGCCACCTAATAAAAACCCAAGGACTGTGGGCAGATGCAAGATTAGCCCAACAAACAATACCCTCAATGGTCATACACTTAACTTCTCAGCCCATAATTATCAAACATTGCCCAACAAGAGAGGACCTCTCCCTCGGCTGCAAGGCACAGTGCTACACATTTTACTCACATAGATCCCAGGAATTAAAACCTTTTGCAAACATTTTGAAACCATATATATATGTATATCTCTATATAAATATATTTTGCAAAACAAATTTCAACAGTTGAAATCAATTGCCGGCAGTTTAGGTTTCCATCAGAGAGAATGCATCCCCGACCATTCACTTTGTCCAACAAAGGGGCTGATCCTGTTACTTCGATCATCCACTTAGATGAATTCTCGGACTGTCCCAACATACCCAGGTTTTGACCCCCTCTAAGGATCCCATTGATTGGCATATCAAAGATAGCCCAATCCGACACCTAGTACAGTATCATAATCGAGTCTAGGGGTCAAGTGTAACATTCCAGTTTTTCCCATATATCTCCAAGGTCCAAGGCAATACTAGAGTTCTAGTCCAGTTCAGGGTTTCAAGAAAACCCACACTACATGTACCTCAGGTCTCATCCTGGCAGCTGAGATAAGCCACCCCAACCAACTTGGCAGCACATCAATGTCAACCTTGGCAGGATAAATCTCCACAGATCTATCCAATGGCTGTGAAGATTCTAAACTAATACGAGTCTCATATGTGTCCAGTTTAAGAGTATTACACAGAAACACACCATAATAACATGAATCAAATATGTACTTTATTCATTTACACTAAATTTCATAATGTACATCATTCTGATTGGAGCTAAGGGCATACACTGTCTAACATCTCCCACTTGCACTTAGGTCCAATCTAGTATAAGCCGGAGTTCCATGCTTTCCACGTGTTTCTCAAATACTTTCTGTGTCAGTTGCTTAGTCAATGGGTTTGCTACATTTTCCACTGATGCTACCTTCTGAATTAGGATGCCCCCTCTTCTAACTATCTCCCGTAGTACATGGTACTTCTTCTTGATGTGCTTCGACTTCGAGTGGGCTCGTGGCTCCTTAGGCTGAGCAATGGCTCCAGTGTTGTCACACAACAATGGAATGGGTGATGTGTTTGATGGAACTACTCCTAATTCATGAATGAACTTCTTCATCCACATGGCTTCTTTGGTAGCTTCACTTGCAGCAATGTATTTGGCTCCGATTGTGGAATTCGCCGTGGACCCCTGTTTGCTACTTTTCCAGCAAATAGCACACGATCCTATCGTGAAGATATAACCAAATGTGGACTTTTTATCATCTGGATCTGACTGGAAGTCAGCATCCGTGTACCCTTGGATCTGTAGTGAACTACCATCGAACACCAGAAAAAACTCTTTTGTCCTTTAAAGGTATTTTAGTATGTTTTTCACAGCAGTCCAATGTTCCTGCCCTGGGTTTGACTGGAATCTACTTACCACACTTACTGCCTGAGAAATGTCAGGATGAGTGCACAACATGGCATACATGATGTTCCCTATGGCTGAGGCATAGGGAACGTCCTTCATTCCCTCAATCTCTTCGGGAGTCTTGGGAGACATACCCTTGGAGAGAGTGACTCCATGCCTAAAAGGAACATTTCTTTTCTTGGAGTTCTCCATGCTGTATCTCTTGACTATTTTGTCAATGTAAGTAGATTGGGACAATCTTATTATCCTCTTCGATCTATCTCTATAAAGCCGAAGACCCAGTATGTAGGAGGCTTCTCCAAGATCTTTCATGGAGAATTGCTGTGAAAGCCACTTTTTCACCATAGTCAATATTCCTACATCATTCCCAATGAGTAGAATGTCATCTACATACAGAACTAGGAATGTAACCTTATCTCCACTAGATTTCTATAAATACAGGGCTCATCCGGATTTTGCTCAAAGTCAAACTATTTGATAGTAGAGTCAAACCGGATGTTCCAACTCCTAGAAGCTTGCTTAAGTCCATATATGGATCGATTTAGTTTACATACCATGTGTTCTTGACCCGCAGCTATGAAACCTTGCAGTTGCTGCATATAGATATCTTCATTAAGATCTCCATTTAGGAACGCAATTTTGACATCCATTTTCCAAATCTCATAATCATGGTATGCTGCTATAGCTAGCAGGATCCTAATGGATTTAAGCATGGCCACCGGCGAAAATGTCTCCTCATAATCGATTCCTTCTTTCTGAGTGCACCCTTTCACCACAAGACGACCCTTGTATCAACCTAACCATCAGGGCCCTTTTTCCTCTTATAGATCCATTTGCAACCAATTGCTTTTACCCTAGGGGCGGATCTACCAGAGTCCAGACTCCATTGGTCTCCATTGAGTTCATCTCAGCTCTCATGGCATCTACTCAATTCAAGGAATCTTTGTCCAACATAGCTTTTGTATAAGTCACGGCATCCTCCTCACTAGTCGTGGCTTCTACCAAGTAACTTTCTTGGTCATAGCCAAAATGGACTAGAGGTCTGGAAACCCGGGTAGATCTCCTAGGTTGGTCATTAAGTGGAGCTTGTGGGACATCTCCCACTACCCCCGAGCTCTCCTCATCAAGAACAACTTCCTGACGATGATTGTTCAGGATGTAATCATTTTCCAAGAAATGGGCATTTCAACTATAGGACACCTTCTGTTCTCCTGGGTCATAGAATAAGTAACCCACAGAGCCTTTGGGGTAGCCTATGAATAGGCAACGGCTGGTCATGGATTCCAATTTGTCAGCACTCATTCTTTTAACATGTGTCGGACAACCCCAAATCTTCAAGTGTCTCACACTTGGTTTCTTTCCGGTCCAAAGCTCATAGGGAGTCTTCGGAATTGATTTGGTTGGAACCCGGTTCAGCACGTATATCGCAGTCTCTAATGCATAACCCCAAAAGGATGTGGGTAAGTCTGAGTGTTCGGAAGTGATCAGACCATATCCAATAAAGTCCAGTTCCTCCTCTCTGACACACCGTTTAGCTGTGGTGTAGTAGGAGGATCTAGTTGTCATACTATCCCATTGTCCTTTAAGTAGTCCTTGAAGGGTCTTAATTTCTCTCCCTAACTGTTTCTCGACCTCTTGTCTAAATTCTTTGAACTATTCAAAAGATTCAGACTTATGTCTCATTAGGTACACGTAACCATACTGTGAGTAATCATCGGTAAATGTTATGAAGTAAACGTGTTGGTTACGTGCCCTAACATTCATGGGACCACATACATCAATATGTATAAGGTCAAGTGTGTCTGTTGATCTTTTAGGCTTATCATTAAATGGTCGTTTTGTCATCTTACCTTGAAGGACCATCCTTTACCAACCTTGTGATACGATCTATTTTAATGTGGCCAAGTCAGTAATGCCACAAGCACGTGGGATTGACTGTACCACGGGTTCTTTTAACTGGGTTATTATCCAACGTAGTTTCGGTTATGTTTGTTTCCAGAGAAGGATGGAGAACATAGAGACCATTCTCAAATTCTCCGTATGCAACGAATTTGTTATTTCTTTTGATAGTAATCATATTACTATAGAGAACAGTTGGCACATCGATCATACTCCTATCCATTGCTGCACCGATCATACTCCTATCCATTGGTAGTAACCCTTCGTAAAAATATTGGATAAGGAGCTGGTCTAGAATTTGATGTTGCGGACAGCTGGCACATAGTTGCTTGAATCTCTCCCAGTATTCGTAGAGAGTTTCCCCACTGAATTGTCTTATACCACAGATCTCCTTTCTGATTTAGCAGTTCGGGAAGCAGGGAAGAACTTCTCAAGGAATTGCCTTTTCATATCATTCCATGTGGTGATGGAACTGGAGGGAAGGTAGTAAAGCCAATCCTTAGCTTTATCAGCTAATGAGAAAGGAAAGGCGCATAGTTTGATTTGTTCCTCGATAACACCTTGAGTGGATAGGGTCAAGACCCTATCCTATCTGCTAATCTATCTCAGAATTCGCCCCATAAATGACTAATTAAATAGTCTAGTTTGAAATGGGCTTGAAGCCCATTAAGCTTATGTACTCACTTAACCTTCCTAACTGCTGCCCAGTTGGGCTTCCTTGTATGGCATGGGACCCAAGCATTGATCTACACATTAGCCACATGGGTTTGGCCCAGCCTTTATTACAAGGCCTGGCCGAATACACTGTTATGGACAGTGCACCCCCTGAAACCCATCTTATGGGCTCTATGGGCCCAACACTTACCCTAAGTGGTCCCTGGGCCAAGCCACCTTGTAACACCCAGGGACCGTGGGCAGATGCAAGCCCATCAGGTATTATCCTCAATGGTCTCACACTTAACCTCTCAGCCCATAATGATCATACACTACCCGACAAGAGAGGACCTCTCCCTCAGTTGCAAGGAACAGTGTTGCACTCTCTACTTATATGGATCCCGGGAATTGAAACCTTATTGCAAACATTTTAGAAACCATAATATATATACTTTTATATCTTGTATAAAATATACTTTGCAAAACAAATCTCAACGGTTGAAATCGGCTGCCAGCAGTTTTGGTTTCCATCAGTGAGAGTGCATCCCCGATCATTACCTTTGTCCGACAAAGGAGCTGATCCTGTCACTATGATTACCCACTTAGATGAATTCTCAGACTGTCCCAACATACCTAGGTTTTGACCCCCACTAAGGATCTCACTGATTGGTACATCAAAGATAGCCCAATCCGACACCTAGTGCAGTATCATAATCGAGTCTAGGGGCTGGGTGTAACTTTCCAGTTTTTGCCCATCAATCTCCAAGGTCTAGGACAATACTGGAAATCTGGTCCAGTTCAAAGATTCAATTAATCCTACACTATATGTGCCTAGGGTCTCACCCTGGCAGCTGAGACAGGCCACCCCAATCGACTTGGTGGCACCATAGTGTCAGCCTTGTCAGGATAGGTCTCCCCAGACCGACCCACTGGCTGTGAACATTCTAAACTAACACGAGTCTCATTAAGTGTCCAGTTTAAGGGTATTACACAGAAACATACCAAGGGAACATGAATCAAATATGCACTTTTATTCATTTACAATAAACTCATAAAGTACATCATTCTGATTGAAGCTTACGGCATACAAAACTGTCTAACAACCAGATCATACCTTTTCCTAACATTGATCGAAAACTTTTTTGCAATCAATTTCTGTTAGTTGCCACCCTGATTGAACCTACCAATCATATACGAAACTGGAGGTTCAATCGGCCATAGATTATTTCCATTGAATGAGCAAGGGGCCCTTCTTGCTTAATCAACGAAAATAATCCTCACAGTTAATTCACAGAAAATATATGAATACCCATGAACAATGAACTGAAATAAAAATCAATTAGATCTCACAATGTGACAGAATCAAGGCTTCCCTAACCCTTCAACTAGAAATAAAAACTTATAGACACTTCATGATGAAATCGTAGCTTCCAGATGAGAAAGGGGGGCGAACTCTTGCTTCTTCCTCCTTGGTTGCTGATTTCTCTCTCTAAAGACTGAAGCTCTCTTGGAGGAATTGATGCCTTGGGTGCTGGTCCACCCCCCCTTTATATAGATTTGGGGAGAGGGCTGCTCTCCAACTCCCTTAAGGAGATTATCCTCAAACTGGAAAGTCCTAGTCTAATTTGAACTTATCCTACCTAACTCTTATCTCTTATCTTTCTAGGATTATAATTTAAAAATTTTAATCAGATAAAACTCTTTTATTGAGATTACATTCAACTTTTATTCTAATGGGACTCATGGATCTTGAATTCGAACTAGGCTTCTTTAACAATTCAAGCTGTTTCAAGGCTCTTCTGCGAAATGGGCTTCAGTTGTGAAATGGGCCTTGCTGCGAAATTTCTCTGACTTTAGGCCCAAATTCGTCTCCGATGTGGACTGATTCTGCCAAAATACAAAACATTAAAGTTGTGGGCCTTTTCCTTATCTTTTCAGTGCTTCTTGAATTGTCCAAATCTGAGTCCGGAATTGAAAGTTATTCCTAGATCACTGATCGGTGCCAAAACTGTGCAAAATCATCCGATTAGCCTTGTTTTCTTCCAATCGCCTTCTTATTTGCCCTGAATCGAAATGCAAGAGTAATGAGTCCAGTTAGATACCAATTAAGTGTAAAATACTGAATATTGAGGGATAAAGATATGACATATTTTATTCTCATCAGTATCCCATCATCTTAAGACAATGGTCATGAACTTGCTGGGCCTTGGACATTTGTGCGATCATGAACTTTCAAGACCTTCTGACGAGTAGAACGATTTTGCTCCTCATACATTGTCATTAGACTATCCAAGATATCCTTGGACATTCGATCTGATCAAACTATCGCTGTATTGGATTATCCAAGGAGGCTATGATGTAGCACCGGGCAAGAGAATTTTTCCCACTTTTGGTAGTCCCTCCTACGGGCCTCAAAATCCCTATCACCCGGACATTCTGGAGCAGGGTTTTTAGCTACCTTGTCCAATTTCTCAAACATCAGGACCAGCATAAGGTTACGATACCGGTCAACGTAATTTGGGCCCTTAAACTTGTTGTCATCCAACAATTTAGCGAATTGTCCATTTGCCATTTTTGATAAAGGGAAAAGTAAATAAATATTAGTCCACAGCCTTATTTGATTCATGTTATCTACATAGATATGTCTTTCAATCTATGTTCCATTTCCATTTATTCATCTTTGAGATTTCCCTCCTATCTTAGTGATGGAGACTACGAATTATGTCGTTGGAAATGTGGGAAATCACATAGGGTGCATGGAGCCAACTGTTTCAACTGCATAACCCCACCACCTTTCTATGAAGGATCATATCCACTCATCTTATGAGGTTTCCCTTTCGCCTCTGTCAAACAAGGTTCATTGCAATTTTAGGTTAAACCTTTCTGTCCAGTGAGTGCTCACCCATCATATTCGTGAATGCCAAAGTACTGTGAGAGAGTCTTCCATTTTAGGATAGGCCCCTCTGACATCGGTCTATGATGCCCCTATCATCTTATGAACCAATCCAATAGATCCAACAGCAAATGGATAGCCCAATTTTATGGTGCATTTCCTCATTACTGAAGGACCCATCTTCATGTTAATGATGGAAGGCCTTTAGAGAGTTCATCATATGAATCGTCCTATCACATGCACTCATATTTTAGTGGAGGGAACGGAATATTACGACCTAGTTTGATTTAGGTCAAACCAAAGTGGCTCTTATTGACTTTCATAAAGCCAAATTTAGATGGGCCCTAAACAGCTAGGGTTCCGCACGGTTCCTCTTGGGGAGGAAGCTGGTGTGGGGCCCACCACAAAGGGAGATCATCCAATAATCTTAAGGACACCATGGCAATGATGTGCATTCAGCCATTGTGTGCGCAAGAGCCACTATCGAATCAACATGAGCCAAGTACTTATGGCCCATCTACGTTGCACATCACACATCCATACATCACATGCATGAACAACATAATTGATCCAATCAATTGAATAACTGTAAAACCCATAATTAAAGCCCATAAACATTCATAATATTACTGATTAATATTATCTAGGTATATGGGCTGAATTGCAAAGAGCAGTTTGGCCCATATAGCTTTTATGCTGTAATGGGCTAAAGAAGTTTTAACAGATTAAAACAGGGTTTTACAGATGTGGGTTGAATTGCATCTTGCAATTAACCATCAACTCCATATGTGAAAAATTAGGGCTGAGAACAACCCCCATCGAACCACAGATTCGGTCCAACTAGTTTGTTCCAATCTGGTTCAAATGGGTCTAGGGTTTGATTATTAATTCAAGATTTAATTCAAGAACATGATCTGAAATTAAATTGCTGATGCAAGACAATCAAGAATTAGTAGGAGGGCTGTTCGTAGGACTGCTACCCTGCAAAACAAAAGTTAGTTCGCAGTATGTAGTTTCCAAAACTGCAAATCGCAGATGGCCGAACCCTAATTTGCGAAAAACCTATTTTCTATTAATATTACATCAAAATTGAATTCCTATACATTCCGTCTAAAAATTAAAAAAAAAAAGTAACTATAGACCAAGAATGAAAGGACAACAGGTGCGTAGATTTCTTGTGCCATTAAAGATTTCGATCTCCACCGTACGGACAACTCAAAAATCAAGAAAAATATATAGAAAAATTCTAAATATAAATCAGATATATAAATATTTAATTTCAGATCAATCGCCGAAAATATGGGAACAAATTTCCTAGAAAACACTAATTTGTACAAATCTAGATCTGGTTAATTTTGGTTCAAGATTTGAACCTGGGCTCTAATACCAATGAATGCATAAGAGATCCATCATATGGATGGCCAAACCCTACAAGAAGGTTGGGCGAAATTTCAAAAATTTCTCTCTCTCCCATGTGGGAATCACATTCCCTATTTTTCAAAACTGCTTTTTCAATGATCAATCTTGAACCCAAACCAAACCAAATCTTAAACCAAAAGGGAGTGGAGGGATATACCTGATACAATGTAATAATAACCTCCAATGAAGGTGTTCACGCCCAAGGAAAAATCCAAGGACTGCTTCCACCTTTCAGCAAGAACCGAATTCTTCAACAAGAATTTGATGGAGGGCTGGTGAGCACGATTTCATATTACCTTTTCTGCTGAAAGGTAATATCAAGAACCCTTCTTGATCGCTCCCATAGGTGGACATCGAACTGGTATGGCGACAAGAGTAGGAGAGAAGAAGACAGTGCAGTCAAACTATGTTGTCTCTCTCTAGAAATCAGTAGTCTATTAGATGACCTGGAGGTTCGCCCTGCTCTTCCATTTATAGCCTTAAAGAGAGGTTCTCCTAATCCCATTAGGAGTTTACTAATCCAAATCTTTTATTTGGATCTGTACTCTCTTTAAGAGATAAGGATAATCCCTTATTTTATCTATAGATAAAGATCAGCCTTCCTAATCAAATTAGGAGTTTCCTGATCCAAATCATTATTTGGATTTGGACTCTTTGAGTGGATAGGGATAATCCCTTATCCTATCTGCTAATCTAAATCCCAGAACCGCCCTCTTTTATTTAATCTCATTAAGCCAGTTCGAATTAGGTTTTAGGCGCATTAAGTCCATCTGCTCACTTAGCCTCCTAACTGTTCTCGATTTGGTTATCCTTGTATGGTGTGGGACCCAAACATTGATCTACACATCAACCACATTGGTTCAGCCCAGCCTATGTTACAAGGCCTGGCCGATTTCACTGTGGGAGATAGTGAACCCCTGAGTCCATCACCATGGGCTCTTAATGGGCCCAACATTTACACTAAATGGTCCTTGGGCAAGCCACCTAATAAAAACCCAAGGATTGTGGGCAGATGCAAGACTAGCCCACCAAGCATTACCCTCAATGGTCTTACATTTAACCTCTCAGCCCATAATGATCAAACACTGCCCGACAAGAGAGGACCTCTCCCTCGGCTACAAGGCACAGTGTTGCACTCTCTACTCACATGGATCCGGGAATTAAAACCTTTTGCAAACATTTTGAAACCATATATCAATATATATATATATATATATATATATATATATATATATATATATATATTTTGCAAAACAAACTTCAACGTTTGAAATCAACTGTCGGCAGTTTAGGTTTCATTTAGAGAGAGTGCATACCCGATCGTTCACTTTGTCCGACAAATGGGCTGATCCTATCAATTTGATCACCCACTTATATGAATTCTAGGATTGTCCCTACATACCTAGGTATTGACCCTCTTTAAGGATCTCACTGATTGGCATATCAAAGACAGCCCAATCTGACACCTAGTGCAGTATCATAATCGAGTCTAGGGGTCAGGTGTAACATTCTAGTTTTGCCCTTCTATCTCCAAGGTCTAGGGCAATACTGGAATTTTGTTCCAGTTCAGGGTTTCAAGAAAACCCACACTGTATGTACCTCAGGTCTCACACTGGCAGCTGAGACAAGCCACCCCAAGCAACTTGGTGGCACATCAGTGTCAACCTTGACAGGATAAATCTCCCCAAATCTATCCAACGGCTGTGTAGATTCTAAACTAACATGAGTCTCATATGTGTCCTGTTTAAGGGTATTACACAGAAATACACCATAATAACATGAATCAAATATGTACTTTATTCATTTACCTTAAATATCATAATGTACATCATTCTGATTGGAGCTAAGGGCATACACTGTCTAACAAATGGGACATCCTTCACCAAAAGATTGCAGAGGCCTAGAAATCTTGGAAAAGTCCTTAATGAACCTACAATAGAAACCAGTGTGTCCGAGAAATGAGCAGATTTTCTTGATAGAGGTGGAAGGTGAGAGTTTAGAGATTCGGTCAACTTTTGCCTTATATACCTCGATCCCTCGTTTGGAAACTATGTGGCCTAAGACAATACCCTCTTGGACCATGAAGTGACTCTTCTCCCAACTGAGTACCAAGTTTGTCTCGATGCCCCATTGAAGAACATTTCGTAAGTCACCTACCATTTCTGAGAAAATTGCCATCATGCACCTCTGAAAGGTTGTTGGTGCATTACATAATCCAAACGGCATTCTTCGGAAGGCAAATGTGCCATATAGACAGGTGAAAGTAGTTTTCTCTTGGTCTTCAGGGTAAATGGCTACTTGGTTATACCCAGAATACGCATCTAAGAAGCAAAAATATTTTTGCCCTGCAAGTTTTTCAAGAATCTAATCAATAAAGGGCAGAGGGAATTGGTCTTTTTTCATGACTGCATTGAGTTTCTTGAAATCAATGCATATTCGCCATCCTATGGTAAACCGGGTGGGGATCGCTTCACCTTGATCACTTGTGACCACGATGAGTCCAGACTTCTTAGGCACCACTTACGTAGGACTTACCCAACTGCTATCTGAAATTGGGTAGATAATACCCGCATCCAACCACTTGACTACTTATTGCTTGACCACTTCTCTTATATTTGGGTTCAACCGCCTTTGCATTTCCCTACTCAGTTTGGCACCCTCCTCCGTATAAATATGGTGCATACAAATGGACGGACTAATCCCTTTCAGGTTAGCCACCGACCAACCAAAGGCACCCTTATACTCTTTTAAGACATTAATCAGTTTCTCTTCTTGTATAGGGGTTAAATCAACTACTATAATTACTGATAGTGTTTACCTAAAGTGTGCTCAACAATTTACATTTGTAAAATAAAGAGCTTAAAAGTAATATTTTTCCATAATAATTTTATAAATGTTAATTTTATTATTTATGCAATTTTTGTGCTGAAAGAATTAATAAATGAATGGAGGAAAGCCCAAACATAAGTCCAAGAAACCCAAGCCCAAGTTCCATTACCTAAGTATGAGTGCTGATTCGTTTCCTGTTTTACTCTGAATAGGGTCCGGTATTTTGGGAATATCTTTCTCTACAAATGTCTAAATTCGATAGCTATTGAGGCTATGGATAGCTAAGAGATAGGGCTACAATTCATCTATGATAACTTTCTCTAAACAAATCTCTATCTAAGCAAAAGTTGGGGGATATGAAGGGATGTGAGATCTATCATATGGATGGCTGAACCCTGCAAGAAGGTTGGGCAAATTTTCAAAAATTTCACTCTCTCCCATCTGGGAATCACATTCCCTATTTTAGAAAACTGCATTTTCAAGGATTAATCTTGAACCAAACCGGATCAGATCTGAAACCAAAAGGGAGGAGAGGGATATACCTGATATGAAGTAGCAGTAACTCCCAATGAAGGTGTTCACACCCAAGGAGAAAACCAAAACCTGCTTCCACAGAAGATGACACAGTGTGGGGTGAAGCAGAGTCAGCAAGATGGCTCTGCAATAAGAACCGAATTCTTCAGCAAGAATGGAGTAAAGGTCTGATGAGCACGACTTCAGATTGCTTTTTCTACCAAGAAGAAATATTAAGAACAATTCTTGATCACTCCCACAAGTGGAGATTGAACTGGGTAGGGGCGGCAAGAACAGGAAAGAACTTTGCAGTTTGTTGTGTCTTGTCTGGTTTCTTTGTCATGTCCGCCTTGCTCTCTTATTTATAGCCTTAAAGAGGCAACCTCCTAATCTGATTAGGAGTTTCCTTATCCAAATCTTTATTTGGATCTGGACTCTTTAAGTGATAAGGATAATCCCTTATCTTATTTGCGTTCAAGATCAGCTTAATCCTAATCAAATTAGGAGTTTCCTATTCCAAATCTTTATTTGGATATGAACTCTTTAAGTGGATAAGACTTATCCTCTTATCCTTATCTGCTGATCCAAACCCAGATCCGCCCCTATTTAATTAATCTAAGTAACCCAATTCAAAATTGGGCTTTAGGCCCATTAATTTTATGTGCTCACTTAACCTCTTAACCTGCTATCCACTTGGCTCTCTTTGTATGGCGTGGGACCCAAACATTGATCTACACATCAGGCACATGGGTTCAGCCCAGCCTTTGTTACAAGACTTGGGTGAATTCACTGTAGGAGACAGTGAACCCCTGAGTACATCACTATGTGCTCTTAATGGGTCCAACATTTACACTAAATGGTCCTTGGGTCCAGCCACCTTATGAAGTCACAAGGACTGTGGGTAGATGGAAGATTAGCCCATCAGGTATTACCCTCAATGGTTTTACACTTAACCTCTTAGCCCATAATGAACAAACACTACCCGACAAGAGAGGACCTCTCCCTCGGCTGCAAGGAACAGTGTTGCACTCTCTACTTACATGGATTCTAGGAATTAAAACCTTCTGCAAACATTTTGAAACCATAATATATATATATATATATATATGTATATCTTTATATAAATATATTTTGCAAAAACAAATTTCAACAGTTGAAATCAACTACCAGTAGTTTAGGTTTCCATTAGATAGAGTGCATCCCCGATCATTCACTTTGTCCGACAAAGGGGCTGATCCTATCACTATGATCACCCACTCAGATGAATTCTCGGACTATCCCAACATACCCAGGTTTTGACCCCCTCTAAGGATCTCAGTGATTGGCATATCAAAGACAGCCTGATCCGACACCTAGTGCAATACCATAATCAAGTCTAGGGGTCAGGTGTAACATTCTAGTTTTGCCCATCTATCTCCAATGTCCATGGCAATACTGGAATTTTGGTCGATTTCAGGGTTTCAAGAAAACCCACACTGCATGTACCTCAAGTCTCACCCTGGCAGCTAAGACATGCCACCCCAACCAACTTGGCGGGCACATCAGTGTCAGCCTTGGCAGGACAAATCTCCCCAGATCTATCCAATGATTGTGAAGATTCTAAAGTAACATGAGTCTCATAAGTGTCTAGTTTAAGGGTATTACACAGAAACACACCAAAATGACATGGATCAATTATGTACTTTATTCATTTACAATAAATGTCAATAGATACATCAATCTGATTGGAGCTAAGTGCATAACTATTTAACAGGATAAGACGTGGATCCGGGCTGAGCAGATTGAGGAGCCTGGCAGCACAATAAAAAGGAAAATTCTGACCTAAAAGGGGGACGACTTCTAGATGTTATTTTGGCATTATTTTCTCAGTCTTTCACGAAGAGAAGAGGGGAGAATGACATCCAAGTGCAGCTAAAGCTTTAACAAGATTAGTCATGCTCTTTGATTCCATGAGAGATTTCAATGTTTAATTTTGTTCTTGAGAGACTTCTTTTATTATTTTTAGATTTGATAAACCCAGAAATTATATTCTTCAATTTCCATATAAGATTAGTCATGCTCTTTCCATGTGCAATTTGTTAGAAATTAATTGATTGGGTAGACTTATTTTATGGGTTGATCCTTCACTACAATATTGTCAGTTTGATATATTGTCATTATTGGATAGCTTGTAAGAATAGATCATTTTGTTCTTCACTGAAATTAATTTTCTCAGAACAAATACTTTTGTTCTTGTCATTAGACGACCAAGAGTTCCAGAGATAGAGGGGATGGTACAAATGAGAGCAGAGTGGCTTTTATTTCAACCGAGCTTACCTCTTCCTTACCCTTGAGCTCGGGTAGGTTGTGTGTTGTAATTCAGTGAGCTCGGCGACGTCTCTGCTGCTTTTTTGTGGGCTCCACATTGGTGCTGCTGGCCTCGGTATTGCCTGGAGTCTGCAGCCAAGACCTCGAATCGGTTCTCCACGAGCGAAGCCACGAACTCGGAAAGTTGAGGTGATGCAGACCTGGTAGGCTGGGACCCTCCCGACCTGACTGCGCGCGGCGAGGCAGGGGTAACTAGTCTTTCCTTCCTCCCGTGGGATGAGACTTGACTCTTGAGAGGATTCTGGGTCTGAGAGGTCTCTCCACGGTGAGAAGGATGCTCGTTCTAACTGCATGGCCGGACTTGTTGCTCGGCCGGATGTCGAGGAGGAAGCAGCTGCTGGGTCTGAGGAAGCAGCTGCTGGGTCTAAGGCAGCGGAGGAAACTGCTGCTGATAGTGACACTAAGAAACTTGGCACAGCACTAGCTGCTAATATAGTTAGAACTACTGGACCTGTTGCATCTGAGCTTGCATGGCTCGCATGCATTGCACCAGGTCTTCAAGCTGGTTTTGAGCTGTCACGGGAGGAACAAGAGAGGGTTCAGTGAAGGTCGTTCCAACCGTGGAAGGGAGTGGAGCATTCACGGGTGCCATTGTTTGAGGCACGGTTAGGATGGGAACTCCATCCATAGAGAGGAGGATGGTGAATGTCCAATACACACCACTGGGACCTAGAGTTGCTCTCCGGTGGTGTTCATTTCTGCATTGCGTGCTGCGTTGCTAGAGGAAGCCATGAGAACTGAAGTTTGCAAAGTTTTGGTGGAAGGCTTTTAGAAGCATTCCCATAGATGGCGCCAAATGATGTAGCACGATCTGGTCACTCCTAGCTGGCAGTGGCCTGACTCCTAGCTGGCAGCGGACGGTACCTGAGATGGAGAAGACAGTGAAGGATTCCCGGGGAGTTCGCCCGGCGGGAACACTCTGACGCTTAAGTTAGAACTCTGAGAGAGAACTGTAGAGAACAATAAGAGGGCTAAGAGTGTAGATAGCGCGAAATCACCTTGTTCAAGTTACCTCTGTCCCTTGGGGATCGGGACCTTTATATACTGATGTTCTATCAAATCGGGTGTAACCGCCTTTGATCCTCTGCTACAGTTGTTATTTGCCAAGCTGATTCGATTGGGGCAGGTATCCATCGCAGTGTACTGTCCTGTCAGTTGAGAGATGTTATTCAGAGCCGGTGTGTACCACGCTGCCTGGCGTGAGACGTGGCGCAGTCCTCTGGACTGGCAGGTGCTGCACCATTAGACAAGAGATGTGGGAGCAGTCTGACAAGCACGGTCCTGTCAGGTAGGATGTTTCCCAAAGGCTCCGATTTATTCAATAGCGAGCTCCTTTGTAGCGAGCTCCCTTGTAGCGAACTCCTTTATAGCGAGCTCCAATAGCGAGCTGCCTGGAGCTGTAGCGAGCTGTCTTATAGTGAGTTATTCTGCTGGGGTTTCAGCGAGCTCATTACGTTGAGTTTTGGCCAAGCTATCATGCTGAGCTGTCACTTATGCTGAGTCATGTCCACGTGTCACCTGGTTAGGAGGTCGGGTTAAGTCACCCTTCATCGCCCCTCATCAATGATCGTGAGCCCAACCCATCTCAATCCAACGTTGTGACACTAGCATTAAACTTGAGCTCAACCTAAGAATGATTTTGAGTACCTAAACCTAGCCGAGCTCATTAAAAGGCCATTACACAATGTTAGTCCCACTTATTTAGGTCTTGGGAAGGGTAGACTCAGTATGATCCTTGCCCTTGGCATTTTTTCACATGAAGTGTCCACCTCAGGCTCAAACTTGTGTTCTCACACTTATCAGCCCAAGATTTTACTATTACACCAAGTAATGGCTCAAGTCCACCTCATCTCATCTAATATTCCTAAAGCTCTAACCTAATCTGACCTCTCCAATTTTTTAGAAGTTTACTTTTTATTATTTTTGACCAAAATCTAGTGCTTTACAAAAAAATACTTGGTGTAATAGACTTCTTGCTTAAAGTTCTAAGCAAGCTACAAATGGACCACCCTCATTGGTTAAGGTTGTTGATGGAGGGTGATTTTCCCCGACCTCATCTTAGGGGGACATGTGGAAGTGACTCAGCATAAGTGACAGCTCAGCGCGACCAGTCCGCCAAGATCCTGCGTGGCAGCTCAGCACCGGGTAACACTCCGATTATCCCGAGCTCCTCCCAAGTAAAGGATCCCCCGAGCTCCTCCATGGTAAGGAAGTCCCTGAGCTCCTCCTCAAGAAGGGAACACCCCGAGCTAAGATTCTTCCACAGGCCTCCCAAGCCAAGGTATTGCAAGACAGGGATCTCCCGAGCTCAAGGCACTTTGGGGTGAGCTCGGGAGCCTCCTAACATTTGTTCCAACAAGCCTAAGTAGGCCGCCTCGGGTAGGATAACCTCAGTATGGCACCTCTAGCTCGGCATAGGGTAGCTCGGTGCAAGGTAGCTCGAAGGAAGACAGCTCGGCGTATCACAGGAAGATCTTCCCTGACAACCCGTACCTTCCAAACCTGGGGCCCTGCACCCACATCTCTCGCCAGGCGGCGGCGTGCCTGCCAAGCCTGAGAGGTGTCCCCCGTATGACAGAGCCGTACCCTGCAACAGTGACCTGCGCAGCCCTGCCAAGTAACGGTTGTGACAGAGAATCAGAGGTGGTTATGTCAGATTTGACAAAACACCATTATATAAGGACTCCAACCCCCTGAGAGAAAGGGTAATTGATTTCACGCTATCTGCACTCTTAGCTCTGCTTGTATTCTCTGTAATTCTTTCTCAGAGTTCTAACTTGATCGTCGGAGTGTTCCTACTGGGCAAACTCCATGGGAATCCTTCACTGTCTTCCCCATTCCAGGTGCTCTCCTTCGCCAACTAAGAGTCAAGCCACCAACAGCTAGGAGTGACCGGATTGCGCTACATCATTTGGTGTTGTCTGTGGGAACGCTTCAAATATCCTTCCACCAAAACTTTTCAAACTTCAATTCTTATGGCTTCTTCTAGCAATGCAGCATGTAGTGCAGAAATGAGCATCGCCGGGGAGCAACTCCAGGTCCTAGCGGTGTGTGTTGGACAGTTCACCGTCCCGCTCTCCGCGAACGGAGTTCCCATTCTGAACGTGCCTCAGATGATGGCACCCGTGAATGCTCCACTCCCTTTCACGATTGGAACAACCTTCACTGAACCCTCCCTTGTTCCCCCCGTGACAGCCCAAAACCAGCTTGAAGACCTGATGCAATGCATGCGAGCCATGCAAGCTCAGTTGCAACAGGTCCAGCAGTTTCAATTATATCAGCAACAAGTGCTACACCAAGTTTCTCAGCATCACTATCAGTAGCAGTTTCCTCTGTTGCCTCAGACCCAGTAGCCCCTTCCTCCTCGACATCCGGCCATGCAAAAAGTCCGGCCTCGCCGTCAAAGCGAGTGTTCTTCTCGTCGGGGAGAGACCTCTCAGACTCAGAATCCTCTCAAGAGTCAAGTCTCATCCCACGGGAGGAAGCAAAGACCAATCACCCCTGCCTCGCCGCACACAATCAGGTCAGGAGGGTCCCAGCCTACCAGGCCCGCATCACCTCAGCTTTCCGAGGTCATGGCCCCGCTTGTGGAGAACAGGTTTGAGGTCTTGGCTATAGACTCCAGGAAAGATCCCTCTATCCGCAGCCATCACCAACAGTCCGCCGCCCTCCAATGAAAACTGTGCCCGACAATACCGAGGCTAGCAGCACTAATGCAGAGCCCGCAAAAAAGCAGCGGAAATGTTGCCGAGCTCGCCGAACTGCAACGCATAACCTGCCTAAGCTCAAGAGTAAGGAAGAGGTAAGCTCGGGTGAAATAAAAGCCACTCCGCTCCTCTCTGTACCAACCCCTTTGTCTCTTGAACTCTTGGTCGTCCCAATGCCCAAGGACTTCAAACTACCTCCTTTGGACAAATATGATGGATCATCCAACCCGAATGATCATGTAGACGCCTATCAGTAACAGATGCACCTAGCAAGGGCCAATGAGTACTGCATGTGTGTGGCTTTCTCCACCACTTTCAAAGGAGTGGCCCGTACATGGTACCGGAACCTCGCGCCCGAATCAATAAGAAGCTGGGCACAGTTCATGCAAGTCTTCACTTCTCACTTCATCACCAGCAAGTGGTGCCCGAGGACCCAAGAGAGCCTCCTTGGCATAGTCCAGAGGGAAGGAGAATCTATCCGAAGTTACATCAAGCGGTTCAATGATGCTTGTTTACAGATAACCGACCTTGACCCCGCAGTTTGGTTTACAGTGGCCAAGAGAAGCATCATGCACAAAGAATTCAAGTGGCACGTGGTGGTTAATCAGCCAAAGACTATAACCGAGTTCCTTAAGCTCGCAAACCAGTTTATAGGGACGGAGGAGGAAATCAACTAGAAGGGAGAGTAGGTCACTGAAAAGAGGAAAAGGGAAGCCGAGTCCTCAGCCTAGGGGGACAACAAGAAGAAGAAAGACCCAGCTCAGGGGGCAAGGCCAGGTCAGCATTTCTGAGCTCCACCAGCAGAGAGGAAAGACTACACGCCCCTGAATACAAAGTGGGCTGAGATCCTCATGGCGATCAAGGACGCCCCATACGTGAAGTGGCCACCCCAGCTGAGGGGGGACCCTAATGTAAGGAACAAGAACTTGTATTGTAGCTTCCATAAAGATCACGGTCATAGTACCGAGAGTTGTAAAAACCTCTGTGATGAGATAGAAGAGCTCATCCGTTGCGGATACTTAAAAATTTGGTCATAGTACCGAGAGTTGTAAAAACCTCTGTGATGAGATAGAAGAGCTCATCCATCGCGGATACTTAAAAATTTTGTATAGAATAATAATAATAAAGCAAGTCGGCAGGGGGAGCAAAGTAGAGATGCTCCCGAACCCAGCAGCAGGCAAACAAAACAGCCGTAGAGGCAGCCCCCGAAAGAGAGACCAATTCGGGGGACCATCAATGTGATCATCGGAGGATCGATCATCGTGGGCTGCACCTTGGCTGCAGCTCAGACATCATCGGAAGGGAAGACCAAAACCCCCCGAAGCGGCTAAGGACTAAAGACTCCATCTTCTTCACAGAGGACTATGCGTGCGGGGTTCACTACCCCTACGACGATTCACTCGTCGTGAAAATAAGGATCAACGACTTCGAAGTCAAGCGCCTCCTCGTCGACTCCTGCAGTTTGCAGATATCCTCTTCAAGGCAGCATTCGACAAGCTTTAGCTTCAAGAGAATGACCTCAAGCCCACAAGCACCCCCTTGGTGGGATTCAGCGGAGAAGAAGTCAGGCCCTTGGGGAGAATCACTGTACCCGTGGAGGTCAGAACCTGTCCTAGCATGGTGAGGCTCAACCATGACTTCCTGGTGGTCGCGACTCCCTCCCCATACAACACTATAATAGGTCGGTCCATCACCCACACCCTGTGTGCGGTGGTCTCCACCTACTATCTGGCGATGAAGTTCCCTACGGAATTCGGAGTTGGAATGGCGCGAGGCGATTAGCTCGAGTCTCGCAAGTGCTACGTCGCTACCCTCAAAGGGAAAGCCAAGGTGACAGACAACCTCGAGCTGGTGCGACCTACGGAGCAGTGCGAGGAGCGAGCTGCACCCACAGAAAAGACCGTCTCCGTCCTAACTTCAATAAAGGACCAAGCTCGGACACTCCAGATCGACGCTTCAATCAAGGAGCCTCTACGGTTCCAACTAGTAAGTTTTTTACTTGAAAATTTAGATGTTTTTGCATGGTCCACAGCAGAGATGCCTGGCATAGACCCTAGCATCATCACTCACAAGTTGAATACTGATCCTGTGGTTAAGCCCGTTAGACAGAAGAAACACAACTTAGCCCCAGAGCGCTGGAGAGCAGTTGACGAGGAGGTCGGGAAGCTCCTCGCAGCCGACTTTATCAGTGAAGTCCATTACTCGAGCTGGGTGGCCAACCCCGTTCTGGTAAAAAAGGCAAATGGTAAGTGGTACATGTGCGTCGATTATATTGACCTGAATCGAGCTTGCCCAAAGGACTGCTTCCCACTCCCCAGGATCAACCGTTTGGTGGACGTGACCTCAGGGCATGAGTTGTTGAGTTTCTTAGACGCCTATTCGGGCTACAACTAGATCAAGATGGACCCTGCTGACGAAGAAAAGACAACCTTCATAACTAAGCTTGGCCTGTACTACTACAAGGTCATGCCCTTCGGACTGAAAAATGTTGGGGCTACCTTCGACAAGAAAATAGAATGTTATGTAGACGACATGGTCGTCCAAACTCAGTTTTCAAATGATTTAATAAAAGATTTGCACTCTGTTTTTGAAATTTTGCGTAAGTTTAACATGAAACTAAACCCAAATAAGTGTGCCTTCGGTATCACCTCGGGTAAATTTCTAGGGTACATCGTCAACCGGCGTGGCATTAAGGCCAACCCGGATAAAATTAAGGCTATCATAGATATGAGATCACCCCAGAAATTGAAGGAGGTTCAGAGGTTGAATGGTCGTATAGCCGCCCTGAGCCACTTCATGTCCAAATCGGTAGATTGCTGCCTTCCTTTCTTTAAGGCAATTAAAAGAAAAGGCTTTGAATGGACTGAAGTGTGCCAGCTCACGTTCGACGAGCTCAAAAAGTACCTCGCTAGTATCCCGGTCTTGACCTGACCCGAGGTGGGTGATGTTTTGGAGTTGTACCTCTCTGTGAGTGACGAGGTGCTCAGCTTGGTACTGATAAGAGAAGTAGATCGGGTCCAACGACTTATCTACTATGTTAGCAAAGTGTTGCAGGGTGCAAAGACGAGGTATCCAGAGATTGAAAAATTGGCATATGCTCTAGTTATTGCAGCTCGGAAGCTTTGCTCGTATTTTCAGGCTCATACTGTCATCGTCCTCACCAACAAACCTCTGAGGCAAGTCTTACTCAAACCCAAGGTCTCCGGTAAGCTGACAAAGTGGGCCATCGAGCTCAACGAATACGAACTCCAGTACAAGCCGCGAACTGGTATCAAGACCCAAGCCTTAGCTGACTTTGTTGTGGAATGCACTTTCAGTACCGAAGTCCCCAGGCCGGTCGAGCCCGAGGCCCCCAGGTCGGATCAGCCCGAGGTTCCCAGGCCGATTGAGTGCGAGCACCATGAGGCAGCAACCAGTGCGGCTTCTCTCCTAGTTGGATTGAACCCGAGCTGGGATGAGGAGCCTCGGAATCATTCTGTATGGAACAAGCGGGGTGAAACTGGAGTATGCGCTACGCTTTGAGTTTACGACATCTAACAATGAAGCAGAGTACGAGGCATTAATAGCCGAGCTGTCTCTAGAAAATGAAGTGAAAGTCAAGTACATCGTCATCTATAGTCATTCTCAACTCGTGGTCAACCAAGTTACAGGTGAATATGAAGCTCGCGAGCCAACCATGATCGCCTACTTAGCCAAAGTAAGAGAGGCTCTACTCAACTTCCAGTCACACTTCATCAAGCAAATCTCGAGATCAAAGAACGTTGAGGCCGGCGCCCTGTCCCGGTTAGCCAGCACTAGTGATAATACCATGAGAACCGTGTATATAGAGAACTTGCCTCGGCATAGCATTCTCAGGGGGGCAGAGGACGTCGCTCTTGTCGTTCAAGCAGAGCCTAGCTGGATTGACCTGCTCGCGAGCTTCCTGCTACATGGGACCCTCCCTACAGATTGCAATGCTGCCAGAAGGGTAGAGCGTCAGGCGGCCAAATACATCATAATAGATGAATGGTTGTACCAAAGATCTTACACGCTCCCCTATCTGCGCTACTTGTGACCTTCCGAAGCCGAGCTCGTGCTCCACAACACTCATGAGGGTCTGTGTAGCGGAAACTTGGAGGGCAAAGCCCTCGCCCAGAAAGCGCTATGACAGGGATACTACTGGCCAACGATGAAGGCAAATGCGATCAAGATCGTTAGAAGATGTGACAAGTGCCAGAAGCACGCCAACATCCACCACCAACCCGCCTCCGACCTGAAGTATCTCATCAGCTCGTGGCCTTTCGCATAGTGGGGGATTGATATACTTGGACCATTTCCGCCAGCAACGGGGCAGAGGAGGTTCTTGGTGGTGGCGGTCGATTATTTTACTAAGTGGGTAGAAGCTGAACCTCTCACCACGACCAAAACCCGGAATGTACAAAACTTTTTCTGGAGGAATATAGTATATCATTTTGGATTACCCCGAGTGTTGATCTCTAATAATGGCAAGCAGTTCGAGGATATTAAATTCCATAACTGGTGCATAGATATGGGAATTCAACAAAACTTCACCTCGGTGGCGCACCCTCAAGCAAACAGCCAAGCGGAGGTCACAAACAGAGCCATTCCCCGCAGGCTAAAGGCACGCCTAAATGAGCTAAGGGACTCTGGGTACATGAGCTACCTAGTGTACTATGGGCTTACCGGACCAAGATGAAGACCGCAACAGGCGAGACCTCCTTCAACCTCACTTATGGCACAGAGGCAGTTATCCCAGCCGAGATCGAGGTTCCCACCCTACGTCTAGAAGTGTACGATGACAAAGAAAATGAAGATGAGATACACACCAACCTCGACCTACTTGACGAGGTATGGGACCTCGCATACATTAGGACTGTGACCTACCAGCAGAGGGTAGCTCGGTACAACAACGCCAGGGTCAAGAAGCGGAACCTCCGCGTTGGAGACCTGGTTCTGCGTAAAGTCATGGTACCTGAGCCCAATTTTGGTAAGCTCGGGTCAAATTGGGAAGGACCCTACCGAGTGAAGCGGGTGCTCGGGGAAGGAACATATGAGCTCGAAACCCTATAAGGGAAACAAGTACCTTGAGCTTGGAATATTGTCAATTTGAGACAATATTACCTATAATTACCGAGCTGAGTGGACCATAAGTGTTAGACAGTTTTTGTATGCCCTTAGCTTCAATCAGAATGATGTACATTATGAGTTTATTGTAAACGAATAAAGTACATATTTGATTCATGTTCCTTTGGTGTGTTTCTGTGTAATACCCTTAAACTGGACACTTAATGAGACTCGTGTTAGTTTAGAATGTTCACAGCCAATGGGTCGGTCTGGGGAGACCTATCCTGATAAGGCTGACACTAATGTGCCACCAAGTCGGTTGGGGTGGCTTGTCTCAGCCGCTAGGGTGAGACCCAAGGCACATGCAGTGTAGGATTAATTGATTCTTTGAACTGGACCAGATTTCCAGTATTGCCCTGGACCTTGGAGATTAATGGGCAAAACTGGAAAGTTACACCCGACCCCTAGACTCGATTATGATATTGCACTAGGTGTCGGATTGGGCTGTCTTTGATGTACCAATCAGTGAGATCCTTAGTGGGGGTCAAAACCTGGGTATGTTGGGACAGTCTAAGAATTAATCTGAGTGGGTGATCATAATGACAGGATCAGCCCCTTTGTCGGACAAAGGTAATGATCGGGGATGAACTCTCTCTGATGGAAACCAAGACTTCCGACAGCCGATTTCAATCGTTGAGATTTGTTTTGAAAAATATATTTTATATGAGATATAAAAGTATATATATATTATGGTTTCCAAAATGTTTGCAAAAGGATTTAATTCCCGGGATCCATATAAGAAGAGAGTGCAACACTGTTCCTTGCAGCCGAGGGAGAGGTCCTCTCTTGTCGGGCAGTGTTTGATCATTATGGGTTGAGAGGTTAAGTGTAAGACCATTGAGGGTAATACCTGATGGGCTAATCTTGCATCTGCCCACAGTCCCTGGGTGTTACAAGGTGGCTTGGCCCAGGGACCACTTAGGGTAAGTGTTGGGCCCATAGAGCTCATGTGATGGGTTTTAGGGGGTGCACTGTCCATAACAGTGTATTCGGCCAGGCCTTGTAACAAAGGCTGGGCTGAACCCATGTGGCTGATGTGTAGATCAATGTTTGGGTCCCACGCCATACAAGGAAGTCCAACTGGGCAGCAGTTTGGAAGGCTAAGTAAGCACATTACCTTAATGGGCCTAAAGCCCATTTCAAACTGGATTGATTTGATCAGTTAAATAAGGGGTGAATTCTGGGATTGGATAGGCAGATAGGATAGGGTCTTAACCCTATCCACTCAGAGAGTCCAGATCTGGAACCTCCTAATGAGATTAGGAGAAGGCTGATCCAATCCGTAGATAAGGTAAGGGTTTACACTTATCACTTAAAGGGATGTCTGATCCAAATATGATTTGGATCGGCAACTCCTAATGGGATTAGGAGCTGATCCCTTTAAGGTTACAAAAGAAGGAGGGGGCGGCAGCCTTTAGAAGACACATATTCACATCCTCTTCAGAGCTGAAATCATAGAAGAGAGAATTAAGCAACCCTGCCAAATTCTTTCTTGCCGCCTCCTTCCTGTTGCCGCCTCACCTGCCAGTTCGATCTCGAGTTCAGTGGGAGAAATCAAGATTCGATCTTGACATCAGTTCCTTGTGAAGGGATTGGTGGAAAGTTGTGCTCATGTGCCATCCTGCTATTTCTTGCGAAGGATTAGGTTCTTGGAGAGAACACTGCTGATTCTGCTCCATCCTACACTACGCCATCTTCAGTGGGAGCAGTCGTTGGATCCTTCCTTGGGCGTGAACACCTTCGTTGGGAGATATTATTTCTCCGTACCAGGTATAATCCTCTCTTATTGTCTTTGTTCAGATCTGGTTCGATTCATGGTTCAAGATTAATCCTTGAAAAATATGATTTTTCTAAAATAGGGAATGCGATTCCCAGTTGAAGGGAGAGAATTTTTTTGAAATTTGCCCACCTTATTCCGCAAGTTTTGGGCATCCATACGATGGATCTCTCATCCCTTCAACAAGTCACTCCTAGAGCCTAAGGGCTAGAAAGCCGAGCTAAGGACCTCGATACCCGGTCGCCTCTTTGGCATGGGCGAACTCTGGGAGAGGACTATAAAGTTGCTCCCCCACCCTAAAGGCTAAAACGCCAAGCTAAGGACCTCGGCACCCAGTTGCCCCTTCGGCATGGGCAAACTATAGGAGAGCGGACTACAAGTCACTTGGCAAATAAAATAAATTGCACAACACTTGGCAAAAGGTGTATTCTTTCATTACGAAATGAGTTCTATTACAAAAAAGTTTTACAAAAGGAAAGACTGAGTTCGCAGGCTCAAAGTACAAGAAACGCTCGAACTACTTGGAGGACTTCTCGCCCGGGGCTTCCGCCGATGTGCCAGCTTGATTGGCAGCCTGGTCTGTAGCGCCGACCTCCCCGATGTCTTCGTCTTCCTCCTCTTCCGAGTTTGGGTCTTCGGCGGCTTCGCGGGCTACCTTTCCCGTGATTCACGAGGTGGTGATGGCGCTCACATCGAGCTGTGGGAACTCGCATTTGATCAACCATCGACTGAGCTTAAAGCCTTTGTAGTAGGCATCCACCATCACCCCATCGGACTCCTCGGACATGACGTAGTCTTGGACGACCTTGACTTTGGCCTCCTCCATGGCATCAAGGAGGGCCTTAGTTTGCTCCTTAACGTCAGCCTCGAGGTTCTCGACCTGGCACTTCAGAGCTCCCTTCTCATGCAGAAGTTCTTCCTTCTCGCACAACAATAACTCCTTCTCGCGCTGCCACTCCTCCTTTTCTGACATCAGCGACGTAACTAGCTCTTTCTGAGCTAGCACATCGCCCTCCAGTCAGTGGATTTGGCCATGAGCTAGCTCCAGTTCGGTCTGAGCACGGGGTGATTCCTCGACAACCCGAGCTCGCTTCAAGTGCTGCTCGGACTGGTAGGTCAGGGCATGCACGGCATTGTTCACCTGCCAAGAGAATTCCAATAAGCATTAGTAAAGCAGAAATTGCAGAAATTGAAAGTCGAAACGCAATGAGACTTACCACCATGCAATGGGTAGCTGCTCGAGCTCCGAGTTGAGCAGGCGATGCCCAACTAGAGACCTCCTCGGCACACGTAGCCCCTTTGCTCTTTCGAAGGCTGTACTGTGGGTCCAGAATACTCTGGGTTGATCCCCGGGCTGAT
Organism: Nelumbo nucifera; assembly: GCF_055504915.1. NCBI lineage: Eukaryota > Viridiplantae > Streptophyta > Magnoliopsida > Proteales > Nelumbonaceae > Nelumbo > Nelumbo nucifera. The sequence continues at coordinate 68,355,624 of NC_142653.1, forward strand.
TCCCTACTTCCTGAAGTAGTGGTGGTGGTCTTGGGAGCGGGCTCTGAAGCCTCAAGGACGGGCTCCGAAATCGCTTCAGGCCCCCGAGGTGGAAGACTCTCTGGCTCCTCCAAGTCGATCACCAGAGCATCAGTAGGTAGCTCGGGCTCGGGAATAGGAGCGCGTGGAGATTCGATACGAGCTCTCTTTGTAGCTCGCCTCTTTCTCCCCTTCATCTTCTCGAACAGCTTCTCGGCACTGAGTCGCTCCATAGGACCTGCAACAGAGTCTGACATTAGTAACACTACCAAAAAGAAATTGATTGCCAAAGAAAAATACTAACTCTAAACAAGGCAACCTACCAGGACTCAAACCGGCCTCAATGAGCTTATTCTCGGCAAGATAGTCCTTGTAGTCGAAGCCGAGCTCCGCCCAAGATTGAAGCATCTCACTTGTTTTCTTGTCTAGCCTAATGCTGAGGTCTTGAATGGCCACCCTCCAGTGAGTAGGGAAGGGCCACCCTGCAGTGTTACGAACTACGAAGTAGTCCCGTTTCCAATTCGGAACTTTACTAGGGAGTTTGTGCAACAACTTAAAGCCCGGGCGGGGGGACAGATAGTAGGTCCGCCTGTGCTCAGGGAGAACGCTGGATGCATTCTTCTTTATTGATAAGATAGAGGAGAAAATTTCGAGATCAAGGGGGAGGGTGTAGTCGAAACAAAGGGAAATTGTACCGACCACGTTCCAGACTGAGTTCGGGTGGACCTGATCTATAGTTACGTTGAAGTGATTCAACACTTCAACGATGAGAGGGTGCAGTGGAAGGCGGAGCCCAGCCGTGAGTTGTTCCCCGAAAACCACGATCTCGTCATGACCGTGCTCCCAGGGAAAGTCGCCCGCGGGAAGATGGTAGGAGTACTCCCTAGGGAGGTTATACTGGGCTATCAGGCTCCTTAGCCTGTCTACCATCATGGTAGAAGAACCGAACTTGTCTAGTATCCGACCTCGGTTAGAGGTGGATGCCGGGTTACCCGAGGTCCTACGCACCTTGTAGGTAGAATGTGCTTCAGAGGCACCGACTTGAGCCGAGGTACCCACCTCGGGCTTGTCTAGGAGACTGTCCACTGGAGTCGGGGCACCCACCTCGGGCTCATCCAATTGATTGTCGAAGCTATGGTCTGACATAGCTATGAACTGGGAAATAGGCTAAAGTAGAGCTACGAAACTGAAATTGAAAAACTAGAAACGAATTGAAGGGAGCTAGGGAGGCTTACCTAAGAACAAAACGGTAGGAAAAAAGACGAATTGAAGAACCCGAGTTGAAGACCTTAGATGCGACTCAAGACGAGTGCTAGTGAGCTTATGGTGGAGAAAATGACGGCAGTCCCCCCCTATTTATAGCCGGTATGCCCGAGATTCAACGGTCGAGATCAAGACGATCCAACGGCCCTCAAGAAAACTAGCTGCGCGACCCTCGAGGTGAAATCGGTTTAGCACATTTTTTGACATTCGCGGAGTCTATAAATCGCGTCACGTCCGCGCGTGAGCTATACACGTTCCTAGACATTCTTGGTTGAGCCGAATGACTTACTGGTCCGATCGGTGAATTCTGACGAGGCAGCCCGGACTTCAGGCCAAATCCACCCGTCATGTCGTGAACTCCCCGCAATAGGTCTGGACACCTGGCTCAAGGAGTGGGGGGGAATTGATGGAGGGTGATTTGCCCCGACCTCATCTTAGGGGGAGACATGGGCATGACTCAGCATAAGTGATAAATCAGCGTGACCAGCCCGCCATGATCCAGGGTGGCAGCCCGACACCGGGTAACACTTCGATTATCTCGAGCTCCTCCCTGAAAGAATGGTAGGATCCATCATATGGACGCCAAAAAGGTTGCGGAATGGGTGGGCAAATTTCAAAAAAATTTCCTACCTTGTTTCAATTGGGAATCATATTCCCTAAATTTAGAATACAATATTCAAGGATCCTACTTGAACCATAACTGAACCAGATCTGAACCAAAAGACAAGGGAGGAATTATACCTGATCCAGAGAAGCAATATCTCCCAAAGTTGGTGTTCACGCCCAAAGAAGACACCAAGAACCGCTCCTGCTGAAGATGACACAGCAATCTGTAGAACGGTACCAGCAGAGTGCGTCCTACACACTGAATCCTTCACAAGAATCCTCTGGAAACACTGAGCACCAAATCTTTTCAGTTCCTTCTGCAAAACTGATATCAAGAACTGATTTCTTGATTTCTTTTCTCAAAGATTGAATCTTTTCAGAGAATGGCGGCAGCTGGAGGAGAACTCTTGAGATGAAGATGGTGAATGTTGCTTCTCTTCTCTCTAGAGTGTATGAGATCCTATCTCAATTCGCAGGAAGATATTCTTGCTCAAAAACCCTAGGTTCGAATTCTGTTAATTCTCCTAGGATTTCTCCTCTTTCTTCTTGATTAAGAAATCTCCTAATCCTATTAGGAGTTATCCCAATCCAAGTCAGCATTTGGATAGGGGATGATCTTAATCCTATCTGCAGATTAGGTTAGCTTACTCCTGATCTTATCAGGAGATTACCATATTCAAATTTGATTCGAATTTGGTCTCCTAGAGTGTGTTAGGTTAAAGGCCCAATCCTTTTTCTAACCTTAATCTCAGATCTGCCCCTTAAGTGGGTGATCATATCAGCCCAGTCTGAAATGGGCTTTTGGCCCATTTAATAATCAGTGCTCAATTGGTTTCCAATCTGTTGTCCAGTTGGGCTTCTTTGTATAGCATGGGACCCAAGCATTGATCTACACCAGCCACATGGATTCGGCCCAGCCTTTATTACAAGGCTTAGCCGAATTCACTAAGAAGCCTAGTGAACCCTTGAGCCCATCACATGGACCCTATGGGTCCAACACTTACACTAAGTGGTCCCTAGGCCAAGCCATCTTATAAAAACCCAGGGACTGTGGGAAGGTGCAAGATTAGCCCATCAGGTATTATCCCAAATGGCATTACACTTAACTTCTCAGCCCATAATGATCAAGCATTTCCCGACAAGAGAGGACCTCTCCCTCGGCTGCAAGAAACAGTGTTGCACTCTCTTCTCACATGGATCCCGGGAATTAAAACCATTTGCAAACAACTTGAAACCGAAAATACCTATATATCGTATATATATATAAATTTTGCAAAACAAAATTCCAACGATTGAAATCAACTGCCGGTAGTTTGGTTTCCATCAGAGAGAGTAAATTCCCGATCATTACCTTTGTCTGACAAAGGGGCTGATCCTGTCACTATGATCACCCACTGAGATGAATTCTCAGACTGTCCCAACACACCTAGGTTTTGACCCCCGATGTCACTGATTGGCATATCAAAGACAGCCCAATCCGACACCTAGTGAAGTATCATAATCGAGTCTAGGGGTCAGGTGTAACTTTCCAGTTTTGCCCATCTGTCTCTAAGGTCTAGGGCAATACTGGAAATCTGGTCCGATTCAAGGATTCGAGTAATCCCATACTGCATGTGCCTTGGGTCTTACCCTGGTGGCCGAGACAGGCCATCCCAACACTTGGCGGCACACCAGTATCAGCCTTGGCAGGATAAATCTCCCTAGACTTGTCAAATGGCTATGAAAATTTAAAACTAACACGAGTCTTCTCACATGGATCCCGGGAATTAAAACCATTTGCAAACAACTTAAAACCGAAAATACCTATATATCGTATATATATATAAATTTTGCAAAACAAAATTTCAACGATTGAAATCAACTGCCGGTAGTTTGGTTTCCATCAGAGAGAGTAAATTCCCGATCATTACCTTTGTCTGACAAAGGGGCTGATCCTGTCACTATGATCACCCACTGAGATGAATTCTCAGACTGTCCCAACACACCCAGGTTTTGACCCCCGCTAAGGATGTCACTGATTGGCATATCAAAGACAGCCCAATCCGACACCTAGTGAAGTATCATAATCGAGTCTAGGGGTTAGGTGTAACTTTCCAGTTTTGCCCATCTGTCTCTAAGGTCTAGGGCAATACTGGAAATCTGGTCCGGTTCAAGGATTTGAGTAATCCCATACTGCATGTGCCTTGGGTCTTACCCTGGTGGTCGAGACAGGCCATCCCAACACTTGGCGGCACACCAGTATCAGCCTTGGTAGGATAAATCTCCCCAAACTTATCCAATGGCTGTGAAAATTTAAAACTTACACGAGTCTCATTAAGTGTCCAGTTTTAGGGTCTTACACAGAGTCATACCATACAACATGAATCAAACATGCACTTTATTTTTTTACACTAAATGTCAAAAGTACATCAAATCAGATTGAAGCTAAGGGCATACAAAACTGTCTAACACTCCCAAGTAAAGGAGCCCCCGAGCTCCTCCACGGTAAGGGAGTCCCCGACTCCTCCTCAAGAAGGGACCACCCCGAGCTAAGATTCTTCCACAGGCATCCCAAGCCATGGTACTGCAAGACAGGGATCTCCCGAGCTCAAGGCACTTCAGGGTGAGCTCGGGAGCCTCCTAATATTTGTTCCAACAAGCCTAAGTAGGCCGCCTCGGGTAGGATAACTTCAGTATGGCACCTCCAACTCGGCATAGGGTAGCTCGGTGCAAGGTAGCTCAAAGGAAGACAGCTCGGCGTATCACATGAAGATCTTCCCTGACAACCGTACTTGCCAAACCTGGGGCCCTACACCCTTGTCTCTCGCCAGGCGGCGTCATGCCTGCCAAGCTTGAAAGGTGTCCCCGTATGACAGAGTCGTACCCTGCAACAGTGACCTGTGCAGCCCTGGCAAGTAATGGCTGCGGTAGAGAATCAAAGGTGGTTATGTCAGATTTGACAGAACACCATTATATAAGGACTCCAACCCCCTGAGAGAAAGGATAATTGATTTCGCGCTATTTGCACTCTTAGCTCTCCTTGTATTCTCTGTAATTCTCTCTCAGAGTTCTAACTTGATTGTCGGAGTGTTCCCGTCGGGCAAACTCCCCAGGAATCCTTCATTGTCTTCTCCATTCCAGGTGCTCTCCTTCGCCAACTAAGATTCAAGCCACTGCCAGGTAGGAGTGACCGGATTGCCCTACATCAGTTGTGTTTGGTACCATTGCTACTTTCTGCCTACAATGTTTGGTGTTAGTGAATGCAAATTTGTCAGAGGATTTTTATTTTTTTCCTTCAACAAATACTTTGATTTGATCAATATAACATTCAATACCATTGATGCTTGTTCATGATCATCATAAATGTGAACGATCAATCCCATGCAATGACCCCATTGATCATTCACATTTATGATGGTCAATAAATGGATTCGTTATTGCTTTTCTTGGTTTTGCAAACAAATCAAGTACAAACATTTAGTGAATAAAATGCCCATGGGTTCATAATCACTTTTTTTTTTTTTTTTGCATTTCTTTTAAACTTATCATGACTTTTTAAAACCTTGAGAGAGCCCTTGTCAATGAGTTTTATTGTCCAAAACTCACCTTCCATTAAGATTTCTGTTAAATCACTGTTAGTGATCACTAATAGAAATTATTCATGCAAGTATTTGAGTATTTTACATGACCAAACTCACCCTGAATGATCAATAAACCTTATTAAATATTTTTATGAAAAAATTACCCTTGACTACTACAGTGTACCTAGTATGGGCCTGAGCTCTTTTCAGGCGTAATTTTATCATGAAAAATATTCAATGAGCTTTATTATACATTCATGAATAATCTAGTCATGTAAATTACTCAAATGCTTATGTGGGAAATTTCTATTAATAATCACTAACGGTGATATAACAAAAATCTTGAAGGAAGGTGAGTTTTGGACAATAAAACTCGCTAGCAGGAGGCTCTATGGAGTCTTTATTTGGGTTCTCAGATGATCTTAAAACTTGCATTAAGAAAAATTGAAAACTGAAACATCTACAGATGGTTTTGTAAGATCCAGAGATGGATTGTTTGCTAAGGGAATCATTCATGATAGAAGTTATCCTCTATACCGTTATCAAGTTGAGTGGAGGTGCAACGGACTGGATCTTGTTCCAATCCAAATTCCAATCTGATCTGATTTTACCGGGTTTGGATACCCTCCTGTCAGATTTTTTAATCAGAATAGGATTGCAAAATAGGATCTATTTTGGAATCGGATCGAATTCAAATCACCCCTATCTAATCCGATCCGATATATATAAATATATTTATATTGCATATATTGATTTGAATCCGATCTTTATCCAATATCCGATAAAATGATCCGATTTGGATTTGAATCAAGGTTTAGAAAATCCTGTAAATTTAAATTTGAATTCGGATCATATAGATTTTCTATTGGATCTGATCCGATCCATTTATATCGCTAAAATGAAGCTTCATTTTTTAGTTTTGTCAATTCTCTTGAGTTGTTTTGTTTTCAACTCCATGGGGTATGATTTTCAGAGACAATCATTTATTTTCTGTTTTGGATTTTATTTTGTTTTTCATCAAAGAACTAAGTGATTGTTTATATCAAATTAACTATGTTTTCAAGTCCATGGGGTATGTTTTCAATTCGATTTTTTAGTTTTTTTTTTTTTCTCACCTCTACACATTAGGAGCATCTCCGTTAGGTAGATAGTCCTGATGTGCAGCTAATAGTTTTTTGTTGTGAGGCTTGTTAGAAGAGTTTGTTAGAGCATATCCAGTTCCATCAAAGTAGAGGTCTTCCCTACGTAACCTGTTGACTGTCGTTTATTTCTACCAAGGGGTGGGGCCGGGGGATGGACCGGATGATCTGAGCAATCTGCGCATAAGAAAACATTTAGACAGAGAGGTTACAAGTTTACAACTCTGTCCTTCGTAAACTAAAAAATTTATAATCAAACTGATGGTGGCTCAATTGTTGGGGTCTTTGAGACTTTGAACCATTATTTGTTAAAACCATTCTAATTTATTGGTTTAACCATCATACTGTTCGACCCACTGAACACATTGAACAGATCAGAGAACCGGATGGTTTTACTCAGACCAAAATTTATTGTAAGATTAAGGTCTGATCAGCTGTTAAGAGGCTGATTGGTAACAGTTGGAGGGAGAATGATTTATTATTTTGTCTTTTAGTGAATAAGTTAAGGCTTTTTTGGATAGACTTTTATGTATAAAATATCTTCGTACTTTTGAAAGTATGAAAGTATGAAAAACACCATATAGCATTTGTTTCACATACTCTATACTTTTGCAAAAACACCAAAAGTAAGAAATTGGCTTTAGATATTTCGTGCTTTTGACAAAACAATGCTTTTGTTTTGTGTGAACAGTGGGTTACGTGTAACCACCCTTCGATAATACTTTCAACCCTACCTCTCCTCGCCGCTGCTGGAGCCAGACCATCGTTGCCGGTCTAAGACAACCAAACCATCGGAAGCATGAATGGATGTGTTTTTTCCAAACAAAAAATAGTACTTTGTTTTGAAAAACATATTTTTCAAAAATTTTTACTCAAACGGTTTTTAAAGCAAAAATACAAAGTAAAAATATTTTATATACTTTATACTTTAGTATTTCTAAAAATACAAAAATAGAAGTCTATTCAAAAGGCTTATTAAAAGGTTTATTGCAAGCTTTTTAATGGCTAAAATTGAAATTGAATTAATTTATTGCTATATCTTTCAAATATTTATTTATTTATTTAATTATTTTACACACTAAAAATAAAAATAATAAGTCATTCACTTCAGTCATTTCAGCTGTTATCAAATGGCTGCCCTAAATTAAATAATTTACGACCCAATAATTTAATGGTCAGTTCGCCCAAATTGACTGGATGATGATGAGTCACTAAAACCATCAACCAATCACAAAAAATGGTGAGGCATCTTGTCTGGATTTTGAATCATTGTATCATGTGAAGTTCATTCAACATTCAAAGATCCTTGTTTCAAACCCTCCAATCTCATTTAAAGATTCTTTTTTCTTTTATTTTTAACCATTGCCTATAATTGTTAAGCCAAATCCTATTCAAGCCAATCTAACGGGACTCATCCCAAGATATGCTTGGGGTAATATCCTCAAGGCTGTGTTCGGGTTAATTCTCGGTTTGGATGGACCCGGGTTGCATCCGGATATAAGAGTACATCTGCCAAAGTTGAACCTTTTTTTTTTCGGATTGCAATTTTTTTTTTTTATTATTATGGGCAACAGTAAATTTTCAGGCGGACGACCTTAAGCAAAGAGGTTCATAATACCTCTGTATCAGGTTGCTTGGACGTAGTTGCTGCGTTTTTTGGGGTAAATGGGTTTCGTTTCATACTATGATTTCTCTAAGCGGGAATGAAAAGAGTCCCATCCGAGATCTTACCCATCATCAACAATGGTCAATGGAGACATGCATAGATAATTAAACCAGTGGTTGGACTTGGACCCACAAAGCAGGATCAGACTCAGTTTTCATTCTGGATAAAGGCCGGGTTTTGCTCTAAAGCGATGGGACCAAGAGCCCAGCGCCGACAATAACAATTAAGGTGCCAACTTGCTGGTTGGTTAGGTTTCCTGCGAGTTGTAATTGTATTCCGCTGAATATTTGCTACACACAATCTGTTTCCACATTCTCAGGGAACATTACAGCTGTGTAAACTGTAATAGAGAAGTATCTCCCTCCTTATTCATGGGACATGTCCGGATCATGTAAGGTAGGGATGTGGGAATAGATTGTGATAACATAACTGGTGTGGCCTGCACTAGGTAGGGATGTTCAAATTTTGTTATTAAACTGAAAATTGAACTAAATTAAATCAAATAAGTCAATTCGGTATAATTAATTTGGTTTTTGGTTTGGTTCTGATGTGGCATGATTCGGGCACTTCTAACTGGCTGCTGACTGGCTTCTATCTGGCAACGGACGGCACCTGAGAAGAAGAAGGTGAAGGATCCCCGGGGGATTTGCCCAGCGGGATTTACTCCGAAGGTTAAGTTAGAACGCTGGGGGAGAAAGTAAAGAGTGTAAAGAGGCCAAGAGTGTAGGTCGTGCTAGATCACTGAGTTCTCAAGATTAGCTCGAGAGCAAGTAAGATGACTCAAAATCAGATTAGATCAGAGATCCCTCTCCCCTTTGACTAAGGGGCTTTTATAGGGGCGTTCTTGTCAAATCGGGCATAACCGCCACTGGGCTTCTGTCGCAGCCATTACCTGCCAGGACTGTGCAGGTGACTGTTGCAGGGTACTACCCAATTGGATGAGTGACACGTTCCGGGAGGACAGGCACACCACCATCTGTCGAGAGACGTGGGTATAGTCTGTCGAATGGGCAGAGACTGCGCCATTAGTCAAGAGACGTGGCGCAGTCTGACAGGTACGGTCCTGTCAGATAGAAGCTTCCTGAGAGCATCGCATTGCTTAGTCGCAAGCTACCTTGTCGCGCAGCGAGTTATCTTGTCGCGAGCTACTTTGTAGCGAGCTCCCAGGGGTACTTCGAGGTGACGCTCATCGAGATTGTCTTTGGGGCAATCTTTCTGCCTAATTGTTGGAGTGAGCTGGTTACCCTAGTTCGCGAGTTGGGATAGTCTTAGAGTATTCCCTTTCAGTAGCTCGGGGGACCTCAAGCTCGCGTTGTAGCGAGCTCCCCCTATAGTGAGCTATGACGTAGCGAGCTGTCCTGCAGGCTCGTTACTTAGTCGCAGTTAGGCTGTGGTGCTGAACTGTTGCTCGTGCTGAGTCAGGTCCACGTGTCATTGTCTCAAGGAGTCAGGTCAAATCATCCTCGATCAAATGCCCCCCACTCCTCGGGCTTAGAGTGCTACATTAGCGTGAGGAGTTCATGAAGTGTGACGGGTGGATTTGACTGAGGAGAAGCTCGCGCAGGCTAGCCTGAGTCCGGGTATGTGCTCTTTTTATTATTATTTTTTTTTTGCCAAAGCGATCTCATCACTCGAGCTATTAGAGTTGCATACCCAAAGTAGGATTTTTCGGTAATCGTTATCCCGAGCTATCCCTTAGTGTTTGAAGCATCTTTATAGTATAACGCAAAGTAATTACCATGTATGCCTGAACTATATGTTTGTAGGTTGTTCCTTACTTGGTCCAATCGATGTACTGAGATGAGCTATGCTTCGTAGGGTTCAGACCCGAGCTACTTACGCCTCTGATATTTCATACCTTGCCTTTATCAATGAATTGGCTAAGTCTTTCACAGTGCCAAGGTCTTAGTTAGCTCGGTGCTTTAGCCCATAGGCTGAGGGGGTGACTTACAATCTGCCCTTGGAGTCCGCCCATGCCATGGAGGCGATTGGGTCTTATTGCACCGAGGTCGTGTTAGCTCGGCATTTTGGCCCTTAGGCTTTGAGAGTGACTCATGGTTTACTCAGTAGTTCACCCATGCCATAAAGGCGACTGGGTCTTATTGCGCCAAGGTCGTGTTAGCTCGGCATTTTGGCCCTTAGGCTTTGAGAGTGACTCATGGTCTACTCAGTAGTTACAGGCAATACTGCCTTAAGTTGACAATATTCCATGCCCGAGGTACTTGTTTCCCTTCAAGGGTCTCGAGCTCATACGTTCCTTCCCCGAGCACTCGTTTCACTCGGTAAGGTCCTTCCCAATTCGGTCTGAGCTTGCCAACGCCGGGCCCAGGTACCATAACTTTAAGAAGGACTAGGTTGTCGACGCGGAGGTTCCGCTTCTTGACCTTGGCGTTATAGTACCGAGCTACTCTTTGCTGGTAAGCTGCGGTCCTGATATATGCGAGGTCCCGTACTTCGTCGAGTAGGTCGAGGTTGGTACATAGCTCGTCTTCGTTTGTCTTGTCGTCATATGCTTCCAGTTGTAGCGAGGGAACCTCGATCTCAGCTGGGATGACTGCTTCGGTGCCGTAGGTGAGGTTGAAGGGAGTCTCTCCTGTGGTGGTCTTCTCTGTGGTTTGGTAAGCCCATAGAACACTGGGTAACTCGTCTGCCCATAGTCCTTTAGCTCGGTCTCACCGTGCCTTCAGTCCGGGGAGGATAGCTCTGTTCGTGACCTTTGCTTGACCGTTTGCTTGAGGGTGTGCAACTGAAGTGAAGTTCTGTCAGATCCCTATGTCTTGGCACCAGTTCTGGAATTTAATGTCCTCGAACTGCTTACCATTGTCAGAAATTAGTACCCGAGGTAACCCGAAGTGGCACACTATGTTCTTCCAAAAGAAGTTCTGGACGTTTCGGGCTGTAATCGTTACGAGAGGTTCAACTTCTACCCACTTGGTGAAATAATCCACTGCTACCACCAAGAACTTCCTCTGGCCTGTCGCTGGTGGAAACGGTCCGAGTATATCGATGCCCCATTGTGCAAAAGGCCATGGGCTGGTGAGATACTTGAGGTCGGCAGCCGGCTGATAGTGGATATTGGCATGCTTCTGGCACTTGTCATACTTTCTAACGAGCTCAACAGCGTCTGCTTTCATTGTTGGCCAATAGTACCCCTGTCGTAGTGCTTTTTGGGTGAGGGCTCTACCCCCCAAGTGTCCGCCGCACAGGCCCTCATGAGTGTTGCGGAGTACGAGCTCAGCTTCGGAAGGTCGCAAGCAGCGTAGGTAGGGGAGCGTGTAGGATCTTTGGTACAGCCGTTCGTCTATCATGATGTATTTGGCCGCTGACGCTCTACCCTTCTGGCGGCATTGCGATCTGCAGGGAGGGTCCTGTGTAGTAGGAAGCTCGCAAGCGGGTCAATCCAGCTCGACTCTACTTGAACGACAGGAGTGACCTCCTCTGCCCCCCCGAGAATGCTAGGCCGAGGCAGGTTCTCTATGGTACACGGTTCTCGTGGTGTTATCACTAGTGCTGGCTAACCGGGACAGGGCATCGACCTCAGCGTTCTCCGACCTCGGGACTTGCCTGATGAAGTGTGATTGGAAGTTGAGCAGAGCCTCTCTTACTTTGGCTAAGTAGGCAATCATAGTCGGTTCGCGAGCTTCGTATTCGCCTGTGACTTGATTGACCACGAGCTGGGAATTGCCACAGATGATGATATGCTTGGCTTTCACTTCTTTGGATAGAGCTAGCCCGGCTATAAACGCTTCGTACTCCGCTTCATTGTTGGATACCGCGAACTCGAAGCGTAGTGCGTACTCTAGTTTTGTGCCACTTGGACCATGTAGAACTATTCTGGCTCCACTACCCTGCTGGTTCGATGAGCCATCTACGTGAAGGATCCAGGGCTCCTCATCCCAGTTAACGATTGGCCTAACTAGGAGAGATGCCGCACTGGCTGCTACCTCACGGTGCTCGGACTCAACCGGCCTAGGAGCTCCAGGCTCACCCAAACTGGGGGCCTCGTGCTCAACCGGCTAGGGGATGAAGTCTGCTAAGGCTTGGGCCTTAATAGCAGTTCGTGGCTTGTATTGGAGGTCGTAATCGATGAGCTCAACAGCCCACTTCGTCAGTCGACCAGAGACCTCGAGCTTGAGTAGGACTTGCCTCAGAGGTTTGTTGGTGAGGACGATAATAGTATGATCTTGAAAGTATGGACGAAGCTTTCGGGCTGCAATAACCAGTGCATAGGCCAATTTTTCTATCTCCGGATATCTTGTCTCTGCTCCCTGCAACACTTTACTAACATAGTAGATAGGTCCTTGGACCCGATCTACTTCTTTTATTAGTACTGAGCTGACCACTTCGTCACTTGTCGAGAGGTACAACTCTAAAACATCGCCCTCTTCGGGCCGGGTTAAGACCGGTATGCTGGCGAGGTACTTTTTGAGCTCGTCAAACGCAAGCTGACAATCTTGGGTCCATTCAAACCCTTTGCTTTTAATTGCTTTAAAGAAAGGTAAGCAGCGATCTGCCGACTCGGACATGAAGCGGCTCAGAGCGACTATTCGGCCATTCAGCCTCTGAACCTCCTTCACTTTTCAGGGTGGTCTCATATCTAGGATGACCTTTATTTTGTCCGAGTTGGCTTCAATGCCGCGCCGGTTTATGATTTATCCCAGAAATTTACCCGAGGTGACACCAAAGACACACTTATTCGGATTTAGCTTCATATTGAATCTACGCAGGATTTCAAAAACTAAATTCAAGTCTTGTATTAAGTCGCATGAGAACTGGGTTTTGATGACCATGTCGTCTACATAACATTCTACTTTTTGGCCAATCAATGGCTCAAACAGTTTTTTTACAAGTCTTTGAAAGGTCGCCCCAGCATTTTTTTACGAAGGCAGTCTTTTCTTCATCTGCTAGGTCCATCCTGATCTGGTTGTAGCCCGAATAGGCATCCAGAAAGCTTAGCAACTCATGCCCTGAGGTCGCGTCCACCAGACAGTCAATCCTAGGAAGTGGGAAGCAGTCCTTTGGGCAAACATGGTTCAGGTCGGTGTAGTCGACGTACATGCGCCATTTACCGTTAGCCTTTTTCACCAGAACGGGGTTGGCCACCCAACTCAGGTAATGGACTTCCCTGATAAAATTGGCTGCAAGGAGCTTCCCGACCTCCTTGTCGATTGCCCTCCACCATTCTGGGGCTAGGTTGCATTTCTTCTGTCTAATGGGCCAAACTACAGGATCAATATTAAGCTTATGAGTTATGATGCTAAAGTCTATGTCGGGCATTTCTGCCACGGACCAATCAAAAACATCTAAATTCTCATGTAAAAAGCGTACCAGTTTAGATCACAGAGGCTCCTCAATGGAAGCACCGATCTGAAGCGTCCGGGTAGGGTCCTCCACCGAGGCTGGGATGGAGACGGTCTCTTCTGTGGGTGCAGCTCGCTCCTCGCTCTGCTCCGTAGGTCGCTCCAGCTCGAGGTCATTGGCCACCTTGGCTTTTCCCTTGAGGGTGGCGACGTAGCATTAGCGAGACTCAAGCTGGTCACCTCGTGCTATCCCGATTCCGAAGTTCGTGGGGAACTTCATGGCCAAGTAGTAGGTGGACACCACACCTCATAAGAAATGGGTAATCGGCTGACCTACTATGGCGTAATACGGGGAGGGGGTTGCGACCACTAAGAAATCATGGTTGAGCCTCACTATGCTAGGCCAAGTGCAGACCTCCACGGGTACTGTAATCCTTCCCAGGGGCATGACTTCCTCTCCGCTGAAGCCTACCAGGGGAGTGTTCGCGGGCTTTAGGTCGCTCTCCTAGAGCTACAGTTGATTGAAGGCTGCTTTGAAGAGGATGTCCGCTGAGCTCGACGAGGATGCGCCTGACTTTGATGTCGTTGATCTTCACCTTTATGACGAGCGTGTCATTATGGGGGTAGTGGACCCCGCGCGTGTCATCTTCTATGAAGAAGATGGGATCTTCCAACCTTGGCCGCTTTGGGGGGTTCTGCTCTTCCCTGGTGGCTTCACGAGCTGATGCACGAGCTGCAGCTGAGGTACAGCCCGCCAGAATCAAGCCTCCATCTATAACGTGGATGGTCCCCCGAACTGGTCTCTCTTCAAGGGGCTGCTTCTGCGGCTGTTCCGCTTGTCTGCTGGACTTGGGAGCATCTCTACTCTGCTGCCCTTGCCGACCTGCATTATTATTATTATTATTATTATTATTATTATTATTATTATTATTATTATTATTATTATTTTGTACAAAATTTCTCAAATATCCATGACGGATGAGTTCTTCTATCTCATCGCGAAGGTTTTTACAACTTTCAGTGTTATGACCGTGATCTTTATGAAAACTACAATACAGATTTTTATTTTTGGCACTAGGGTCGACCTTCAGCCGAGGTGGCCACTTCATGTACGAAACGTCCTTGATCGCCATGAGGATCCCGGCCCACTTTGTGTTGAGGGGTGTGTAGTCCCTTTCTGTTGCTGGAGCTCGGAAAGGCTGGTTTGGCCTTGACCGCCGAGCTTGGTCCTTCTTCTTCTTGCTGTCGCCCAGAACTGGGGGCTCTGGTTCCCTCTTCCTTTTCTCAAGGGCCTGCTCGTCCTTCTGGTTGATTTCCTCATCCATCCCTATGAACCGATCCGCGAGCTTGAGGAACTCGGTCACGGTCTTGGGTTGATTGACAACTACATGCCACTTGAACTCTTTGTGGGTGATACCTCGCTTGGCAATGGTGAGGTGAACTGCGGGATCCAGGTTGGGTATCTGTAAACAAGCGCTGTTGAACTGCTTGATGTAACTCTGAATGGACTCCCCTTTCTTTTGTACTATGCCGAGGAGGCTTTCTAGAGTTCTCGGGCACCTTTTGCTGGTGACGAAGTGGGAGGTGAAAACTTGCACTAACTGCGCCCAGCTTCTTATCGAACCAGGCGCAAGGTTACATACCATGTGCGGGCTACCCCTTTGAAGGTGGTGGAAAAGGCCACACACATGCAGGATCCACTGGCTCTTGCCAGGTGCATCTGGGACTGGAAGGCGTCCACGTGATCATTTGGATCGAAGGATCCGTCATACTTGTCCAGTGGAGGGAGCTTGAAGTCCCTTGGCATGGGGACAACAAGGAGTTTTGGAGATAATGGGGAAGAAACTGAAAGGAGAGGGGTAGCTTTCACTTCACCTGAGCATATCTCCTCTTTTCTTTTGAGCTCAGGAGAGACTCGGGTAGTAGTTCGGCGAGCTCGCAGGCATCTTCACTGCTGCTTTGCTGGCTCGGCGTTGGTGCTTGATGCTTCAGTGTCACCGAGCTCGACGGGCTCAGACTGCTAGTGGTGGCTCTGAACCGAAGGGCCCTGCCTATAGTCTGTGGCTAGGACCTCGAACAGATTCTCTACGAGCGGGAGCTCGAACCGCGAAGGCCGAGACGATACCGGCTTGGTTGGCTGGGAGGCCCCCGACCTGCCCACAGGCTATGGGGCGGAGGTGGCCGGCCTCTCCTTCTGGCAATGGGAAGAGGCTTGGCTCTTGGCGGGATCCTAGGCTTGGGAGGCCTCTCCCCAGCGAGGTCGTTCACTCCGGCGGGAGGGCTTGGTCTGCTTCATGGCCGGATAACGAGGGGGAAGTGAGGGCTGGGCCTGAGGCAAAGAGGGAAACTGCTGCTGATACTGGTATTGGGAAACCTGGTGCAACACTTGTTGTTGATAGAGTTGGAATTGTTGAAATTGTTGCATTTGATCTTGCATGCATTGCATTAAGTCCTCCAACTGGTTTGGGTTGGCCGCTGGGGGCACAACCAAGGGTCCAGCAAAGGTTGCTCCAACTGTGGAAGGGAGTGGAGCGACCGCGGGTGCCACTATGAGAGGCATGTTCAAACTGGGAACTCCGTCCACGGAGAGGGGGATGGTGAATTGCCCAATACAGACAGTAGGAAGTTGGGGCTGCTCCCTAGAAGCGTTCTGGCTGGCACCACGTCTGGCATTGCTGGAGGAAGCCATGAAAGCTGAGTTTTCAGAAAAGGAAACTGTAAAAGCTTAGAGGAAGGCTTTTTGAAGCGTTTCCAACAGATGGCACCAAATGATGCGGCATGATCCGGGCACTCCTAGCTAGCTGCTAACTGGCTCCTAGCTGGCAATGGACGACACCTAAGAAGAAGAAGGTGAAGGATTCCCGGGGGATTTGCCTGGCAAGAATACTCCGAAGCTTAAGTTAGAATGCTGGGGGAGAAAGTAAAGAGTGTAAAGAGGCTAAGAGTGTAGGTCGCGCTAGATCACTAAGTTCTCAAGATTAGCTCGAGAGCAAGTAAGATGACTCAAAATCATATTAGATCAGAGATCCCTCTCCCCTTCGACTAAGGGGCTTTTATAGGGGCGTTCTTGTCAAATTGGGTGTAACCGCCACTGGGCTTCTGTCGTAGCCGTTACTTCCCAGGGCTGCGCAGGTGACCGTTGCAAGGTACTACCCAATTGGATGGGTGACACGTCCCGGGAGGATAAGCACGCCACCATCTGTCGAGAGACGTGGTTACAGTCTGTCGAATGGGCAGGGACTGCGCCGTCAGTCAAGAGACGTGGCGCAGTCTGACGGGTACGGTCTTGTCACATAGAAGCTTCCTGAGAGCATTGTTTTGCTTAGTCGTGAGCTACCATGTCGCGCAATGAGTTATCTTGTCGCGAGCTACTTTGTAGCAAGCTCCCAGGGGTACTTCGAGGTGACCCTCATCGAGATTGTCTTCGGGGCAGTCTTTCTGCCTAAGTGTTGGAGCGAGCTAGTTACCCTTTCTCATGAGTTGGGATAGTCTTGGAGTATTCCCTTTCAGTAGCTCGGGGGACCTCGAGCTCGCGTTGTAAAGAGCTATGACGTAGCGAGCTGTCCTACAGGCTCGTTACTTAGTCGCAGTCAGGCTGTAGTGCTGAACTGTTGCTCGTGCTGAGTCAGGTCCACGTGTCATTTGTTGGATAGTTTTGTATGCCCTTAGCTTCAATCTGAATTGATGTACTTTTGATATTTAGTGTAAATAAATAAAGTGCATGTTTGATTCATGTTGTTTGGTGTAATTCTGTGTAAGACCTTAAAACTGGACACTTATTGAGACTCGCGTTAGTTTTAAATGTTCACAGCCATTGGATGAGTCTGGGGAGATTCATCCTGCCAAGGCTGATACTGGTGTGCCACCAAGTGTTGGGATGGCCTATCTCGGCCACCAGGGTGAGACCCAAGGCACATGCAATATAGGATTACTCGAATCCTTGAACCGGACCAGATTTCCAGATTTCCAGTATTGCCCTGGAAAGTTACACCTGACCCCTAGACTCGATTATGATACTTCACTGGGTGTCGGATCGGGCTGCCTTTGATATGCCAATCAGAGAGATCCTTAGCGGGAGTCAAAACCTGGGCATGTTGGGGCAGTCTGAGAATTCATCTGAGTGGATGATCATAGTGATAGGATCAGCCCCTTTGTCGGACAAAGGTAATGATCGGGAATGCACTCTCTCTGATGGAAGCCAAACTGCCAGTAGTTGATTTCAATCGTTAGAATTTTGTTTTGCAAAATTTATATATTATATATATATATATATATATATATATATATATATATATATATACGGTTCGAAAATGTTTGCAAATGGTTTTAATTCCTGGGATCCATGTGAGTGGAGAGTGCAACACTGTTCCTTGCAGCCGAGGGAGAGGTCCTCTCTTGTTGGGCAGTGCTTGATCATTAAGGGCTGAGAGGTTAAGTGTAATGCCGTTTGGGATAATACCTGATGGGCTAATCTTGCACCTACCCACAGTCCCTTGTTTTTTATAAGATGGGTTGGCCCAGGGACCACTTAATGTAAGTGTTGGGCCCATAGGGTCCATGTGATGGGCTCAAGGGTTCACTGGGCTTCTCAGTGAATTCGGCTAGACCTTGTAATAAAGGTTGGGCCGAACCCATGTGGCTGGTGTGTAGATCAATGCTTGGGTCCCACGCCATACAAAGAAGCCCAACTGGGCAGCAGATTGGAAACTATTTAAGCACTGAATACTTAATGGGCCAAAAGCCCATTTCGAGCTGGGCTGATATGATCACCCATTTATGGGGCGGATCTGGGATTAAAGTTAGCAAAAGAATTGGGCCTTTAACCTTATCCACTCTGGGAGACCAAATTCAAATTAGATTTGAATCTGGTAACCTCCTGATAAGATCAGGAGTAAGCTATCCTAATCTGTAGATAGGATTAAGATCATCCCCTATCCAAATACTGATTTGGATTGGGATAACTCCGCCTTAGAAGGTTTCTTATTCAAGAAGAAAAGAGGAGAAACCCTAAGAGAAAATAATCAGATTTCGAACCTAGGGTTTTGTGCAAGAGAATATCCTGCAAATTGAGATTGGATCTCATACACACTCCAGAGAGAAGAGAAGCGATTTCAGCCATCTTCACTTCAGGAGTTCTCCTCCAGCTGCCGCCATTCTTTCTGACAAGATTCGATCTTTGAAGAAGAAAGAAATCAAGAAATCAGATCTTGACATCAGTTTTGCAGAAAAGCCTAAAAAGATTTGGTGCTCAAAGTTTCCAGAGGGTTCTTGCGAAGGACTCAGTGTGTAGGACGCACTCTACTGGTTCCGTTCCACCTATTGTTGTGTCATCTTCAGCAAGAGTGGATCTTGGTGTCCTCTTTTGGTGTGAACACCAACTTTGGGAGATACTTCTTCTCTGGATCAGGTATAATCCCTCCCTTGTCTTTGGTTCAGATCTGGTTCGATTATGGTTCAAGTAGGATCCTTGAATATTGTATTCTAAATTTAGGGAATATGATTCCTAGTTGGAAGAAGGTAGGAAAACTTTTTGAAATTTGCCACCCATTCCGCAATCTTTATGGCATCCATACGATGGATCCTACCATCCTTTCAGTGGTATCAAAGCCACAAGTTCAAATCTTGAACCAAAAGAAAATCAAATCTGAACCTGCGCAGATGGACAGAAGATGTTCTGCCAAGATTTCTGCAGATTATTTTCTTTATTTCAAGAATTTGTTTCTTGTTAAGGGCGATTGATCTGAAATAAATTTCTGTAAAATCTAAAATTTATTTAGAACTGTTCTTTATTTATTTTTTATTTAATGGATTGTTCGAACCTAGAGATCGCAGTGCAGATTTGGCGCAGATGGTCTGCGCACCCTTTTTCCTTTTTATTTATTTATTTTATTCAATTCGGTCTGTAAATAATTTTTTTTTTCTAGACTGAATGTATAGGATTTGATCAAGAATGTAATTAATTAATAGAAATAGGATTTCTGTAAATTTTATTTTCTTGATTGAAGAAGAAGGAAGAAGAAGGCGGCACTGGAGATTTGCAGATGGAGAGATCGCTTTCTGCGATTTGCAGTTTGTGAAACTGCAACCCTAGTGATTAACCTCTGTTTTGCAGGTGGTGCGAACAGTCCATATTTGATTTGTGATTGTTTAAAATCAAAATTATTAATTTCAGATCTTTCATGAATTAATTCTTGAATTGAAAATCAGTTTTAGACAATTTCGGACTAGATTAGACCAAAACTATTTGGAACGAATCTAGGGTTTGAAAGGGACTGTTTTCAGTCCATTTTTCCTCCCTCTTACAGTTCCAAATCTGATGTTCAATTGCAGGGATTAATTCGGCCCACCTGTAAAGCCCTGTTTTAAAAGGTTAAAACTGCTAAAGCCCACTCTTGTGAGGAAAGCTGTATGGGCTGAACTACTAACTGCGATTCAGCCCATATACCTAGTCAACATTAATTGTTAATGTTATGGATTTTTAAGGGCTGTTTAATGGGCTTTACAGCAGTTAATTGATTGGATCAATTCTTCCTTTACATATGATGTTTGGATGTTTGATGTGCTGTGACCATGGGCCATAAGGACTTGGCCCATGATAACTCGTTAGTGGCTCTTGCGCACACCATGGCTGAATGCACATCATTGCCATGGTGTCCCTTAAGGTCATTGGATGACCTCTCCTTACTTGGTGGGCCCCACAACCCTGAAAAGGGACACATGCGGAAACCCTAGCCGATTAAGGCCCACCAGAAATCTAACATTATAAAAGTCAGTGGTAGCCACTTTGGTTTGACCTAAATTAGAACTAGGGCGTAATTTTGTTCCCTCCAGCAAATATGAGTGCATGTGATAGGGAGATCCATATGATAGACTCTCTAAAGGCCTTCCGTCATTAGCACAATGATGTGTCCTTCAGTAATGAGGAAACACACCATAAAATTGGGCTATCCATTTGCTGTTGGATCTGTCATAGTGTTTCATAAGATGATAGGGGCGTCATAGACCGATGTGGGAGGGGCTTCACCAAAAAATGGGAACTCTCTCACGGTACCTTGGCGTAACCTGAATATGATGTGTGAGTACTCACTGGACAGAAAGGTTTACCTAAAAATGGCTTTGAACCTTGTCTGACAAAGGCCAAAGGGAAAACTCATACGATGAGTGGATATGATCCGTCACAGAAAGGTCGTGGGGTTTTGCAGCTGAAACAGTTGGCTTTACGCACCCTATGTGGTTTCCCACATTTCCAGAGACCTTTCGCCGTCTCCGTCACTGAGAAAGGAGGGAAATCTCAGAGATGAACAAATGGGAATGGAACATAGATTAAAAGCCATATCTATGTAGGTAACATGAATCAAACTAAGGTTGTGGACTAACATCTTTGCTGTTTTATCAGAAAATCGCAAACGGTCAATTCACAATGCTTCTAGACGATAACAAGCATAAGGGCCCAAACTATGTCGACTGGTACAGAAATCTTATACTAGTCCTAACTTCCGAAAAGTTAGATAAGGTAGTGAAAAATCCTGCCCCGGAGCGTCCGGGTGATAGGGCTTCTGAGGCCCGAAGGAGGGAGTACCAAGATTGGGAGGATAAGAACTCCCTAGCCCGTTGCTATGTTATTGCCTCACTAGACAACTCAATACAGAGGCAGTTCGATCAGATCGAACTAGCCAAGAAAATATTGGACAGTCTAAAGACAATGTATGAAGAGCAGAATCGTTCTACTCGACAGAACGTCCTGAAACTGTTCATGACCACGCAGAAGTCCAAAGGGAAAAAAGTTCATGACCATTGTCTTCGGGTGATGGGCTACATTAACGAACTCGAAACCCTTGGATCCAGGCTAGATCTTTGCACGCAAGTGGATGCCATCCTGAATTCTTTGCCCTCTTCCTTCAATGCGTTCACAATGAACTACAACATGAATAAGCTGAATGTCAGCGTCCAGGAACTCAGCAATATGTTGCAGAGGGCCGAGGATCTACTTAAGAAGGATGAGCCTGTGGTTATGCTTGCTGAAGCTAACAAATCGGGCAAGAAAAAGAGAAAGGCAAAGAAACCCCAAAAGAAAGCTGCCAAGCCCAAGAAGCAGAAGAAGAACAAGGCATCTGATGTTTGTCACTTCTGCAAGTAGACCGGCCACTGGAAGAGGAACTATCCTGCCTACCTGGAATCTAAGAAAGGTAACGTCGAAACTTGTTTCATAGAGACTAATATGTTAGTTACTTCTGTGTCCTGGTGTGTTGACTCTGGGGCTTCAACTCATGCGTGTAACTCACTGTAGGGGTTCAAAGTTAGTAGAAGATTGAGTGAAGGAGAAGTGACACAATTCTTGGGAACGATTGCAAGTGTTGCAGCTGCGGCAATAGGAATCGTAGAATTAGTCTTTAGAGAAGAAGTGCTTGTACTTAAAGATTGTCCTACAGAACTTGAGAAGAAAGTTCTCCCTGGTTGACAATCAGGGCACAACCGAGCTTGACAATCACAGGGCACAACCGCCCAACCAATGATCTTTGAAAGACCGGGTTTATGGCACCCAGGAGCCACTAGAAGTCCAGGAAAAACACAGCCTCAGGGATCCGCCTCCTCATTCTCATCCTCCGGAGAGTCAGGCTCCTCTTCCTCTGCTTGGTCCGCCGTCTCGGGAGACAAGCCCTTGATAGTGATGCCATCGAGGTTGAGCCCGAAGAACTTCTTCCGAACCAACAACCGGCAGAGCTTAAACCCAAAGCGGTACGAACTCAAGCCATATTCCACCTGGAGGTCGTGATATTCCTAGGAGTCCTTGAAATCCCAAACCGCCTTGTCTCGTTCGGCCTCCACCATCTGGTCGAAATTTTGAGTCCGTTCTAGAAGAGTGGACTCCAAGTCCCGTACCTCCTACCAAAGGAGCTCCCTCTCCACCACCACCCTCGATGACTCCTCCCTGTAATGCATGCTCTCTTCAGAAAGCCGGGCAATTTGAGCCTCCAGGTCGCGGACAAGCAGCTCCTAGGATTCACTCCCCTTGTGAGTGTGATGGAGCTCGCCCCAAATCCGGTCGAGCTCACCCTGGAGCTTCTGATTGGTAGCCCGCTGCTCGATGGCGTCGATGCGGTGGATGCGCGTCTGGAGAACCATAGCATGGATGGTGGTATTCACCTGCTAACAAAACGAGGATCAGAGGATAGCAAAATGAAGCAAAATGAGAGAAGAAAGGAAAGAATCACTTACCACCATGCAGTGAGAGGAGGCAAATGCAGTGAGGTCCCCGGGCTCCATATTCCCCCAACGGGTGACCTCGTCGTTGCTGTTAGACAGTCTTGTATGCCCTTAGCATCAATCTGATTTGATGTACTTTTGACATTTAGTGTAAATAAATAAAGTGCATGTTTGATTCATGTTGTATGGTATGATTCTATGTAAGACCCTAAAACTGGACACTTAATGAGACTCGTGTTAGTTTTAAATATTCACAGCCATTGGATAAGTCTGGGGAGATTTATCCAGCCAAGGCTGATACTGGTGTGCCGCCAAGTGTTGAGATGGCCTGTCTCGGCCACCAGGGTAAGACCCAAGGCACATGTAGTGTGGGATTGCTCGAATCCTTGAACTGGACCAGATTTCCAGTATTGCCCTGGACCTTAGAGATAGATGGGCAAAACTGGAAAGTTACACCTGACCCCTAGACTCGATTATGATACTTCACTAGGTGTCGGATTGGGCTGTCTTTAATATGCCAATCAGTGAGATCCTTAGCGGGGGTCAAAACCTTGACATGTTGGGGCAGTCTGAGAATTCATCCGAGTGGGTGATCATAGTGATAGGATCAGACCCTTTGTCGGACAAAGGTAATGATCGGGAATGCACTCTCTCTGATGGAAACCAAACTGTCGGTAGTTGATTTCAATCGTTGGAATTTTGTTTAGCAAAATTTATATATATGATATATATTTAAGTATTTTTTCAAAATGTTTGCAAATGGTTTTAATTCCCGAGATCCATGTGAGTAGAGAGTGTAGCACTGTTCCTCGCAGCCGAGGGAGAGGTCCTCTCATGTCAGGCAGTGCTTGATCATTAAGGGCTGAGAGGTTAAGTGTAAGGCTATTTAGGATAATACCTGATGGGCTAATCTTGCACCTGCCCACAGTCCCTGGGTTTTTATAAGATGGCTTGGCCCAGGGACCACTTAATGTAAGTGTTGGGACCATAGGGTCCATGTGATGGGCTCAGGGGTTCACTGGGCTTCTCAGTGAATTCGGCTAGGCCTTGTAATAAAGGTTGGGCCGAACCCATGTGGCTGGTGTGTAGATCAATGCTTGGGTCCCACGACATACAAAGAAGCCCAACTGGGCAGCAGATTGTAAACTAATTAAGCACTGACTATTTAATGGGCCAAAAGCCCATTTCGAACTGGGCTGATATGATCACCCACTTAAGGGGCGGATCTGAGATTAAGCTTAGCAAAAGGATTGGGCCTTTAACCTAATCCACTATAGGAGACCAAATTCAAATCAGATTTGAATATGGTAATCTCCTGATAAGATCAGGAGTTATCTAACCTAATCTGCAGATAGGATTAAGATCATCCCCTATCCAGATGTTGATTTGGATTGGGATAACTCCTAATTAGGAGATTTCTTAATCAAGAAGAAAAGAGGAGAAACCCTAAGAGAGAGAGACAACAGAATTCAAACCTAGGGTTTTGAGCAAGAAATCATTCTGCGAATTGAGATTGGATCTCATACACATTCCAGAGAGAAGAGAAACATTCTTTGCCATCTTCACCTCAGGAATTCTCCTCTAGCCGCCACCATTCTCTGAAAAGATTCGATCTTTGGAGAAAAGAAATCAAGACATCAGTTCTTGATATCAGTTTTGCAGAAAGAACTGAAAAGATTCGGTGCTCAGAGTTTCCAGAGGATTCTTGTGAAGGATTCAGTGTGTAGGACGCACTCTGCTGGTTCCGTTCCACACATTGCTGTGTCATCTTTAGTAGGAGCGGATCTTGGTGTCCTCTTTGGGCGTGAACACCAACTTTGGGAGATACTGCTTCTCTGGATCAGGTATAATTACTCCCTTGTCTTTTGGTTCAGATCTGGTTCGATTATGGTTCAAGTAGGATCCTTGAATACTGTATTCTAAATTTAGGGAATATGATTCCTAGTTGGAAGAAGGTAGGAAAATTTTTGAAATTCACCCACCCATTCCGTAACCTTTTTGGCGTCCATACGATGAATCCTACCATTCTTTCAGTTGCAAATCGCCTTCCGGCTCTTCCGTCGAGCCATGGTGTAGTCATTCACCCCTTCCCAGTTCCCCACTGGGAATAGAGGGTAAGGGGATGGTTGAAGAGGGTTATGGAGAGTCACCCCCTACTGTGGGAGCTCGCCCCCTTCAAGACCAGCCCCACTAGCTCCCTCGGATGGAGGTGGTGGGATTTCAGGCGGCGGGATCTCAGGCGGAGGG
Organism: Nelumbo nucifera; assembly: GCF_055504915.1. Lineage (NCBI taxonomy): Eukaryota > Viridiplantae > Streptophyta > Magnoliopsida > Proteales > Nelumbonaceae > Nelumbo > Nelumbo nucifera. The sequence goes on from NC_142653.1 coordinate 68,380,627, forward strand.
GAGGATAAAGTCGGCTCGACAGATCCGAACTCAGTACCCCCCGAGGTGGGAGTCCGGTCAGGGCGCGACCTCTTCACCCTACGCCTCTGGTTGCTTGAAAGAAAGCAGCGCAGGTCAATACCAAACATGATGGCTGCCAAGAAGAAATCACAGTATTAGTTCAGTAAGAACGAGATATATATGCATATGAACACAATGTTGTGACAAAAACCACACGACCTAAAAGGACAACCTACCCGGGCTCAGGCCGGCCTACACGAGCTTCTCCTTGGCTAAGTAGTCCGAACAGAGGAAGCCTACTGATGCCCAGGACAACATCATTTTCTAAGTTTTAGGGTCCAGCTCGACCCCGGAGTCCTGGATGGCGCCCCTCCAAGAAGTAGGGAAGGGCCACCCTTCGAGGTTGCGGACCAAAAAATAATTCCGCTTCTAGGCGGGGATTTTCTTCGAGAGCTCATGCAAGAGCTTGTAGCCACGACGGGGAGAGAAGTAGTAGAGACGCCTCTTTGGTAGAGCCCCGGGAGTGGCATTCTTTATATAGAGGATAGCAGAAAAGATGTCCAGACTCAAGGGAAGACAATATTCCCAACACAAGGATATCGTCCCAACCAAGTTTCGAATGGCATTGGGATGGAGTTGGTTAATAGTGATGTTGAAGTGGTTTAGCACCTCCACTATCAACGGGTGCAGGGGAAGACACAGGCCAGCCTCTTGTTGTTCCTCGTAAATGATTATATCGTTGGGACCGTGCTCCCATGGAAAGTTACTAGTGGGGATACAGTAGAGGAGGTCCGTAGGAAGGTGGAAATAGCTAATCAGAGACCTAAGTCTCCCCTCTGTCATGGAGGAAGGGCTGAAAGTAACGGGCTCCCTTCCCCGCGAAGTGGAAGTTCCTTCGCCGAAGGCCTCCATGGCCCCCGGAACCTACTCCCAAGCTCCCCCCGAGCTCGAGAGAGAATCATCATCCTGGTCACTGCCCTGGAGACGAACATGGTACAGGTATCCCAACATGATTGACAGTAAGTAAGACTCACCGAAAGGGGATGGGATGAAATAAGTTTTGGAACTCGAGTAGACTTGACAGGTGCGCGACCTCAGGATCCGAAAACAGCAAGATGGCGTGAAGGGAAACGAGGCCCAGAAGGCCCTCCTATTTATAGCTCCCACGTCTCCGAATCGACGGCCTAGATCAAAGTAGATCCAACGGCTCGCAGGCACATTGACCGCGCGCCTTCTGAGAACCGAAGGTGATTGGCGGCACGTCTTCCATGATTAAGGTAATGGTGGCTGCATGGCATCCGGAGATAAGAGCCACTTCAGCACATTTTTGGAATCCGAAAAGTCAGAAAAGTCAGAAAATCTCTTGATTCCCGCGAGTGCATTTAATTTGAGTAGTCAATCAAGTTTGAATTTCGGTCAAATCAGTCCATCACGCTTCATGAACTCCTCACGCTAAGGCAACACTCTCAGCTCAAGGAGTGGGGGGCAATTGATGGAGGACGATTTAGCCCGACCCACAAAATAGCGACACGTGGACACTGACTCAGCATAAGTGACAACTCAGCATTGTAGCCCAGTACAACCAAGTAACGGGCCCATAAGGCAGCTCGCTACATTGTAGCACGCAAAAGGAGGAGCTCGCCACAACGCGAGCTCCGGGTTCCCCGAGCTACCTCTAAAGGGATATTCCAAGGCAAATTTAGGTCGCGAGCTAAGAAAACCAGCTCGTCCGAGCTCCCAATCAGACTGCGCCACGTTCCTATCCTTTCAACAGTCTGCACCCACGTCTCTCAGTAGGTGGAGGCATGCCTGTCACTTTGGAGACGTGTCACTCACCCGGGCGAGGAGTACGTCACAACGGCCACCTGCACAGCTCGGGAAGGTAATGGCTGTGGCAGTGGCCCAGTGGCGGTTATGCCTGATCTGACAAGAACGCCCCTATAAAAGCCCTCAGGGCAGAAGAGAAACTTCTTCTGGAGACCTCTAATCACTCAAGTATAGTGATAAAGCGCGACCTACACTCTTAGCTATTGACTCTTCTTTTCCTTCTTTCTTGTGTTCTAACTTAAGCATCGGAGTATTCCCACCGGGTAAAATCCCCGGGAATCCTTCCTTTCCATCTTCTTAGGTGCCGTCCGTTGCCAACAAGGAGCCAGTCAGTAGCCAGCTAGGAGTTCCCGGATCGTGCCGCATCAGTATAGAGGATAACTTCTATCATGAATGATTCCCTTAGCAAACAATCCATCTCTGGACGTTTTAGTTTTCAATTTTTCTTAATGCAAGTTTTAAGATCATCTGAGAACCCAAATAGAGACTCCATAGAGCCTCCTGTTAGCGAGTTTTATTCTCCAAAACTCACCTTCCATTAAGATTTTTGTTATATCACCATTAGTGATTATTAATAGAAATTTCCCACATAAGCATTTGAGTAATTTACATGACTAAATTATTCATGAATGTATAATAAAGCTCCTTGAATATTTTTCATGATAAAATTACCCCTGAAAAGAGCTCAGGCCCATACAAGGTACATTGTAGTAGTCAAGGGTAATTTTTTCATAAAAATATTTAATAAGTGATGAGGCACGACCCGAGCACTCCTAGCTAGCTGCTGACTGGCTCCTAGCTGGCAATGGAAGGCACCTGAGAAGAAGAAGATGAAGGATTCCCGGGGGATTTGCCCGGCGGGAATACTCCGAATCTTAAGTTAGAACGCTGGGGGAGAAAGCAAAGAGTGTAAAGAGGCTAAGAGTGTAGGTCGTGCTGGCTCACTAAGTTCTCAAGATTAGCTTGAGAGCAAGTAAGTTTTAGATAGGATCTCTGATGTTCGAGAGAGAGCTTCCCTTCAACTAGGGAGCTCTTATATAGGGGTTCTTGTCAAATCGGGCATAACCGCCACTGGGCTTCTGTTGCAGCCGTTACCTACTAGGGCTGTGCAGGTGACCGCTGCAGGGTACTACCCAATTGGATGGTTGACACGTCCCGGGAGGACAAGCACGACACCATCTGTCGAGAGACGTGGGTACAGTTTACCGAATGGACAGGGACTGTGCCGTCAGTCGAGATACGTGGCGTAGTCTGACGGGTACAGTCTTGTCAGATAGAAGCTTCCTTGAGAGTGTCGCTTTGCTTAGTCACGAGCTACCTTGTAGCGAGCTACCCTGTCACGCATCAAGCTATCTTGTCACGAGCTACTTCGTAGCAAGCTCCCAGGGGTGCTTCGAGGTGACCCTCATCGGGATTGCCTTTGGGGCAGTCTTTGTACCTAAGTGTTGGAGTGGGATGGTTACCCTAGCTCGCGAATTGGGATAGTCTTGGAGTATTCCCTTTCGGTAGCTCGGGGGACCTCGAGCTTGTGCTGTAGCGATCTCCCCCTATAGCGAGCTATGACATAGCGAGTTGTCCTGCAGGCTCGTTACTTAGTCGCAGTCAGGCTGCGGTGCTGAGATGTTTGCTCGTGCTGAGTCAAGTCCATGTGTCATTGTCTCAAGGGGTCGAGTCAAATCATCCTCCATCAATTGCTCCCCACTCCTCGGGCTAAGAGTGCTACCTTAGTGCGAGGAGTTCATGAAGTGGGACAGGTGGATTTGACCGAAGTTCAAACTTGATTGATTGCTCGCATTAAATGCGTGCGCAGAAGTCTGGAGATTTCTGACGTTTCGAATGCCGAGAAAAGCGCCGAAGAGGCTCTTAACCCTGGACGTCGTGCAGCCGTCATTACCTCAATCATGGGAGACGTGCAACCAGTCACATTTCGGTTTCAGAAGACGTGCGGTCAGCTTGACTGCGAACTGTCAGATCTGCCTCAACCTAGACCGTTGGTCTAGGGGCACAGTGGCTATAAATAGAAGGGCCCCTAGGCCTCATTTTCTTTCATGCTAACATGTTGTCTTCAGATTCTGAGGTCGCGCACCCATCTAGTCTGCCCAAGCTCTTCTGTTCACACCGTTTCATCCTTCTGGTGAGTCATTCATTTTGTCAATCATGTCTGGGTATTCATACCACGTTTATCCCAGGGACGGTGACCAGGATGACAATTCCCCCTCGAGCTTGGGGGGAGCTTGGGAGCAGGCTCCGGAGGCTCGGGAGGCCTCCTACGATGTGGCTTCTACCTCTCGGGGTAGAGAGCCCAACACCTTCAGTCCCTCCTCTATGACAATGGGGAGACTCAGATCTCTAGTCCGCCATTTTCACCTTCCCGGGGACCTTATCTACGGTCTCCCCTCTGGTAACTTTCCTTGGGAACATAGTCCCAATGACATAGTAATTTTCCAGGAACAGCTCGAGGTTGGCCTGCGTCTTCCCCTGCACCCCCTAATAGTGGAGGTGTTGAATCATTTTAACGTCACCATTGACCAGCTCCATCCCAACGTCATCCGAAATGTGGTTGGGACCATTTCCCTAAGCTATGAGTATTGCCTCCCCCTTGATCTCAATATCTTTTCTTCCATTCTCTGTATTAAGAATGCCACTCCTGGAGCACCTCTAGAAAGGTGTTCTTATTACTTTTCTCCCTGCCACGGCTTTAAGCTTCTACACGACCTACCGAATAGGGTTCCCACCTGGTAGTGGGACTATTTTGTTGCCCATAACCCTGAGGGGTGTAGGCCTTCTCTGTTCAGATTACTTAACCGAGGAGAAGCTCGCGTAGGCTGGCCTGAGCCCGGGTAGGTTGCCTTTTAGGTCGCGTAGTGCCTTGTAAAAATATATCATGTGTATACATATATTTTATTTTTTACTAGACTAATACCTTGTGGTTTTTTGGCAGCCATCATGTCTGGTGTTGACGCGCGCCACCTTCTTTCCAGCAACCAAAAGTGTAAGGCTAAGAGGTCGCATCCTGACCGAACTCCCACTTCTGGGGGCACTGAGTTTGGGTCTGCTGAGCTAGACTTTGTTTCTCCACCGCCTGAAGTTCCACCGGCCCAATCTGAAGGAGGCATCGGAGAAGGTGGCCTCGAGGAGGGCGAGCTCCCGAGGCAAGGGGGGATTCTTTTTGTTCCCTCCCGCCCATTCTCCTACCCGCAGTTCCTGGTAGGGAACTGGAAACGTGTCAATGACTACATTGTGGCTAGCCGAAAGAGCCGAAGGGCAATCTTCCATGAGGAGGTTGCTAGGTGGGGGGAGATGGAGCCCAAGGTGCTCGCCACGTTTGCCACCTCCCAGTGTATGGTGGTAAATAGTCTTTTCTTTTTCTTCTCATTCTTTCCCTTTTTTGTTGCTCTTTTGACCTTAGTCTCTTGTTGGCAGGTGAACACCGCCATCCATGCCATGGTTCTCCAGACCAACATCCACTCCGGCGATGCTCGCAATCAGAGGTCCATCGTCCAGAAGCTCCAAGGTGAGCTTGACCAGGCCCGAGGTAAGGAATGGTACCAAACACAACCTTAACCAATGAGCCTTGTCCATTTGTAGCTTTCTTAGGACTTTAAGCAAGAAGTTTATTACACCAAGTCTTTTTTTGTAAAGCACCAGATTTTGGTAAAAAATAATAAAAACAAAATAAAAGGTAAACTTCTAGAAAATTGGAGAGGTCAGATTAGGTTAGAGCTTTAGGAATATTAGATGAGATGAGGTGGACTTGAGCCATTACTTGGTGTAATAGTAAAATCTTGGGCTGATAAGTGTGAGAACACAAGTTTGAGCCTGAGGTGGACACTTCATGTGAAAGAATGCAAAGGGCAAGGATCATACTGAGTCTACCCTTCCCAAGACCCAAATAAGTGGGACTAACATTGTGTAATGTCCTTTTAATGAGCTCGGCTAGGTTTTGGTAATGAAAATCATGCTTAGGTTTGGCTCAAGTTTAATGCTAGTGTCACAACGTTGGATTAAGATGGGTTGCGCTCATGATCATTGATGAGGGGCATTTTGGTCCTCCCACACAAATAGCGACACGTGGATGCTATCGACAACGCAGTGCCAAGTCAGCATGCCAGCTCGACGGGTCAGCATGGAGTATCTCACATTAGGAATACGGTCGAGCTGGGGCGAGCTTGAGCAAACAACAAGACGAGCTCACCCAAACCATTTCATGCGCCCTCGCCCTCGAGGGCGCCAATATCGCGACCATGAGAGCAGCGCGCCACATCGTACACTACAAGATAAGAGTGACCTGTAACCGTCGTGCGTATCTAGCAACTAACATATTAACACACCTTATATTGGGGAAACAATTCCACCAATGAATTAGAGACATTGCCCAAAGCACTTGAACCCAAGATAACTATAAAAGGACTCCAAATCCACCCAAAATGGTATGTGCACTGATATACTTAAGCTCTCTCACACATTCTCAAGAGATTATTGTACTGAGTTAAGCATCGGAGTGTTCTCCCCGGGTAAAATCTACCTAGGCACTCTCACCTTTCTTCATCTACAGCTCGCTTCAACTCGGACACACAGTCATCAGTTCGGCCTTACAGCTTAACTCTACCCGATTGGAACCTAGTTCGAGCCAAGTCACAAGACACGAGGCAGCGACCAGATTGTGCATTATCAATCAGTATAGAGTCCTAGTGCCTATTTGGGAGGGCTTTCGGTACATGACTTCTGGAATTTTGAGTTGGGTCCTACATGGGAATGCCAGATGTGATAAAAATATGGATAGCCAATATGGACTTTTTGAACGTCCAAACCATTGCTCAAATATGAAGTTACTCTAAGGGGTTCTTTCTTTGGACTTTGAGAGGGGGAAAGTTGGTCAATGGGATTTTGATTCCCACTGACCAAGAAACCCATGTTAATATTTCAGATTTATGTGGGGACCAGTGAAAGTTTATTTTCCTGGGTATCACTTTATTTTCCTGGGTAAGTGATACCCATCTCCTAGGTGGGTGAATTAACTTTCCCATCTAGGGGAAAGTTCCCAATACTTGGATGGGACAAAAATGCCCCTTTTAATAATGAAATTTTTGTGGCTAAGATGGGTCATTGCCTTATTTTTATGGGAAATAAAAGAACATGGGTAACTGCACTTACCCGGATAAGTGACTTACCAAAAAGCGAATGGGCATAAGTAGCTCCTCTGGAACACTAGTGCTCAACCACCGTAGCTCAATTAACACAACACAACCCAAACACAGAAGCCCTCCCAAATGGGCTCCTAAGGTTTTACAACATCAGTTTGGGCTGAGGTTTAGAGAGTGCTAGTGTTTTATAACCTTAGATTAAGCTTGAGTTGGGTTCATTTTGGATCTAACAAGTGAAGGAAGGGAGAAATCCATCATATAGATGGCCGAACCATGCTAGATAGTTGGGAAAATTTTCAAAAATTTCTTTTTACCTTATTTGAATCGTATTCCCTAATCTAGAAAAATCATATTTTTCAAGGATCGTTCTTGCACCGAAACCAGACCTGATCTAGAATCAAGAAAAAGGGAGAAGAATACTTGATACAGATTCCACATGTGTAGCTCCCAGAGTGGGTGTTCACACCCAAAGAGGGTACCAAAACCAGCTTCCACTGAAGATGGCGCAACTTAGGTTGAAGCTGGTTCAGCAACACAGTCCTTCAGCAAGAACTGTAATCCAACAACATTGAATGAGCAAGGGAGGTGAGCACGAAATTATTCTGATTTTTCTTGCAAAATTAGAAGTGAGAACTGATCTCTCAGTCCAAGAACTAGAGAACGAACTAGGCTTGTTTGGCGGAAAGAGCAGAAGGAGAGAGAGAGAGCTGAGATTAGTGTTATCTGGAGTAGTTCACCCTCCTCTATTTATAAGCCTTAAAGATCAGCTCTCCTAATCAAATTAGGAGCTTCCTTATCCAAATAAAATATTTGGATTTGGACTCTTTAAGTGGATAAGACTTATCCTCTTATCCTAGAGGCTGATCGAAACCCTTATCCAAACCCATATTTGCCCAAGTCACATGACTGCTTAAGCTGTCATGTGACTTCTTAATAATCCAATTAATTATGGGCTTTAGGCCCATTAAGAAAGTGGCTCACATCCCTAATTAGTTTCTGACCAATTTGGCTCTCTTTGTATGGTGTGAAACCCCAACAATGACCATACATAAGCCCATATGGGTTCAGCCCAGCTTCTGTAAAAAAGCTTGGCCGAATTCATTGTCAAGCACAGTGAACCCATGAGTCCATCAGCATGGGATCTTAATGGGCCCAACATTTACATTAAATGGTCATTGAGTCCAACCATCCTATGAAGGCCCAAAGAGAATGGACATAAGTGAGATATAAGCCATCGGGTAAAACAGCCCTAAATGGTCTCTTACACTTAACATCTCAGCCCTTATGATCAACCACTGCCCGACAGGGAAGAACCTCTCCCTTGGCTGCAAGTTGCAATGTTGCACTCTCTGCTCGGATGGGTACTAGGAATTAAAACCTTTTGCAAACCTTTTTCTTAAAACATAGCATATGTATTATCCTATAAATATATTTTGCAAACAAATCTCAAACAAGTTTGAAATCGACTGCCAGCAGTTTTGGTTTCTATCAGAGAGAGTACAGTCTCGATCATTCACTTTGTCCAACAAAGGGGCTGATCCTGTCACTATGATCTCCCATTCGAGTGAATTCTCAGACTACCCCAACATACCCAGGTTTTGACACTGAAGGATCTCACTGATTGGCATATCAAAGATAACCCAATCAGACACCCAGTGCAACACCATAATCGAGTCAAGGGGTTAGGAGTAACTTTCTAGTTTTGCCCACTAGTCTTCAAGGTCCAAGGCATAACTGGAAAATGGTCCAGGTTTAGTGTTTCAATCAAACATACACTACATGTGCTTCAGGTCTAAACCTGGTAGATGAGACAATCTACCCCAACCTACTTGGCAGCACATTAGTTTCAACCTTGGCAAGATAAACTTCCCCAAGTCTATCGAATGACTGAAAACATTCTAAACTAACATGAGTCTCATAAGTATCCAGTTTAAGGGTAATTACACAGAAACACACCAAATATAACATGAATTAATTATGTACTTTTATTCATTTACAATAAATAGTAACTACATCAATCTGATTGGAATTAAGTGAAGGGAAGAGAGATCCATCGTATGGACGCCAAAAGATTGCGGAATATGGGGGCAAATTTCAAAATTTTTCTCTCCCTTCAATTGGGAATCGTATTCCCTATTTTAGAAAATCATATTTTCAAGGATCATTCTTGAACCATAAACTAAACCAGATCTAAACCAAAAGGAGTATGAGAGAATTATACCTGATACAGAGAAATAGTATCTCCCAATGGAGGTGTTCACGCCCAAAGAATGATCCAAAATCTGCTCCCACTGAAGATGGCGTAGTGCAGGATGGAGCAGAATCAGCAATGTTCTTCCAAAAGAACTTGACCCTTCGCAAGAATCAACTGGATGGCTTGTGAGTACAGCTCCAATCAATCCTTTACCAAAAAATTTGTATCAAGATCAGATCTTGATTTCTCCCAAGAACTGGAGATCGAACTGAAGGCAATGGCGGCGGCAGTAAGGAAGCGGCAAGAGAGTATTCGCAGGATGCAGAATTCTCTCTTCTTGTGATTTCAGCACTAAAGAGGATCTGAATGTGTGTCTGCTAAAAGCTGCCACCCCCTTCTTTCTTTTGTTAACTTAAAAAGATCAGCTCCTAATCCAATTAGGAGCTGCTTATCCAAATCATATTTGGATCAGCCTTCTCTTTAGGTGATAAGGATAAACCCTTATCTTATCTGCATATTAGATTAGCTTTCTCCTAATCTCATTAGGAGGTTTCTAGATCTGAATCACATTCAGATCTGGACTCTCTTAGTGGATAGGGTCAAGACCCAATCCTATCTGCTAATCCATCTTAGAATTCGCCCCATAAAAAACTATTTAAATAGTCCAATTCGAAATGGGCTTTAAGCCCATTAAGCTTATGTACTCACTTAACCTTCCTAACTGCTGCCTAGTTGGGCTTCCTTGTATGGCGTTGGACCCAAGCATTGATCTACACATCAGCCACATGGGTTCGGCCCAGCCTTTATTACAAGGCCTGGCCGAATACACTGTTATGGACAGTGCACCCCCTAAAACCCATCAAATGGGCTCTATGGGCCCAACACTTACCCTAAGTGGTCCTGGGCCAAGCCACCTTGTAACACCCAGGGATTGTGGGCAGATGCAAGATTAGCCCATCAGGTATTATCCTCAATGGTCTGACACTTAACCTCTCAGCCCATAATCATCATACACTGCCCGACAAGAGAGGACCTCTCCCTCGGCTGCAAAGAACAGTGTTGCACTCTCTACTTATATGGATCCCGGGAATTAAAACCTTCTTGTAAACATTTTAGAAACCATAATATATATACTTTTGTATCTTATATAAAATATACTTTGCAAAACAAATCTCAACGGTTGAAATCGACTGCTGGCAGTCTTGGTTTCCATCAGTGAGAGTGCATCCCCAATCATTACCTTTGTCCGACAAAGGGGCTGATCCTATCACTATGATTACTCACTCAGATGAATTCTCAGACTGTCCCAACATACCCAGGTTTTGACCCCCGCTAAGGATCTCACTGAATGGTACATCAAAGACAGCCCAATCCGACACCTAGTGTAGTATCATAATCGAGTCTAGGGGTCGGGTGTAACTTTCCAGTTTTGCCCATCAATCTCCAAGGTCTAGGGCAATACTGGAAATCTGGTCCAGTTCAAAGATTCAATTAATCCTACACTGTATGTGCCTAGGGTCTCACCCTGGCAGCTGAGACCGGCCACCCCAACCGACTTGGTTGCACCACAGTGTCAGCCTTGTTAGGATAGCTCTCCCCAGACCAACCCACTGGCTATGAACATTCTAAACTAACACGAGTCTCATTAAGTGTCCAGTTTAAGGGTATTACACAAAAACATACCAAGGGTGTTAGACAGTTTTGTATGCCCTTAGCTTCAATCAGAATGATGTACTTTATGAGTTTATTGTAAATGAATAAAGATACATATTTGATTCATGTTCCCTTGGTATGTTTCTGTGTAATACCCTTAAACTGGACACTTAATGAGACTCGTGTTAGTTTAGAATGTTCACAGCCAGTGGGTCGGTCTGGGGAGACCTATCTTTGATGTACCAATCAGTGAGATCCTTAGCGGGGGTCAATACCTGGGTATGTTGGGACAGTCCGAGAATTCATCTGAGTGGGTGATCATTGTGGCAGGATCAGCCCCTTTGTCGGACAAAGGTAATGATCGGGGATGCACTCTCACTGATGGAAACCAAGACTGCCGGCAGCCGATTTCAACCATTGAGATTTGTTTTGCAAAATATATTTTATATAAGATATAAAAGTATATATGGTTTCTAAAATGTTTGCAAGAAGGTTTTAATTCCCGGGATCCATATGAGTGGAGAGTGCAACACTGTTCCTTGCAGCCAAGGGAGAGGTCCTCTCTTGTCGGGCAGTGTATGATCATTATGGGCTGAGAGGTTAAGTGTAAGACCATTGAGGATAATACCTGATGGGCTAATCTTGCATCTACCCACAGTCCCTGGGCGTTACAAGGTGGCTTGGCCCAGGGACCTCTTAGGGTAAGTGTTGGGCCCGTAGAGCCCATTTGATGGGTTTCAGGGGGTGCACTGTCTTTAACAGTGTATTCGGCCAGGCCTTGTAACAAAGGCTGGGCCGAACCCATGTGGCTGATGTGTAGATCAATGCTTGGGCCCCACGCCATACAAGGAAGCCCAACTGGGCAGCAGTTAAGAGGGTTAAGTGAGCACATAAGCTTAATGGGCCTAAAGCCCATTTCGAACTGGGCTGTTTATTTAGTTAATAAAGGGGCGAAATCTGAAGTGGATCAGCTAATAGGATTGGGCTTAGACCCTATCCACTTAGAGAGTCCAAGATCTAAATAAAATTTAGATCTGGAAACCTCCTAATCAGATTAGGAGATGGCTGATCTGATCTCCAAATAAGATAAGGATTTTCCCTTATCACTTAAAGGGACTTCTAACCCAAATGTGATTTGGATTAGCAACTCCTAATCTGATTAGGAGCTGATCCCTTTAAGATTATAAAAGAAGAAGGGGGCGGCAGCCTAAAACACACACAGATCATCAGGTTTTCTTTAGTGCTGAAATCAAGAAGAGAGAATTCTACCCCCTGCAAATACTCTCATGCCGCCTCCCTGTTCTTGCCGCCCTGTTTGCCAGTTCGATCTCCACTTGTGGGAGAAGTCAAGATTGGATCTTGACATCAGTCCTTTGAGAAAGGATTGAAAGGAAGCTGTGCTCACGTACCATCTTGCTGATTCTTGCGAAGGACAGAGTTCTTGGAGTAGAACACTGCTGATTCTGCTCCACCTACACTGTGCCATCTTCAGTGGGAGCAGTCTTTGGATCCTTCCTTGGGCGTGAACACCTTCGTTGGGAGATATTACTTCTCCGTATCAGGTATAATCCTTCCCACTCCTTTTTGGTTCAGATCTGGTTCAGTTTATGGTTCAGAATTGATCCTTGAAAATATGATTTTCTAAATAGGGAATACGATTCCCAGTTGAAGGGAGAGAAAAATTTTTGAAATTCGCCCCTTATTCCGCAATCTTTTGGGCGTCCATAGGATGGATCTCTCACTCCTTCAGTGGTATCAGAACCAGGTTCAAATCTTGAACCATCTAGTTTCAGTTCTGAACCTGCGCAAATGGGCAGAAGGTGTTCTACCCGATTTGCGCAGAAATGGGTTTTGGGAAATTTTGTTCCCAAAATTTAATGGGCGAATAATCTGAAATTAATTTTATATAAATCTGATTATTATTTAGAATTGTTCTTTATGATTTTCTTGATTTATGGGCTGTTCATACAAGAGGAGATCGAAATCTTGGCTTGCGCAAGGAACCTGCAAGATTTGCAGTTTCTTGATTTATTTATTACATTTGGTCTGTAAATATTTTTTTTATTTTCTAGAGTCAATGTATAGGTATTCGATCTGATGTAATTATTAATAGAAATAGGATTTCTATTTATTTTAATTATGGATCGAAGATGGTGGCGCAGATGAAAGAATGGTAGGATCCATCTAATGGACGCCATAAAGGTTGCGGAATGGGTGGGGCGAATTTCAAAAATTTCCTACCTTCTCCCAACTGGGAATCATATTCCCTGAATTTAGAATACAATATTCAAGGATCTACTTGAACCCTAATCAAACCAGATCTGTACCAAAAGATAAATGGGAGGATTATACCTGATCCGGAGAAGCAGTATCTCCCAAAGTTGGTGTTCACGCCCAAAGAATGCTCCAAGATCTGTCCCTGCTGAAGATGACACAGCTGTGGATGGAACAGAACCAGCAGGGTGCGTCCTACACACTGGATCCTTCACAAGAATCCCCTGGATGTACTAAACACTGAATTCTTTCAGTCTTTCTTGCAAGACTGATGTCAAGAACTGGTTTCTTGACTTTCTTTTCTGCAAAGATCAAATCTTGCAACAATGCAGATGGCGGCGGCAGGAGGAGATTTCCAGAAACGAAAAGGCTGAACTGTTTTCTTTTCTGGAGAGAATGAGATCTAATCTCAATTCGCAGGAACCTTTCTTGCTTACCAGAACCTCTTGGATCGAAATCTGATTTCCCTCTCTTGGTTCATTCGAAATTCTCCTCTCTTTTCTTCTTGATTAAGAAATCTCCTAATTAGGAGTTATCCCAATCCAAATCAGTATTTGGATAGGGGATAATCTTAATCCCTTTCCCAGATAGAGTTAGCTTACTCCTGATCTTATCAGGAGGTTACCAGATTCAAATCTGATTTGAATTTGGTCTCTAAGAGTGGATAAGGCTAAGAGCCCAATCCTTTTTGCTAACTTCAATCTCAAATTCGCCCCATTGATGGGTGATCATATCAGCCCACTTCGAAATGGGCTTTTGGCCCATTAAGCATTCAGTGTTTAATTAGTTTCCAATCTGCTGCCCAGTTGGGCTTCTTTGTATGGCGTGGGACCCAAGCATTGATCTACACACCAGCCACATGGGTTCGGCCCAGCCTTTAATAGAAGGCCCAGCCAAATTCACTGAAAATCTCAATGAACCCCTTGAGTCCATCGTATGAACCCTATGGGCCCAACACTTACATTAAGTGGTCCCTGGGCCAAGCCATCTTATAAAAACCCAGGGACTGTGGGCAGGTGCATGATTAGCCCATCAGGTATTGTCCTAAATGGTCTTACACTTAACCTCTCAGCCCTTAATGATCAAGCACTGCCCGACAAGAGAGGACCTCTCCCTCGGCTGCAAGGAACAGTGCCGCACTCTCCTCTCACATGGATCCCGGGAATTAAAACCATTTGCAAACATTTTGAAACCGTACATATATATGTAAATATATTAATTTTGCAAAAACAAAATTCCAACGATTGAAATCAACTGCCGGCAGTTTGGTTTCCATCAGAGAGAGTGCATTCCCGATCATTACCCTTTGTCCGACAAAGTGGCTGATTCTGTCACTATGACCACCCACTCAGATGAATTCTCAAACTGCCCCAACATACCCAGGTTTTGATCCCCACTAAGGATCTCACTGATTGGCATATCAAAGGCAGGCTGATCCAGCACCTAGTGAAGTGTCATAATCGAGTCTAGGGGTCAGGTGTAACTTTCCAGTTTTGCCCATCTATCTCCAAGGTCCAGGGCAAGACTGGAAATCTGGTCCGGTTCAAGGATTCAAGTAATCCCATGCTGTATGTGCCTCGGGTCTTACCCTGATGGCTGAGACAGGCCATCCCAACACTTGGTGGCACACCAGTATCAGCCTTGGCAGGATAAATCTCCCCAGACATATCCAACGGCTGTGAACATTTAAAACTAACATGAGTCTCTACAAATGTCCAGTTTTAGGGTTTTACACAGAATTAAACCAAACAACATGAATCAAACATGCACTTTATTTATTTCCACTAAACAACAAAAGTACATCAAAATGATTGAAGCTAAGGGCATACAAAACTGTCTAACAGCAGAAAGGGAGATTTCGCAGAGAAGAAGATTTCGTAGATGGGAGAATCGCCATCTGCGATTTGTAGTTTGTGAAACTGCATTCTGTGATCTAACCTCTGTTTTGCAGGATGGATTGTGCGAACAGCCCTGATTTACTGATTGTTGTTTTTCTTTTATCAGTAATTAATCTCAGATTATTTTCTTGAATTAAAGATTTAATTAAAGATCAAACCCTAGACCCATTCGAACCAAGATTGGTTAAAACTGTTTGGACCGAATCTAGGGTTTAATCAAGGCTGAAAGTCAGCCCTAATTTCCCACTAATGGGCCTAAGGATTGATATTTAATTAAATGGTTAATTCGGCCCAACCTGTAAAGGCCCAGTTTTAAACAGTTAAAACTGCTAAAAGCCCACCTAACCCTTAAAAGCTATATGGGTTGAACCATTCGGCCCATATACCTAGATAATGTTAATGGTTAATATTATGGATTTAAAATGGGCTTCAAATGGGCTTTACAGATAATTAATTGATTGGATCAATTTATCCTTGCATGTGATGTATGGATGTGTGATGTGCTACGTACATGGGCCATAAGTACTTGGCCCATGCTCAATCGACAGTGGATCTTTCGCACACCATGGCTGAATGCACATCATTGCCATGGTGTCCCTTTTGGTCATTGGATGACCTCCCTCAGTGGTGGGCCCCACACCTCATCATGAGGTCTCGTGCGGAACCCTAGCCGATTTAGGCCCACCAAAATCTGGCTTTATGAAAGTCAGTGAGAGCCACTCTGGTTTGACCTAAAGATAGAACTAGGGCATAATTATCTGTTCCCTCCAGATAATATGAGTGCATGTGATAGGGAGATTCATATGATGAACTCTCTAAAGGCCGTCCATCATTAGCACGAGGATGGGTCCTTCAGTAATGAGGAAACGCACCAGAAAATGGGCTATCCATTTGCTGTTGGGCTTGTCTAAGTGTTTCATAAGATGATAGGGGCGTCATAGACCGATGTGGGAGAGGCTTCACCAGAAAATGGGAACTCTCTCATGGTACCTTGGCGTTCACGAATATGATGGGTAAGCACTCACTGGACAGAAAGGTTTACCTAAAAACAGCTCTGAACCTTGTCTGACAGAGGCCAAAGGGAAAACTCATATGATGAGTGGATATGATCCTTCACAGAAAGGTGGTGGGGTTATGCAGCTGAGAAAGGAGGGAAATCTCAGAGACGAATAAATGGAAATGGATCGTAGATTAAAATCCATATCTATGAAATGAACATGAATCAAATTAGGTCGTGGACTGATGTTTGCTCTTTTATCAGAAAATGGCAAACGGATCCTTTGCAAAGCTACTTGATGACAACAAGTTGAAGGGCCCAAACTATGCTGACTGGTATAGAAACCTTATGCTGGTCCTTGCTTCTGAAAAACTTGACAAAGTGGCAAAGAATCCTGCCCCGGAGCGTCCGGGAGATAGGGCTTCTGAGGCTCAAAGGAGAGACTATCAAGAATGGGAGGAAAAAAACTCCTTTGCCCGGTGTTACATCATTGCCTCCTTGGACAATCCGATACAGAGGCAGTTCGATCAGATTGAACTTGCCAAAGACATATTGGACAGTCTCAGGACAATGTATGAAGAGCAGAATCGTTCTACTCGACAAAAGGTCTTGAAACAATTCATGACCACACAAATGTCCATGGGTCAACAAGTTCACGACCATTGTCTTCGGATGATGGGATACATCAATGAACTAGAGGCTCTTGGATCCGGGCTGGACCTTGCAACCCAGATAGATGCTATCCTTAACTCTTTGCCTCCTTCCTTTAATCCGTTCATCATGAACTATAACATGAACAAGCTGAATGTCAGCTTACAAGAGCTCAGCAATATGTTGCAAAGAGCTGAAGAACTGATTAAAAAGGATGAGCCTGTAGCCATGCTTGTTGAAGCTGGCAAGACAGGCAAGAGAAAAAGAAAGGCAAAGAAGCCTCAGAAGAAAGCCACTAAAAGCAAGAAGCAGAAGAAAGACAAAGCATCGGATGCCTGTCACTTCTACAAGAAGACCGGCCACTGGAAAAGGAATTGTCCTGCCTACCTGGAATCCAAGAAAAGTAACTTCGAAACTTGTGTTATAGAAACCAATTTGTTGGTAGCTTCTGCGTCCTGGTGTATTGACTCTGGGGCTTCAACTCATGCGTGTAACTCACTGCAGGGGTTCAAGGTAAGCAGAAGGCTGAGTGAAGGAGAAGTCACACTCTACTTGGGGACTACTGCAACTGTTGCAGCCGCGGCCATAGGAACCGTGGAATTATATTTTAGAGAAGGAATAATTGTACTGAAAGATTGTCTTTATGTACAAAATTTAAGAAGAAATTTGATTTCTATCTCAAAACTGTGTGTAGATGGTTATTCTGTCTTCTTTAGTAATACGATTACTATTAAAAGAAACAACAGATTCATCACATACGGGGAACTGGAGAACGGTCTCTATGTTCTACATCCTTCTCTACAAACTAACATAACCGAAACTACGTCGGCTGAAATCCCCAAGAAGAGAGCCCGTGATACAGTTAATCCCACGTGTCTGTGGCATTACCGACTTGGCCACATCGGTGTTGACCGAATCACAAGGTTCGTAAAGGATGGTCCTTTGGATTTTCTAGCTGTAGAAGATCTTCCCACCTGTGAGCCTTACCTACAAGGCAAGATGACGAAATGACCATTTAACGGTAAGCCTGAAAGATGTACAGATACACTTGACCTAATACATACTAATGTATGTGGTCCCCTGAGTGTTAGGACACGAAATCAACACGTGTATTTCATCACCTTCACAGATGATTTTTCACGATATGGTTACGTGTACCTAATGAGACACAAGTCTGAATCCTTTGAAAAGTTCAAAGAGTTTAGACAAGAGGTCGAGAAACAGTTAGGGAGAGAAATTAAAGCCCTTTGATTAGATCGAGGTGGCGAGTATCCCTCTGACGAATTCAGGGACTACTTGTTAGACAGTTTATGTATGCCCTTAGCTTCAATCTGATTTGATGTACTTGTTATTTAGTGGAAATAAATAAAGTGCATGTTTTGATTCATGTTGTTTGGTTTAATTCTGTGTAAAACCCTAAAACTGGACATTTATAGAGATTCATGTTAGTTTTAAATGTTCACAGCCGTTGGATAAGTCTGGGGAGATTTATCCTGCCAAGGCTGATGCTGGTGTGCCACCAAGTGTTGGGATGGCTTGTCTCAGCCATCAGGGTAAGACCCGAGGCACATGCAGTATGGGATTACTTGAATCCTTGAACCGGACCAGATTTCCAGTCTTGCCCTGGACCTTGGAGATAGATGGGCAAAACTGGAAAGTTACACCTGACCCCTAGACTCGATTATGACACTTCACTAGGTGCTGGATCAGGCCGCCTATGATATGCCAATCAGTGAGATCCTTAGCGGGGATCAAAACCTGGGTATGTTGGGGCAGTTTGAGAATTCATCTGAGTGGGTGGTCATAGTGACAGAATCAGCCACTTTGTCAGACAAAGGGTAATGATCGGGAATGCACTCTCTCTGATGGAAACCAAACTGCCGGCAGTTGATTTCAATCATTGGAATTTTGTTTTGCAAAATTTATATACTTATATTATATGTACGGTTTCAAAAATGTTTGCAAATGGTTTTAATTCCCGGGATCCATGTGAGAGGGAGGTGCGGCGCTATTCCTTGCAGCCGAGGGAGAGGTCCTCTCTTGTCGGGCAGTGCTTGATCATTAAGGGCTAAGAGGTTAAGTGTAAGACCATTTAGGATAATACCTGATGGGCTAATCTTGCACCTGCCCACAGTCCCTGGGTTTTTATAAGATGGCTTGGCCCAGGGACCACTTAATGTAAGTGTTGGGCCCATAGGGTCCATACGATGGACTCAAGGGGTTCATTGAGCTTTTCAGTGAATTCGGCTGGGCCTTGTTTTAAAGGCTAGGCCGAACCCATGTAGCTGGTGTGTAGATCAATGCTTGGGTCCCACGCCATACAAAGAAGCCCAACTGGGCAGCAGATTGGAAACTAATTAAACACTGAATACTTAATGGGCCAAAAGCCCATTTCGAACTGGGCTGATATGATCACCCAAAAGATGGGGCGAATCTGAGATTAATGTTAGTGAAAAGGATGGGGCTTTTAACCTTATCCACTTTGGGAGACCAAATTCAAATCAGATTTGAATCTGGTAACCTCCTGATAAGATCAGGAGTAAACTAACTTTACCTGCAGATAGGATTAAGATGATCCTCTATCCAGATACTGATTTGGATTGGGATAACTCCTGATTAGGAGGTTTCTTAATCAAGAAGAAAAGAGAAACAAAAGAAAATACATCAGATTTCGAACCATCCTTTGGATACACAAGGGATACCTTCTGCGATTTTGAGATAAGATCTCATACTCTCCAGAAAAGAGAAAAAGCAGTTCAGCTTTTTTTTGTTTTTTGGTTCTCTCCTCCTGCCGCCGCCATCTGCCATTGCAAGATTGGATCTTTGCAAGAAAAGAAAGTCAAGAAATCTGTTCTTGACATCAGTCTTGCAAGAAAGACTGAAAAGGTTACAGTGATTAGTTCTTCCAGAGGATTCTTGTGAAGGATCCTGTGTGTAGGACGCACCTTGCTGGTTCTGTTCCATCCACAGCTGTGTCATCTTCAGCAGGAACTGATCTTGGAGCGTTCTTTGGGCGTGAACACCAACTTTGGGAGATAGTGCTTCTCCGGATCAGGTATATTCCTCCCATTTACCTTTTGGTATAGATCTGGTTTGATTATGGTTCAAGTAGGATCCTTGAATAATATATTCTAAATTTAGGGAATATGATTCCCAGTTGGGAGAAGGTAGGAAATTTTTGAAATTCGCCCACCCATTCTGCAACCTTTATGGCGTCCATTAGATGGATCCTACCATTCTTTCAGTGGTATCAGAGCCAGGTTCGAATCTTGAACCAAAAGAAAATCAGATCTGACCCTGCGCAGATGGATAGAAGGTGTTCTTTCAAGATTTGCGTAGATTGTTTTCTTTTTCAAGAAACTGTTTCTTGTTAAGGGCGATTGATCTGAAATTAATTTTTTTTTAAATCCAAAATTTTATTTAGAATTGTTCTTTATTTATTTTGATTTAATGGACTGTTCAAACCTGTAGATCGCAGTGCAGTTTTAGCGCAGATGGTCTGCGCACCCTTTTTCTTTTATTTATTTTATACAATTCGGTCTGTAAATAATTTTTTTTTATTTTTCCTAGACTTAATGTATAGGATTTGATCAAGAATGTAATAAATTAATAGAAATAGGATTTCTGTTTTTATTTTTCTTGATTAAAGAAGAAGGAAGAAGAAGGCGGCGCTGGAGGTTTGCAGATGGAGAAATCGCTTTCTGCGATTTGCAGTTTATGAAACTGCAACCCTAGTGATTAACCTCTGTTTTGCAGGTGGTGCGAACAGTCCATAATTGTTTTGTGTTTGTTTGAAATCAAAACTATTAATTTCATATCTTTCAATAATTAATTCTTGAATTGAAAATCAGTTTTGGACCATTTCGGACTAGATTGGACCAAAACTGTTTGGACCGAATCTAGGGTTCGAAAGGGGCTGTTTTCAGTCCAATTCTCTCACACTTATTGTTCATAATCTGATGTTCAATTACAGGGATTAATTCGGCCCACCTGTAAAGCCCAGTTTTAAAGGGTTAAAACTGCAAAAGCCCATTATTGTGAGATGAGCTGTATGGGCCGAACTGCTATCCGCGATTCAGCCCATACACCTAGTAGACATTAATTGTTAATGACTTGGATTTTAAATGGGCTGTCAATGGGCTTTACAACAGTTAATTGATTAGATCAATTCCTCCTTTACATGTGATGTTTGGATGTTTGATGTGCTGCGACCATGGGCCATAAGTACTTGGCCCATGATGACTCGATAGTGGCTCTTGCGCACACCATGGCTGAATGCACATCATTGCCATGGTGTCCCTAGAGGTCATTGGATGATCCCCTCTTTGCTTGGTGGGCCCCACAACCCTGAAAAGGGTTGCGTACGGAACCCCTAGCCGATTAAGGCCCACCAGAAATCTGACTTTATGAAAGTCAGTGGGAGCCACTCTGGTTTGACCTAAATTAAAAATAGGGCGTAATTTTGTTCCCTTCGGCAAATATGAATGCATGTGATAGGGAGATCCATTTGATGGACTCTCTAAAGGCCTTCCGTCATTAGCACAATGATAGGTCCTTCAGTAATGAGGAAACGCACCATAAAATTGGGCTATCCATTTACTGTTGGATCTGCTAGAGTGTTTCATAAGATGATAGGGGCGTCATAGACCGATGTGGGAGAGGCTTCACCAGAAAATGGGAACTCTCTCACGGTACCTTGGCGTAACCTGAATATGATGGGTGTGCACTCACTGGACAGAAAGGTTTACCTGAAAACAGCTCTGAACCTTGTTTGACAGAGGCCAAAGGGAAACTCATTTGATGAGTGGATATGATCCGTCACAGAAAGGTGGTGGGGTTATGCAGCTGAAACAGTTGGCTTCACGCACCCCATGTGATTTCCCACATTTCCAGAGACATTTCGTCATCTCCGTCGCTGAGAAAGGAGGGAAATCTCAGAGATGAACAAATGGGAATGGAACATAGATTAAAAGCCATATCTATGTAGGTAACATGAATCAAACTAAGGTTGTGGACTAATGATTTTGCTGTTTTATCAGAAAATGGCAAACGGTCAATTTGCAAAGCTTCTAGATGATAACAAGCTTAAGGGCCCAAACTATGCCGACTGGTACAGAAATCTTATGCTAGTCCTAACTTCCGAAAAGTTAGACAAGGTGGTAAAAAAAATCCTACTCCGGAACGTCCGGGTGATACGGCTTCTGAGGCCCGTAGGAGGGACTACCAAGATTGGGAGGATAAGAACTCCCTAGCCCACTGCTTTGTCATTGCCTCATTAGACAACTCAATACAGAGGCAGTTCGATCAGATCGAACTAGCCAAGGACATATTGGACAGTCTAAGGACAATGTATGAAGAGCAGAACCGTTCTACTCGACAGAAGGTCCTGAAATTGTTCATGACCGCGCAGATGACCAAAGGGCAGAAAGTTCATGACCATTGTCTTCGGATGATGGGATACATTAACGAACTTGAAGCTCTTGGATCCGGGCTAGATCTTGGCACGCAAGTGGATGCCATCCTAAATTCTTTGCCCTCTTCCTTCAATGCGTTCACTATGAACTACAATATGAATAAGCTGAATGTCAGCGTCCAGGAACTCAGCAATATGTTGCAGAGAGCCGAGGATTTACTCAAGAAGGATGAGCCTGTGGTTATGCTTGCTGAAGCTAACAAATCGGGCAAGAAAAAGAGAAAGGCAAAGAAGCCTCAGAAGAAGGCTGCCAAACCTAAGAAGCAGAAGAAGAACAAGGCATCTGATGTCTGTCACTTCTGCAAGCAGACCGGCCACTGGAAGAGGAAATGTCCTGCCTACCTGGAATCTAAGAAAGGTAACATCGAAACTTGTGTCATAGAAACTAATATGTTAGTTACTTCTGTGTCCTGGTGTGTTGACTCCGGGGCTTCAACTCATGCGTGTAACTCACTGCAGGGGTTCAAAGTTAGCAGAAGGTTGAGTGAAGGTGAAGTGACATTGTTCTTGGGAACGACTGCAAGTGTTGCAGCTGCGGCGATAGGAACCGTAGAATTAGTTTTTAAAGAAGGAATACTTGTGCTTAAAGATTGTCTTTATGTACAGAACTTGAGAAGAAATTTAATTTCTGTTTCAAAACTGTGTGCTGATGGATATACTGTTTATTTTAGTAATATGATTACTGTTAAACGGAATAATAAATTCATCGCATGCGGAGAACTAGAGAATGGTCTCTATGTTCTACATCCTTCTCTGGAAACTAACTTAACAGAAACTACGTCGGTCAAAAATCCCAAGAAAAGGAATCGTGATACAGTAAGTCCCACGTGCCTCTGGCATTACCGACTTGGCCATATCGGTATTGACCGAATCACAAGGCTGGTAAAGGATGGTCCTTTGGATTTTCTAACCGTAGAAAATCTTCCCACTTGTGAACCTTGCCTTCAGGGTAAGATGTCTAAGCGGCCATTTGACGGTAAGCCTGAAAGATCTGAAGGCACACTTGACCTAATACATACTGATGTATGTGGTCCCCTGAGTGTTAGGACACGGAATCAACACGTGTATTTCATCACCTTTACAGATGATTTTTCACGATATGGTTATGTGTACCTAATGAGACATAAGTCTTAGTCATTTGAAAAGTTCAAAGAGTTCAGGCAGGAAGTCGAGAAACAGTTAGGGATAGAAATTAAGGCCCTTCGATTAGATCGAGGTGGCGAGTATCTCTCTGACGAATTCAGGGACTACTTGAGGGACAATGGGATAGTGTCACAACTAGCTCCTCCTGCTACACCTCAACTCAATGGTGTTTCAGAGAGGAGGAATAGGACCTTGTTGGACATGGTCCGGTCGCTTCTCGTACGCTCACAATTACCCACATTCTTTTGGGGATACGCATTAGAGACTACTATCTACGTGCTGAATCGGGTTCCAACCAAATCAGTTCCGAAAACTCCATATGAGCTTTGGACCGGAAGGAAGCCAAGTGTAAGACACTTGAAGATTTGGGGTTGTCCTGCACACGTTAAAAGAACAAGTGCGGACAAGTTGAAATCTAAAACCAGCCGTTGCCTGTTTATAGGCTACCCAAAGGATTCAGTGGGTTATCTATTCTATGACCCAAGTGAGTAGAAAGTGTTCTGCAGTCGAAACGCCCAGTTCTTAGAAACTGATTACATCCTGGACACTCATCGTCAGGAAATAGTTCTTGATGAGGAGAGCTCAGGAGCAGTGGGAGATGTCCTACAAAATCCAGGTAATGACCGACCTAGAAGAACCACCCGGGTATCCAGACCACCAATCCGATATGGCTATGACCAGGATAGTTACCTGGTGGAAGCCTTGACTAGTGAAGATCAATGTGGCTGGTGTGTAGATCAATGCTTGGGTCCCATGCCATACAAAGAAGCCCAACTGGGCAGCAGATTGGAAACTAATTAAACACTGAATACTTAATGGGCCAAAAGCCCATTTCGAACTGGGCTGATATGATCACCCAAAAGATGGGGCGAATCTGAGATTAATGTTAGTGAAAAGGATAGGGCTTTTAACCTTATCCACTCTGGGAGACCAAATTCAAATCAGATTTGAATCTGGTAACCTCCTGATAAGATCAGGAGTAAACTAACTTTATCTGCAGATAGGATTAAGATGATCCTCTATCTAGATACTGATTTGGATTGGGATAACTCCTGATTAGGAGGTTTCTTAATCAAGAAGAAAAGAGGAGAAACAAAAGAAAATACATCAGATTTCGAACCATCCTTTGGATACACAAGGGATACCTTCTGCGATTTTGAGATAAGATCTCATACTCTCCAGAAAAGAGAAAAAGCAGTTCAGCTTTTTTTTGTTTTTTGGTTCTCTCCTCCTACCGCCGCCATCTGCCATTGCAAGATTGGATCTTTGCAAGAAAAGAAAGTCAAGAAATCTGTTCTTGACATCAGTCTTGCAAGAAAGACTGAAAAGGTTACAGTGTTTAGTTCTTCCAGAGGATTCTTGTGAAGGATCCTGTGTGTAGGACGCACCCTGCTGGTTCTGTTCCATCCACAGCTGTGTCATCTTCAGCAGGAACGGATCTTGGAGCGTTCTTTGGGCGTGAACACCAACTTTGGGAGATAGTGCTTCTCCGGATCAGGTATATTCCTCCCATTTACCTTTTGGTACAGATCTGGTTTGATTATGGTTCAAGTAGGATCCTTGAATAATATATTCTAAATTTAGGGAATATGATTCCCAGTTGGGAGAAGGTAGTAAATTTTTGAAATTCGCCCACCCATTCCGCAACCTTTATGGCGTCCATTGGATGGATCCTACCATTCTTTCACTACTTAAAGGACAATGGGATAGTATCACAATTAGCTCCTCCTGCAACACTACAACTTAACGGTGTTTCAGAGAGGAGGAATAGGACCTTATTAGATATGGTCCGGTCGCTTCTCATACACTCAGAGTTACCCACATCCTTTTGGGGTTACGCATTAGAGACTGCAATTTACGTGCTGAATCGGGTTCCAACCAAATCGGTTCCGAATACTCCATATGAACTTTGGACCAGAAAGAAACCAAGTGTCAGGCACTTGAAGATTTGGGGTTGTCCAGTACACGTTAAAAGAACGAGTGCAGACAAGTTGGAATCTAAGACCAGTCGTTGCCTATTTGTAGGCTACCCAAAAGGCTCTGTAGGTTACCTTTTCTATGACCCAAGTGAGCAAAAAGTGTTCTGCAGTCGAAATGCACAATTCTTGGAAACCGACTATATCCTGGACACCCATCGTCAGGAAGTTGTTCTTGATGAGGAGAACTCAGGAGCAGTGGGAGATGTCCCACAAGTTCCAGGTAGTGACCAACTTAGAAGATTCACTCGGGCATCCAGACCACCAGTCCGTTATGGTTATGATCAGGATAGTTACCTGGTGGAAACCTTGACTAATGAGGAGGATCCCGTGACTTACGCGGAAGCTATGTTGGATATAGATTCCCAGAAGTGGGTGGAGGCCATGAGAGCAGAGATGGACTCAATGGAGGCCAATGGAGTCTGGACTCTAGTAGATCCACCCTCCGGGGTAAAAGCGATCGGTTACAAATGGATTTACAAGAGGAAGAAGGGCCCCGATGGCAGGATTGAGACATTCAAAGCTCGTCTTGTGGCGAAAGGGTACACTCAGAAAGAAGGCATCGATTATGAGGAAACCTTTTCGCCTATGGCCATGCTTAAATCCATTAGGATCCTACTAGCTGTAGCAGCATACCATGATTATGAGATTTGGCAGATGGATGTCAAAACTGCATTCCTGAATGGAGATCTTACTGAAGATATCTATATGCAGCAGCCGCAAGGCTTCATTGCTGCAGGTCAGGAAAACATGGTATGTAAACTTAATAGATCCATTTATGGACTTAAGCAAGCTTCTAGAAGTTGGAACATCTGTTTTGACTCTGCTGTCAAATCGTTTGACTTTGAGCAGAATCCGGATGAACCCTGTGTCTACAGGAAGTTCAGTGGAGATAAGGTTACCTTCTTGGTTCTATTTGTAGATGACATTCTACTCATTGGGAATGATGTAGGAATGCTAACTACGGTGAAAGTATGGCTTTCACAGCAATTCTCTATGAAAGATCTTGGAAAAGCCTCCTATATACTGGGTCTTCGACTCTATAGAGATAAATCGAAGCGGATAATAGGATTATCCCAATCTACTTACATTGATAAAATAGTCAAAAGATACAGCATGGAAAACTCCAAGAAAGGAAATGTTCCTTTCAGGCACGGAGTCACTCTCTCCAAGAAGATGTCTCCCAAGACTTCTGAGGAGATTGATGGCATGAAAGACGTTCCCTATGCCTCTGCCGTAGGGAGCATCATGTATGCCATGCTGTGCACTCGCCCTGACATTGCTCAGGCAGTGAGTGTAGTAAGCAGATTTCAGGCCAACCCAGGGCAGGAGCATTGGACTACTGTGAAAAACATACTTAAGTACCTTCAAAGGACAAAAGAGTTTTGTCTGGTGTTCGACGGTAGCTCACTACAGATCCAAGGGTTTACAGATGCCGATTTCCAGTCAGACCCAGATGATAGAAAGTCTACATCTGGATATGTTTTCACGATAGGATCGTGTGTTGTTTGCTGGAAAAGCAGCAAACAGGGGTCCACTGCAGACTCCACGACCGAGGCCGAATACATTGCCGCAAGTGAGGCTGCCAAAGAAGCTGTGTGGATGAAGAAGTTCGTTCACGAGTTAGGAGTTGTTCCGTCCAGCACATCACCCATCCCATTGTTGTGTGACAACAATGGAGCCATTGCTTAGGCTAGGGAGCCATGAGCCCACTCGAAATCGAAGCACATCGAGAGGAAGTACCACGTACTGCGGGAGATTGTTGGTAGAGGGGACGTCCTGATTCAGAAGGTAGCATCAGCGGAAAATGTAGCCGACCCATTGACAAAGCCACTATCATAGAAAGTGTTTGAGAAACACGTGGAAAGCATGGGACTCCGGCTAGTACCTGATTGGACCTTAGTGCAAGTGGGAGCTGTTAGACAGTTTTGTATGCCCTTAGCTTCAATCAGAATGATGTACTTTATGAGTTTATTGTAAATGAATAGAGATACATATTTGATTCATGTTCCCTTGGTATGTTTCAGTGTAATACCCTTAAACTGGACACTTAATGAGATTTGTGTTAGTTTAGAATGTTCACAGCCAGTGGGTTGGTCTGGGGAGACCTATCCTGACAAGGCTGACACTGTGGTGCCACCAAGTCGGTTGGGGTGGCCTGTCTCAGCTGCCAGGGTGAGACCCTAGGCACATACAGTGTAGGATTAATTGAATCTTTGAACTGGACCAGATTTCCACTATTGCCCTGGACCTTGGAGATTGATGGGCAAAACTGGAAAGTTACACCCGACCCCTAGACTCGATTATGATACTACACTAGGTGTCGGATTCGGCTATCTTTGATGTACCAATCAGTGAGATCCTTAGCGGAGATCAATACCTGGGTATGTTGGGACAGTCCGAGAATTCATTTGAGTGGGTGATCATAGTGACAGGATCAGCCCCTTTGTTGGACAAAGGTAATGATCGGGGATGCACTCTCACTGATAGAAACCATGACTGCCGGCAGCCGATTTCAACCGTTGAGATTTGTTTTGCAAAATATATTTTATATAAGATATAAAAGTATATATGGTTTCTAAAATGTTTGCAAGAAGGTTTTAATTCCCGGGATCCATATGAGTGGAGAGTGCAACACTGTTCCTTGCAGCCGAGGGAGAGGTCCTCTCTTGTCGGGCAGTGTATGATCATTATGGGCTGAGAGGTTAAGTGTAAGACCATTGAGGATAATACCTGATGGGCTAATCTTGCATCTGCCCACAGTCCCTGGGTGTTACAAGGTGGCTTGGCCCAGGGACCTCTTAGGGTAAGTGTTGGGCCCGTAGAGCCCATTTGATGGGTTTCAGGGGGTGCACTGTCTTTAACAGTGTATTCGGTCAGGCCTTGTAACAAAGGCTGGGCCGAACCCATGTGGCTGATGTGTAGATCAATGCTTGGGTCCCACACCATACAAGGAAGCCCAACTGGGCAGCAGTTAAGAGGGTTAAGTGAGCACATAAGCTTAATGGGCCTAAAGCCCATTTTGAACTAGGCTGTTTATTTAGTTAAGAAAGGGGCGAAATCTGAAGTGGATCAGCTAATAAGATTGGGCTTAGACCATATCCACTTAGAGAGTCCAAGATCTAAATAAGATTTAGATCTAGAAACCTCCTAATCAGATTAGGAGATGGCTGATCTGATCTCCAGATAAGATAAGGATTATCCCTTATCACTTAAAGGGACTTCTAACCCAAATGTGATTTGGATTAGCAACTCCTAATCTGATTAGGAGCTGATCCCTTTAAGATTATAAAAGAAGAAGGGGGCGGCAGCCTAAAACACACACAGATCATCAAGTTTTCTTTAGTGCTGAAATCAAGAAGAGAGAATTCTGCCCCCTGCAAATACTCTCTTGCCGCCTCCCTGTTCTTGCCGCCCTGTTTGCCAGTTCGATCTCCACTTGTGGGAGAAGTCAAGATTGGATCTTGACATCAGTCCTTTGATAAAGGATTGAAAGGAAGCTGTGCTCACGTACCATCTTGCTGATTCTTGCGAAGGACAGAGTTCTTGGAGAAGAACACTGCTGATTCTGCTCCACCTGCACTGCGCCATCTTCAGTGGGAGCAGTCTTTGGATCCTCCCTTGGGCGTGAACACCTTCGTTGGGAGATATTACTTCTCCGTATCAGGTATAATCCTTTCCACTCCTTTTTGGTTCAGATCTGGTTCAGTTTATGGTTCAGAATTGATCCTTGAAAATATGATTTTCTAAATGGGGAATACGATTCCCAGTTGAAGGGAGAGAAAAATTTTTGAAATTCGCCCCTTATTCCGCAATCTTTTGGGCGTCCATAGGATGGATCTCTCACTCCTTCAAAGGGAACATGAATCAAATATGCACTTTTATTCATTTACAATAAACTCATAAAGTACATCATTCTGATTGAAGCTAAGGGCATACAAAACTGTCTAACAGCTCCCAGTTGCACTTAGGTCCAATCAGGTACTAGCTGGAATCCCATGCTTTCCACGTGTTTCTCAAACACTTTCTGTGATAGTGGCTTCGTCAATGGGTCTACTACATTTTCCGTTGACGCTACCTTCTGAATCAGGACATCCCCTCTACCAACAATCTCCCGCAGTACGTGGTACTTCCTCTCGATGTGCTTCAACTTCAAGTGGGCTCGTGGCTCCTTAGCCTGAGCAAAGGCTCCATTGTTGTCACACAACAATGGGATGGGTGATGTGCTGGACGGAACTACTCCCAACTCGTTAACGAACTTCTTCATCCACATGCCTTCTTTGGCAGCCTCACTTGCAGCAATGTACTCGGCCTCGGTCGTGGAGTCTGCAGTGGACCCCTGTTTGCTGCTTTTCCAACAAACAGCACACGATCCTATCGTGAAAATATATCCAGATGTAGACTTTCTATCATCTGGATCTGACTGGAAATCGGCATCTATATACCCTTGGATCTGTAGTGAGCTACCGTCGAATACTAGACAAAACTCTTTTGTCCTTCGAAGGTACTTAAGTATGTTTTTCACAGCAGTCCAATGCTCCTGCCCTGGGTTGGCCTGAAATCTGCTTACTACACTCACTGCCTGAGCTATGTCAGGATGAGTGCACAGCATGGCATACATGATGCTACGGCAGAGGGATAGGGAACGTCTTTCATGCCATCAATCTCCTCAGAAGTCTTGGGAGACATCTTCTTGGAGAGAGTGACTCCGTGCCTGAAAGGAACATTTCCTTTCTTGGAGTTTTCCATGCTGTATCTTTTGACTATTTTGTCGATGTAAGCAGATTGGGATAGTCCTATTATCCGCTTCGATCAATCTCTATAGAGTCGAAGACCCAGTATATAGGAGGCTTCTCCAAGATCTTTCATGGAGAATTGCTGTGATAGCCATATTTTCACCGTAGTTAACATTCCTACTTCATTCCCAATGAGTAGAATGTCATCTACATACAGAACCAAGAAGGTAACCTTATCTCCACTGTACTTCCTGTAGACACAGGGTTCATCCGGATTCTACTCGAAGTCAAACGATTTGACAGTAGAGTCAAAATGGATGTTCCAACTTCTAGAAGCTTGTTTAAGTCCATAAATGGATCTGTTAAGTTTACATACCATGTTTTCCTGACCTGCAGCAATGAAGCCTTGCGGCTGCTGCATATAGATATCTTCAGTAAGATCTCCATTCAGGAATGCAGTTTTGACATCCATTTGCCAAATCTCATAATCATGGTATGCTGCTACAACTAGCAGGATCCTAATGGATTTAAGCATGGCCAGAGGCGAAAAGGTATCCTCATAATTGATGCCCTCTTTCTGAGTGTACCCTTTCGCCACCAGACGAGCTTTGAAGGTCTCAACCCTACCATCGGGGCCCTTCTTCCTCTTGTAAATCCATTTGCAACCGATTGCTTTTACCCCGGAGGGCGGATCTACTAGAGTCCAAACTCCATTGGTCTCTATTGAGTCCATCTCTACTCTCATGGCCTCCACCCACTTCTGGGAATCTATGTCCAACATAGCTTCCGCGTAAGTCACAGGATCCTCCTAACTAGTCAAGGTTTCCACCAGGTAACTATCCTGGTCATAACCATAACGGACTGGTGGCCTGGATACCCGAGTGGATCTTCTAGGTTGTTCACCACCTGGAACTTGTGGGACATCTCCCACTGCTCCTGAGCTCTCCTCATCAAGAACAACTTCCTGATGATGGGTGTCCAGGATGTAGTCGGTTTCCAAGAATTGCGCATTTCGACTGCAGAACACTTTCTGCTCACTTGGGTCATAGAATAGGTAATCTACAGAGCCTTTTGGGTAGCCTACAAATAGGCAATGGCTGGTCTTGGATTCCAACTTGTCTGCACTCGTTCTTTTAACGTGTGCTGAACAACCCCAAATCTTCAAGTGTCTGACACTTGGTTTCTTTCCGGTCCAAAGTTCGTATGGAGTATTCGGAACCGATTTGGTTGGAACCCGATTCAGCACGTAAATCACAGTCTAATGTGTAACCCCAAAAGGATGTGGGTAACTCTGAGTGTATGAGAAGCGACCGGACCATATCCAATAAGGTCCTATTCCTCCTCTCTGAAACACCTTTAAGTTGTGGTGTAGCAGGAGGAGCTAATTGTGATACTATCCCATTTTCTTTTAAGTAGTCTCTGAATTCGTCAGAGAGATACTCGCCACCTCGATCTGATCGAAGGGCTTTAATTTCTCTCCCTAACTGTTTCTCGACCTCTTGTCTGAACTCTTTGAACATTTCAAAGGATTTAGACTTGTGTCTCATTAGGTACACGTAATCATATCGTGAAAAATCATCTGTGAAGGTGATGAAATACACGTGTTGGTTCCGTGTCCTAACACTCAAGGGACCACATATATTAGTATGTATTAGGTCAAGTGTGCCTGTACATCTTTCAGGCTTACCGTTAAATGGCCGTTTCGTCATCTTGCCTTGTAGGTAAGGCTCACAGGTGGGAAGATCTTCTATAGTTAGAAAATCCAAAGGACCATCCTTTACCAACCTTGTGACTCGGTCAACACCGATGTGGCCAAGTCAGTAATGCCACAGACACGTGGGATTAACTGTATCATGGGCTTTCTTCTTGGGGATTTCAGCCGACGTAGTTTCGGTTATGTTAGTTTCTAGAGAAGGATGTAGAACATAGAGACCGCTCTCCAGTTCCCCATATGCGATGAATCTGTTGTTTCCTTTAATAGTAATCCTATTACTAAAGAAGACCGAATAACCATCCGCACACAGTTTTGAAACAGAAATCAAATTTCTCCTTAAATTTTGTACATAAAGACAATCTTTCAGTACAATCGTTCCTTCTCTAAAAAATAACTCCATGGTTCCTATGGCCGCGGCTCCAATAGTTGCATTAGTCCCCAAGTAGAGTGTGACTTCTCCTTCACTCAGCCTTCTGCTTACCTTGATCCCCTATAGTGAGTTACATGCATGAGTTGAAGCCCCGAAGTCAATACACCAGGACGCAGAAGCTACCAATAAATTGGTTTCTATAACACAAGTTTCAAAATTACCTTTCTTGGATTCCAGGTAGGCAAGACAGTTCCTTTTCCAGTGGCTGGTCTTCTTGCAAAAATGACAGGCAACTGATGCCTTGTCCTTCCTCTGTTTCTTGGGTTTGGCAGCCTTCTTCTGGGGCTTTCTCTTTGCCTTCCTTTTCTTGCCCGATTTGCTAGTTTCAACAAGCATGGCAATGAGCTCATCCTTTTTAATCAATTCTTTGGCCCTCTGCAACATATTGCTGAGTTCCTGCAAGCTGATGTTCAGCTTGTTCATGTTGTAGTTCATGATGAATGGATTAAAGGATGGAGGCAGAGAGTTGAGAATAGCATTGATCTATGTTACCAGATCCAGCCCGGATCCAGGAGCCTCCAGTTCGTTGATATAGTCCATCATCCGAAGACAATGATCATGAACTTGTTGGCCCTTGGACATCTGCGCGGTCATGAACTGTTTCAAGACCTTTTGCCGAGTAGAACAACTCTACTCTTCGTACATTGTCTTTAGACTGTCCAGTACGTCCTTAGCTAGTTCGATCTGATCGAACTGCCTTTGAATTGGATTGTCTAAAGAGGCAATGATATAGCAGCGGGTAAGGGAGTTTTTCTCCTCCCATTCTTGGTATTCTCTTCTTCGGGCCTCGGAAGCCCTATCTCCCGAACGATCCGGGGCAGGATTCTTGGCTACCTTATCCAACTTTTCAGAGGTTAAGACCAACATAAGGTTCCTGTACCAGTCGGCATAGTTTGGGCCCTTCAAGTTGTTGTCATCTAGCAATTTTGCAAATGATCCGTTTGCCATTTTCTGATAAAAGAGCAAACATCAGTCCACAACCTAATTTGATTCCTATTCATTTCATAGATAAAGATTTTAATCTACGTTCCATTTCCATTTATTCATCTCTGAGATTTCCCTCCTTTCTCAATGACGGAGACTACGGGTTGTCTCTGGAAAGGTGGGAAATCACATAGGGTGCATGGAGCCAACTGTTTCAGCTACATAACCCCACCACCTTTCTGTGAAGGATCATATCCACTCATCATATGAGTTTTCCCTTTGGCCTCTGTCAAACAAGGTTCAGAGCCGTTTTCAGGTAAACCTTTCTGTCTAGTGAGTGCTTACCCATCATATTCGTGAACGCCAAGGTACCGTGAGAGAGTTCCCATTTTCTGGCGAAGCCCCTCCCACACCGGTTTATCACACCCCTATCATCTTATGAAACACTCAGACAAGCCCAACAGCAAATGGATAGCCCATTTTCTGATGCGTTTCCTCATTACTGAAGGGCCCATCCTCATTTTAATGATGGAAGGCCTTTAGAAAGTTCATCATATGAACCTCCCTATCACATGCACTCATATTAGTTGGAGGGAACAATTAATTACGCCCTAGTTCTTATTTTAGGTCAAACCAAAGTGGCTCCCACTGACTTTCATAAAGCCAGATTTCGGTGGGCCTAAATCGGCTAGGGTTCCACATGTAACCTCTTGATGAGGTGTGGGGCCCACCACTGAGGGAGGTCACCCAATGACCAAAAGGGACACCATGGCAATGATGTGCATTCAGCCATGGTGTGCGCAAAAGCCACTGTCGATTGAGCATGGGCCAAGCACTTATGGCCATGTACGTAGCACATCACACATCCATACATCTCATGCAAGGATAAATTGATCCAATCAATTAATCATCTATAAGGCCCATTTGAAGCCCATTTTAAATCCATAATATTAACCATTAATATTATCTAGGTATATGGGCCGAATGGTTCAGCCCATATAGCTTTAAGTGTTAAGTGGGCTTTTAGCAGTTTTAACTATTTAAAACTGGGCCTTTATAGGTTGGGCTGAATTAACCATTTAATTAAATATCAATCCTCAGGCCCATTAGTGGGAAAATTAGGGCTGACTTTCAGCCTTGATTAAATCCTAGATTCGGTCCAAACAGTTTGAACCAATCTTGGTTCAAATAGGTCTAGGGTTTGATCTTTAATTAAATCTTTAATTCAAGAAAATAATCTGAAATTAAATACTGATAAAAGAAAATCAAGAATCAGTCAATCCAGGGCTGTTCGTACAATCCATCCTGCAAAATAGAGTTTAGATCATAGAATGCAGTTTCACAAACTGCAAATCGTAGATAGTGATTCTCCCATCTGCGAAATCTCCTTCTCTGCGAAATCTCCTTTGCTGCGCCACCATCTTCGATCCAGAATAAAAAAAAATAGAAATCCTATTTCTATTAATAATTACATCAGATCGAATACCTAATACATTGAGTCTAGAAAATAAAAAAATTATTTACAGACCAAATGTAATGAAAAAAAAAAACAAGAAACTACAAATCTTGTAGGTTCCCTGCGCAAATCAAGATTTCGATCTCCACTTGTACGAACAGCCCATAAATCAAGAAAATCATAAAGAACAGTTCTAAACAATAATTAGATTTATGTAAAATTAATTTCAGATTATTCGCCCATTAATTTTGGGAACAAATTTCCCAAAACCCATATCTGCGCAAATCGGGTAGAACGCCTTCTACCCATTTGCGCAGGTTCAGATCTGAAACAAATTAGTTCAAGATTTGAACCTGGCTCTGATACCACTGAAAGGAAGAGAGATCCATCGTATGGACGCCCAAAGATTGCGGAATAAGGGGGCGAATTTCAAAATTTTTCTCTCCCTTCAACTGGGAATCGCATTCCCAATTTTAGAAAATCATATTTTCAAGGATCATTCTTGAACGATAAACTGAACCAGATCTGAACCAAAAGGAGTAGGAGAGAATTATACCTGATACGGAGAAATAGTATCTCCCAATGGAGGTGTTCACGCCCAAGGAATAATCCAAAATCTGCTCCCACTGAAGATGGCGTAGTGCAGGATGGAGCAGAATCAGCAATGTTCTTCCAAAAGAACTTGACCCTTCGCAAGAATCAATTGGATGGCTTGTGAGTACAGCTCCAATCAATCCTTTCCAAAAAGATTGGTATCAAGATCAGATCTTGATTTCTCCCAAGAACTGGAGATCGAACTGAAGGCAATGGCGGCGGTAGTAAGGATGCGGCAAGAGAGTATTCATAGGATGCATAATTCTCTCTTCTTGTGATTTCAGCACTAAAGAGGATCTAAATGTGTGTCTGCTAAAAGCTACCGCCCCCTTCTTTCTTTTGTTAACCTAAAAAGATCAACTCCTAATCCAATTAGGAGCTGCTTATCCAAATCATATTTGGATCAGCCTTCTCTTTAGGTGATAAGGATAAACCCTTATCTTATCTGCAGATTAGATTAGCTTTCTCCTAATCTCATTAGGAGGTTTTCTAGATCTGAATCACATTCAGATCTGGACTCTCTGAGTGGACAGGGTCAAGACCCTATCCTATCTGCTAATCCATCTCAGAATTCGCCCCATAAAAAACTATTTAAATAGTCCAGTTCGAAATGGGCTTTAAGCCCATTAAGCTTATGTACTCACTTAACCTTCCTAACTGCTGCCCAGTTGGGCTTCCTTGTATGGCGTGGGATCCAAGCATTGATCTACACATCAGCCACATAGGTTCGGCCCAGCCTTTATTACAAGGCCTGGCCGAATACACTCTTATGGATAGTGCACCCCCTGAAACCCATCAAATGGGCTCTATGGGCCCAACACTTACCCTAAGTGGTCCCTGGGCCAAGCCACTTTGTAACACCCAGGGATTGTGGGCAGATGCAAGATTAGCCCATCAGGTATTATCCTCAATGGTCTTACACTTAACCTCTCAACCCATAATGGTCATACACTGCCCGACAAGAGAGGACCTCTCCCTCGGCTGCAAGGAACAGTGTTGCACTCTCTACTTATATGGATCTCGGGAATTAAAACCTTCTTGCAAACATTTTAGAAACCATAATATTTATACTTTTATATCTTATATAAAATATACTTTGCAAAACAAATCTCAACGGTTGAAATCGGCTGCCGGCAGTCTTGGTTTCCATCAATGAGAGTGCATCCACGATCATTATCTTTGTCCGACAAAGGGGCTGATCTTGTCACTATGATTACCCACTCAGATGAATTCTCAGACTGTCCCAACATACCCAAGTTTTGACCCCCGCTAAGGATCTCACTGAATGGTACATCAAAGACAGCCCAATCCGACACCTAGTGCAGTATCATAATCGAGTCTAGGGGTCGGGTGTAACTTTCTGGTTTTGCCCATCAATCTCCAAGGTCCAGGGCAATACTGGAAATCTGGTCCAGTTCAAAGATTCAATTAATCCTACACTGTATGTGCCTAGGGTCTCACCCTGGCAGCTGAGACAGGCCACCCCAACCGACTTGGTGGCACCACACTGTCAGCCTTGTCAGGATAGGAATCCCCAGACTGACCCATTGGCTGTGAACATTCTAAACTAACATGAGTCTCATTAAGTGTCCAGTTTAAGGGCATTACATAGAAACATACCAAGGGAACATGAATCAAATATGCACTTTTATTCATTTACAATAAACTCATAAAGTACATCATTCTGATTGAAGCTAAGGGCATACAAAACTATCTAACATTAAGGGCATACACTGTCTAACAATTCCCACTTACACTTAGGTCCAATCGGGTATAAGCCGGAGTCCCATACCATCCATGTGTTTCTCAAACACTTTCTGTGTTAGTGGCTTAGTTAATGGGTTTGTCACATTTTCTGTTAATGCTACCTTTTGAATTTGGACGTCCCCTCTACCAATAATCTCTTGCAGTACATGATACTTCCTTTCGATGTGCTTTGACTTCGAGTGGGCTCTTGGCTCCTTAGCCTGAGCAGTGGCTCTAGTGTTGTCACACAACAGTGGAATGGGTGATGTATTGGATGGAAGAACTCATAATTCGTGAATGAACTTCTTCATCCATACTACTTTCTTGTTAGCTTCATTTGCGGCAATGTACTCAGCCTCGGTCGTGGAATCTACTATAGACCCTTGTTTGCTACTTTTCTAGCTAACTGCGCAGGACCCTATCATGAAGATGTAACCAAATGTAGACTTTCTATCATTTGGGTCTAATTGGAAGTCGACATCAATATACTCGAGGATCTGTAGTGAACTACCATCGGAGACTAGACAAAACTCTTTTGTCCTCCGAAGGTATTTGAGTATGTTCTTTATAGCAGTCCAATGCTCCTGTCCTGGGTTTGACTGGTATCTACTTACTACACTCACATCTTGAGCAATGTCTGGTCGAGTGCACAACATGGCAAACATGATGCTCCCTACGGCAGAGGCATAGGAACTTCTTTCATGCCCTCAATCTCCTCGGGAGTCTTGGGAGACATACCCTTGGAGAGAGTGACTCCATGTCTAAAAGGCACAAATCCCTTCTTGGAGATCTCCATATTGTATTTGTTGACAATTTTGTCAATGTAAGTAAATTGGGATAATCCTATTATCCTTTTCAATCTATCTCTATAGAGTCGAAGTCCTAAGATGTAGGAGGGTTCTCCAAGATCTTTCATGGAGAATTGCTACAAAAGTCATTCATTCGCCGTAGTCAACATTCCTACATCATCATTCACAATGAGTAGAATGTCATCTAGATACAGAACTAGGAATGTAACCTTATCTCTCACTGATTTCCTGTAAACACAGGGCTCATCCGAATTCTTCTCAAAGTCAAACTATTTGACGGTAGAGTCAAACCAGATGTTCCAACTTCTTGAGTCTTGTTTAAGTCCATAAATGGATCGATTAAGTTTACACACCATGTGTTCCTGACCAGTAGCAATAAAACCTTGCGGCTCCCACATATAGATATCTTCAGTAAGATCTCCATTCAGGAATGCGGTTTTGGCATCCATATGCCAAATCTCATAGTCATAGTGTGCTGCTACAACTAGTAGGATCCATATGGATTTAAGCATGGCCACTGGCAAAAAGGTTTCCCCATAGTCGATTCCCTCTTTCTAAGTATTCCCTTTCGCTACAAGACTAGTTTTGTAGGTCTTAACCTTCCCATCAGGGCCCTTCTTCCTCTTGTAGATCTATTTGCAACCAATTGCTTTCACCTCAGGGGGTGGGTCTATGAGAGTCCAAACTCCGTTGGTTTTCATTGAGTCCATATCGACTTTCGTGGCATCTACCCACTTCAAGGAATCTATGTCCAACATAGCTTCTGCATAAGTCAGGGGATCTTCCTCACTGATCGTGGCTTCTATCAAGTAACTTTCTTGATCTTAGTCGTAATGAACTGGAGGTCTAGAAACCCGGGTAGATTTTCTAAGTTGGGTATTATCTGAAACCTGTGGGACATCTACCACTACTCCTGAGCTCTCCTCATCAAGAACAATTTCCAGACGATGATCGTTCAAGATGTAATCTTCTTCCAAGAGTAGGCATTTTGACAACAAAACACCTTTTGCTCTCTTGGGTCATAGAAGAGATATCCTACAAAGCTTTTGGGGTAGCCTACAAATAGGCAACGACTAGTCTTGGATTCCAATTTGTCAGCACTTATTCTTTTAACATGTGCCAGACAACCCCAAATCTTCAAGTGTCTTACACTTAGATTCTTACCGGTCCATAGCTCATAGGGAGTCTTAGGAATGGATTTGGATGGAACCCAGTTCACCATGTATAAAGTAGTCTCCAATGCATATCCCCAAAAGGATATTGGTAGTTTTGAGTGGACGAGAAGTGATCAGACCATATCTAATAGAGTCCAGTTTCTCCTCTCCGATACACCGTTTAATTGTGGTGTAGCAGGAGGAGACAACTGTGATACAATCCCATTATCCTTTAGGTAGTCCCTGAATTCATCAGAGAGATATTCGCCTCCTCGATCTGATCGAAGGGCTTTAATGTGTCTCTCCAACTGTTTCTCGATTTCTTATTTGAATTCCTTGAAGTTTTCAAAGGATTCGAACATATGTTTTATTTGGTACACATAACCATACCGAGAGTAATCATCGGTGAAAGTTATAAAATAACAATGTTGGTTGCATGTCCTAACACTCATGGGACCACATACATCAGTATGTATCAGGTGAAGTATGCTCGTAGATCTTTTAGGCTTTCCCGCAAATGTCCATTTTGTCATCTTACCCTGAAGGCAATGTTCACAAGTTGGAAGATCTTCTACTGTTAGAAAATCCAAAAGATCATCCTTTACCAATCTTGTGATACGATTATTTATATGGCCAAGTCGGTAATGCCACAGGCATGTGGAATTAACCGTATCATGTGTTCTTTTCTTGGGGATAATTTCCGATGTAGTTTCATTTATGTTTGTTTCTAGTGAAAGAATAACCCTTCTTGGGGACTATTCTCAAGTTATCTGTGAGTAAGGAATTTGTTATTCAATTTAATAGTAATCATATCACCTAATAAAATAGAATAACCCTGCTTGCAAAGTTTTGAATCTGAAATCAAATTTCTTCTTAGTGAGGGTACATAAAGACAATCTTTAAGTCCCATAATGCCTTCTCTGAAAACTAAATCTTTAGTTCCTATGGCTGTAGTTGCAGCAGTTGTAGATTCCCCAAGTAAATGATCACTCGTCGTCACTCAGCCTTTTACTTTCTTTGAACCCCTGCAATGTGTTACATGCATGAGTAGAAGGCCTTGAGTCAATACACTACGATGGAGAAATGACCAACATATTGGTCTCTATGACAAGACATTCAAAATCACCTTCTTTGTTCTTGGATTCTAGATATTGAGGACAATTCCTCTTCCAGTGTTTGGTCTGTTTGCAGAAGTGACATGAATCCGATGCTTTGTCTTTCTTTTGTTTTTTCGACTTGCCCACTTTCTTCTGAGGCCTCTTCTTGCCCTTCCTCTTTCTTTTGCCTGATTTGCCACCTTTGACAAACACGACTATCGACTTGTCTATCTTAATCAGTTCATTGGTCCTCTGCAACATATTGCTGAGTTCATGAAGGCTAACCTTTAGCTTGTTCATGTTATAATTCATGATAAACTGATTGAAGGAGGGAGGAAGAGAATTTAGGATGACATCAATTTTCGTGTCATCATCGAGCTGGGATGCAAGAGCCTCCAGTTCGTTAATATACCCCATCATTTTCATGGTGTTGTCATGAACCTGTTAGCTCTGAGTCATCTGTGTGATCATCAACAACTTGAGAACCTTTTGACGGGTAGAACAATTATGCTCCTCATACATAGTCTTTAGACTATCCATGATGTCTTTGCTGACTTCGATCTTATTGATTTGCCTCTGGATATTATTATCTAAAGATTCTATAATGTAACACCGAGCAAGAGAATTTTTTTCCTCCCATTCTTGATATTCCCTCCTGCAAGCCTCAAAAGCCCTATCACCCAGAGGTTCCAGAGCAGGGTTCTTAGCAACCTTGTCCAATTTCACGGACGTAAGAACCAGATTAAGGTTACGGTACCAGTCAGCATAATTGGGTCCCTTAAGTTTGTTATCATCCAATAGTTTGGTGAATTTTAAGCCTATAAATAGAAGAGCAGGGCAAACCTCCAAATCATCTCACAGACTGCTGAATTACAGAGAGAGACAACACAGTTTGACTACATTGTCTTCTTCTCTCCTGCTCTTTCTGCCCTACCAGTTTGATCTCCACCAGTGGGAGTGATCAAGAACAGTTCTTGATATTGCTTTTTGGTAGAAAAGGCAATCTGAAGTCATGCACACCTGCCCTCCATCACATTCTTGCTGAAGAATCTTCCTGCTGATTTTGCTTCACCTCACACCGTGTCATCTTCGGTGGAAGCAGTATTTGGTCTTCTCCTTGGACGTGAACACCTTCATTGGGGGTTTATTATTACTCCGTATCAAGTATGTCCCTCTACTCCCTTTTGGTTTCAGCTCTGGTCTAGTTTGGTTTCAAGATTGATCATTGAAAATGCAGTTTTCTAAAATAGGGAATGTGATTCCCACATGGGAGAGAAATTTTTGAAATTTCGCCCAACCTTCCTGCAGGGTTCGCCCATCCATATGATGGATCTCTCATCCCTTCACCTGCACAATTGATTCTGCAAGGCTTGCTATGCTCAGCCTTGACAGCATCATGATTAGTTCCGCGTGGCCCGCTGAGCTTGGCTCTGTGTGTGCCCTAATTGGTTCTGCCCTAAGCCGTGTTGATTGGCATGTGTAGGCCTGCCGTTGGATGAGCCAAATGTGCTTGCATCACTTACCCCCCACTCCTGAGGCTGTGGTGGAGGCCCAGGCTTGGG
Organism: Nelumbo nucifera; assembly: GCF_055504915.1. Taxonomy (NCBI): domain Eukaryota; kingdom Viridiplantae; phylum Streptophyta; class Magnoliopsida; order Proteales; family Nelumbonaceae; genus Nelumbo; species Nelumbo nucifera. The sequence goes on from NC_142653.1 coordinate 68,422,079, forward strand.
GCCTTGGCTTTAGACGAAGGGAGTGTGTTGGTAGTGCTGGGAGGCACTGTTGGGTCTCTTGATGAGGTGTCCTGTAGTGGTGTCGTCTTGGCTTTGCTCCATTCTCTCAGGGTGCCATGGAGGTTCTTTCTATTGGAGGGCTTTGACATCAGCTCCAAGGCCATTGCTGTAGGAGGACGAGGAGGGGACCTTGCCCCACTGCCTTGTGCTTGCACGGAAGTGATTCCATGGATGCCTCGGCTTCGGCTATGGGTGCCTTCGGCGGGACACTTGGGTTCCTGAGCCCTCAGCTTGCCTACAATCTTTTGGAGTTTCTTGCCTTCGCCCTCGGTGCGCATAGAGCGTCTACCACACTTAGAGCATGACAATGTCTTAAACTACAACCACGTGAGGTCCCTGGGTAGAAGGTACTATATCCCTCAGTCTTACAGGCTAAGGGTCCCCAACACTAGTGATCTGTTGATGCCAGAGGAGGGGGAAATCTGTGTCTACCAACACTTCTTGGAGTTTGGCCTTAGGTTTCCCCTCTATCCATTGATCTCTGAGTTGCCGAAGTGGTATGGGATTACCCTTAGCCAACTAGCCCCCAATTCCCTCAGAACCATCATCGCCATGTTGGTGCTGACTCGACTTCGGGACGTGGACCTGACGCCAAAGATGTTCCGAGCCCTATTTATGTCGAGGGTGCATGCTACCGAGGGTGGTATATATTATTTCCATCCTCAGAGAGGCCAACCCACCTGGAGCAAGCTTGCCTTGATGGAATCACGTTGGAGACCCACAAACAAGCTACGGAGGCTATGGCTCGAGTGGTAGAGGCTGAGGCGTGGGCAATGGAAGTCGAGGCCTACTTAGAGGGCATCGAGGACACTAAGAAGGTGCTGGGAAGCTATTGCCAGGTTTCTAGGTGGACGAGCTGAGGGTGCTCCCCGACTCCCTTCCTTTTAAGGCCGACACTGCTACCAAGGTCCCTGTTGGTATCGCTACCACTGTGGACTTTGTTGCCCCTCCAGCCATGGGTGGCGCATAGGTTGCTCGAGTTCTTGATGCACTTTTCCTTTCTTTTTTGCTTGTATATATTTTTGTAAAGCGGGCTCAGGTTCCCCATGAAAGGCCAAGACTTTTTTGTAATTGTTAAACATTGAACATTTAATGAAACACTGTTTGCATATCTTATGCCTTTCTGTATCTCCTTTTTTTTCGAGGGGTCTATGCCCCCCCTCCCTTTTGAGAGGTCACAAATTGCAAAAGCTATTATTCGAAGTAGCTCATTACTTAGTTGCTCACTTTAGGAAGTTAAAGGGTGTTGGTTGAGGCCAAGCTGGTATAGTCCCCGCTCCCCATGGGGGGGTGCTGCCATCAGCTCTCCTCGCTTTGATCCTTTGAGGGTCAATTAGGCAAGGCCGAGGTGCTCATGGTTACATTCCTTCTGGCTTGTCGCACTAAGTATTGTGGAGTCGAGGTGGCTGACAGCCACCGAGGTGTTCGAGGTGAAGGGCCAAAGTGGCCCGATGCCGCCGAGGTGCTCAGGGTAGAGAGACAAGGTGGCCCAGTGCCACCGAGGTGTTCGGGGCAAAGGGCCGAGGTGGCCCAGTGCCGCCGAGGTGCCCTGGTGGTGGTTCTTTAGGCGGCCAGCATTACCGAGGTATGCTTGACCCAGGATGTTGTGCCTTTCCTATTTCGTGAGGTACCTGAGTTGGTGTTTTTTCATTATGGGCCGAGGATGCTGGCCGGTGTTTTTAGCCGAGGCCCCTATTCGTCCCTACCTCAATTACGGAGGCTAGGTGGATGTCTAGTTTTTGAAGAATTGTGTGTGTTGGCCACAGTTCGATCAAAGCATGGGGCCTCAGAGGAGGCTGTACGCATCGGCTGGCTGTGCGACCGAGGGGTCCTGGCCACTTAACAACTTTTACACTAAGAGATTGAGCTGAGGTGAGAAACTTTGCACTAGTATTCACTGTTCCACCAATAGGAGTTACATTCACTGATAATACATTCGAATATTCTCTGATTTCCATGTCTAAGGGATAGGCCTTCAGCCGAGGTGTTTAAGGCATAAAGTGTTGGGGCCGACGTATTGCTTAATTTTGTAGGACAAGGTCTCCTTCTTGGTAGTGTTTCTCTTTTACCCTTGAATTATAGTTGCGAGATACCCTATGTTGGTAGGCTGCTAGTCTTATCTGCGCCTACTCTTGGACTTCTTTCAACAGGTCCAAGTTTGTCCAAAGTTCTTCACTATTCTCGGCCACAATGTACGCCTCTGTTCGAAGCGTCGGCTGGCTGATCTTTGCTGGAATGACGATCTCAATGTTGTATGTTAGGTTGAATGAGGTTTCTCCCGTGGCTATCTGAGGCATCTTCCGGTATGCCCACAGGATGTTGTTCAATTCATCGTCCCATAGGCCTTTGGCTCTGTCGAGTCTGGTCTTTAGTACTTCTAAGATAGATCAGTTGGTAACCTTGACTACGCCATTGATGAGAATGAAAATTATCATATTTTTATCCCTTAATATTTAGTCTTTTATACTTATTTAGTGGCTAATTGGACTCACTATTCTTATATTTCGATTTAGGGCACGAAAGGAGGCGTTAGGTGAAAAACAAGGCTAATCGGATAATTTTGCACAGTTTCGGTGCTGCGTGGTAATTTCAGTATAACTCTGCCATCCGGACTCCGATTTAGAGGATTCAAGATGCGTTGGAAAAATAAGGAAAAACTCTACAACTTTCATGTTTTTAGTTTTGATAGATACGTAATGAATCATGGTTAAAATCCGGCCCAAAGTCTCTGCAACCGCACTCAAAATCACAATTTGGGCTGAAAGGAGCTTGTAGCAAAGCCCAGTTCGCTTTAGAAGCCCATCATTCCCAATAGAATTTGGCTGAGTTGGAGGCATGAATCACAAAGAGTCTTAATCAGATCTGCTTCTTATTGTAATCCTAAAGAGAGAAAAAAAGTTAGAGTCCATCTTTGTAAGAACTCCTAAGAGATAAGATTAGATTAGATAAGCATTACCTATTAGGGAGTTAGACTACCAGTTGAGAAAGAGCTCCTAAGAGGAGCAGGACGCTGCTCCTTCCTAAGGCTATAAAAAGGGGGGTAGACAATCAGTCAGAATCACTCAACCTTGGAGAGAAGAACTCAGCAAGCAAGGGAGAAAGAAAGCAAATTTGGAGCAGTCGAACCTCTCTTCTCTTCTCCTCTCTATTCTCTGATTTTTCTTGAATTTTCACCATGAACATGCATGGCTAAACTCTAATACTTGGTCAAAGGAAACAAAAGACTCTGAATCCACCAACTGTGAGATCTAATTTGATTTTTATTGTTTGATTTATGCTTTGAATATCGAATGTTCTTCTATGTTATTGTTCATGATTGTTTCGTCTGATTACTAGGAAGCCTACTAGTTTATTATTTGTTACAATCTACTGCTAGATTAGATATCAAACCCGTAATTGTTTGATCCCTCTAATCTGTGAAGCAACTAGGATTACTGATTTGTTGCGTCAGAAATTGTTAGATACTAGGTTATTGCTGGATTAAATACAACCGCTTGTGCTTGTATTGTTTAGCTTCACCAATGTCTAATGCTTAAGGCTATTGCTGGATTAAATCTTTAACGCTTGTGTAGGGGTTGTTCTGTAGTAAGGGTTAAGAGGATCGCTTATTTTCTGATTAACTATGATAGAGAGATACAGGAAATCAATTCCTACAATGAATATTAAAAGTCTGAATTGATTTATTTTTGCATCGATGAGTAGTACTGAAATTCTGATGGTGGATGTTATCCTAGACCAAGATTCGTTCTTTTGATTAGTCTCAGCACTCTGAATCGCCTTGTTTCCCATTTAAATTTCATTCTTTTTAATTCTGATTTTCTTTCGTTTAGTTCTAGTTTCCGTTACATTCAACCCCCCTCAATCTTTGTTCACACAGCACATAAATCAGGTTAGACACTCTCTGTGGGACGATCCTTACTCGCACTACTGCATTTAATTTTTACGAGTATAGGTTTTATTTTTGGGTGCCTACGATAGCACGCCAAATTTTGATGCCCTTGCTGGGGAGTTTTTCTAGTCGGTTTTTGTGCTTGTGATCATTATTTTATTTTTGAATTTTCAAAAAAAAAATTTAGAGATCACTTTGATTGTTTGTGTTTTAGCGTAGAGTATTTTCTGTTTTATTCATTTATTTATTTATTTAATCGTTCTAGATTTTTTTTTTATTTTTTTTATTTGTGTTATGGTATGTCGTTCCTAGTTTATTAGGGTTTCCTAGATTTATGCCTGTAACTCGCTTCTCTAAGAAAGGTAATTTGCAGTTCGATCCAGAAAATAGAGGGGACTTTGCGCAGGTTATGGAAGGAAGCTCGGAGTCATTCTGAAGAGAACGATCCAGATCTTGAGTCTCTATCTGTTAATGATTCTAGTTTGAGAGAGGAGGACATCATGGCTGGAAACCAAACCTTGAAAGAGCTTACCGCACCTGATTTGAATCAGCAAACCTTATGCATAACTTTTCCTAGTTTAGATATTGATGCTAATTTTGAACTGAAATCTGGACTAATACATCTCTTGCCCACTTTTCACGGTCTTGCAGGTGAGGATCCTCACAAGCATCTGAAGGAGAAGCATGTGGTATGTGAAGGGATGAGAGATCCATCATATGGATAGCCAAACCCTGCAGGTAGGTAGGGTGAAATTTCAAAAATCTCTCTCCCTCCCATGTAGGACACACATTCCCTATTTTAGAAAATCTGCATTTTCAAGGATCAATCTTAAACCTAAATCGAACCAGATCTGAAACCAAAAGATAGGAGAGGGATATACCTGATACGGAGTAGCAGTAACTCCCAACGAAGGTGTTCACACCCAAGGAAAACTCCAAAAACTGCTCCTACTAAAGATGACACAGCGTAGGGTGGAGCAGAATCAGCAGGTGGTTCTTCACAAGAAACGAATCCTTCAGCAAGAATTCGATGGAGGGTGAGTGAGCATGACTTTAGATCAGTTTTTCACCAAAAACTGATATCAAGAATCCTTCTTGATCCCTCCTACAGTGGAGAATGAACTGGCAATGGCGGCAGTAGGAGGAGGGCGCAAGAGCAGAAGATAGCGCAGTCTTACTATTGCTGTCTTCTCTCTTTCTGTGATCTGAGATCTGATTGAGTGAATGGAGGTTCGCCCTCCTCCTCCTTTTATAGCCTTAAAGAGATCAGCTCCTAATCCCATTAGGAGTTTCCTAATTCAAATCCTTATTTGAATCTGGACTCTCTTTAAGAGATAAGGATAAGCCCTTATATTATTCACAGATTAGATCAGCCCTCCTAATCTTATTAGGAGTTTCCAAATCCAAATTTGTATTTGGATCTGGACTCTCTGAGTTGATAAGGAAAATCCCTTATCCTATCTGCTGATCCGTATCCCATATCCGCCCCTCTTTAATTAATCTAATTAAATAAGTTCGAATTGGGCTTTAGGCCCATTAAGTCCATGTGCTCACTAACCTTCCAAACTGCTGCCCAGTTGGGTTTCATTGTATGGCATGGGACCCAAACATTGATCTGCACATCAGCCACATTGGTTCAGCCTAGCCTCTGTTACAAGGCCTGGCCGAATTCACTGAAAAGACAGTGAACCCCCTGAGTCCATCACATGGGTTTCTAATGGGCCCAACACTTACACTAAGTGGTCCCTGGACCAAGCACCTTATAAAAACCCAAGGACTATGGGCAGATGCAAGATTAGCCCATCATGTATTACCCTCAATGGTCTTACACTTAACCTCTTAGCCCATAATGATCAAACACTGCCCGACAAGAGGGGACCTCTCCCTCAGCTGCAAGGAACAGTGTTGCACTCTCTACTCACATGGATCCCGAGAATTTAAACATTTTGCAAACATTTTGAAACCGTAATATATATGTATATCTTTATATAAATATATTTTGCAAAAACAAATTTCAATGATTGAAATCGGTTGCCGACAGCTTTGGTTTCCATCAGAGAGAGTGCATCCCCGATCATTACCTTTGTCCAACAAAGGGGCTGATCCTATCACTATGATCACCCACTCAGATGAACTCTCGGACTGTCCCAACAAACCCAGGTTTTGACCCCCTCTAAGGATCTCAGTGATTGGCATATCAAAGACAACCCAACACGACACCTAGTGCAGTATCAATCATTTTGATGTACTTTTGTTATTTAATGGAAATAAATAAAGTGCATGTTTGATTCATGTTGTTTGGTTTAATTCTGTGTAAAACCCTAAAACTGGACATTTGTAGAGACTCATGTTAGTTTTAAATGTTCACAGCCGCTGGATAAGTCTGGGGAGATTTATCCTGCCAAGGCTGATACTGGTGTGCCACCAAGTGTTGGGATGGCCTGTCTCAGCCATCAGGGTAAGACCCGAGGCACATACAGCATGGGATTACTTGAATCCTTGAACCGGACCAGATTTCCAGTCTTGCCCTGGACCTTGGAGATAGATGGGCAAAACTGGAAAGTTACACTTGACCCCTAGACTCGATTATGACACTTCACTAGGTGTTGGATCAGGCTACCTTTGATATGCCAATCAGTGAGATCCTTAGTGGGGATCAAAACCTGGGTATGTTGGGGCAGTTTGAGAATTCATCTGAGTGGGTGGTCATAGTGACAGAATCAGCCACTTTGTCGGACAAAGGGTAATGATCGGGAATGCACTCTCTCTGATGGAAACCAAACTGCCGGTAGTTGATTTCAATCGTTGGAATTTTGTTTTTGCAAAATTAATATATTTACATATATATGTACGGTTTCAAAATGTTTGCAAATGGTTTTAATTCCCGGGATCCATGTGAGAGGAGAGTGCGGCACTGTTTCTTGCAGCCGAGGGAGAGGTCCTCTCTTGTCGGGCAGTGCTTGATCATTAAGGGCTGAGAGGTTAAGTGTAAGACCATTTAGGATAATACCTGATGGGCTAATCTTGCACCTGCCCACAGTCCCTGGGTTTTTATAAGATGGCTTGGCCCAGGGACCACTTAATGTAAGTGTTGGGCCCATAGGGTTCATACGATGGACTCAAGGGGTTCATTGAGATTTTCAGTGAATTCGGCTGGGCCTTGTATTAAAGGCTGGGCCGATCCCATGTGGCTGGTGTGTAGATCAATGCTTGGGTCCCACGCCATACAAAGAAGCCCAACTGGGCAGCAGATTGGAAACTAATTAAACACTGAATGCTTAATGGGCCAAAAAGCCCATTTCGAAGTGGGCTGATATGATCACCCATCAATGGGGCGAATTTGAGATTGAAGTTAGCAAAAAGGATTGGGCTCTTAGCCTTATCCACTCTTAGAGACCAAATTCAAATCAGATTTGAATCTGGTAACCTCCTGATAAGATCAGGAGTAAGCTAACTCTATCTAGGAAAGGGATTAAGATTATCCCCTATCCAAATACTGATTTGGATTGGGATAACTCCTAATTAGGAGATTTCTTAATCAAGAAGAAAAGAGAGGAGATTTTCGAATGAACAAAGAGAAGGAAATCAGATTTCGATCCAAGAGGTTCTGGTAAGCAGGAAGGGTTCCTGCGAATTGAGATTAGATCTCATTCTCTCCAGAAAAAGAAAACAGTTCAGCCTTTTCGTTTCTGGAAATCTCCTCCTGCCGCCGCCATCTGCATTGTTGCAAGATTTGATCTTTGCAGAAAAGAAAGTCAAGAAACCAGTTCTTGACATCAGTCTTGCAAGAAAGACTGAAAGAATTCAGTGTTTAGTACATCCAGGGGATTCTTGTGAAGGATCCAGTGTGTAGGACGCACCCTGCTGGTTCTGTTCCATCCACAGCTGTGTCATCTTCAGCAGGGACAGATCTTGGAGCATTCTTTGGGCGTGAACACCAACTTTGGGAGATACTGCTTCTCCGGATCAGGTATAATCCTCCCATTTATCTTTTGGTACAGATCTGGTTTGATTAGGGTTCAAGTAGATCCTTGAATATTGTATTCTAAATTCAGGGAATATGATTCCCAGTTGGGAGAAGGTAGGAAATTTTTGAAATTCGCCCCACCCATTCCGCAACCTTTATGGCGTCCATTAGATGGATCCTACCATTCTTTCAGTGGTATCAGAGCCACAGGTTCGAATCTTGAACCAAAAGAAAATCAGATCTGACCCTGCGCAGATGGATTGAAGGTGTTCTTTCAAGATTTGCGCAGATTGTTTTCTTTTTTTCCAAGAAACTGTTTCTTGTTAAGGGCGATTGATCTAAAATTAATTTCTATTAAATCCAAAATTTATTTGGAATTGTTCTTTATTTATTTTGATTTAATGGACTGTTCAAACCTGGAGATCGCAGTGCAGTTTTAGCGCAGATGGTCTGCGCACCCTTTTTCTTTTCTATTTATTTATTTCATTCAATTCGGTCTGTAAATAATTTTTTTTTATTTTTAGACTGAATGTATAAGATTTGATCAAGAATGTAATTAATAGAAATAGGATTTCTGTTATTTTTCTTGATTAAAGAAGATGGAAGAAGATGGCGGCGCTGGAGATTTGCAGATGGAGAAATCGTTTTCTGCGATTTGCAGTTTATGAAACTGCAACCCTTGTGATTAACCTCTGTTTTGCAGGTGGTGCGAACAGTCCATAATTGTTTTGTGTTTGCTAGAAATCAAAACTATTAATTTCAGATCATTCAATAATTAATTCTTGAATTGAAAATCAGTTTTGGACCATTTCGGACTAGATTGGACCAAAACTGTTTGGACCGAATCTGGGTTTCGAAAGGGGCTGTTCTCAGTCCAATTGTCTCACACTTTTGTTCCAAATCTGATGTTCAATTACAGGGATTAATTCGGCCCACCTGTAAAGCCCGGTTTTAAAGGGTTAAAACTGCAAAAGCCCATTATTGTGAGATAAGCTGTATGGGCCGAACTGCTATCTGCGATTCAGCCCATACACCTAGTGGACATTAATCGTTAATGACTTGGTTTTTAAATGGGCCATTGAATGGGCTTTATAGCAATTAATTGATTGGATCAATTCCTCCTTTACATGTGATGTTTGGATGTTTGATGTGCTGCGACCATGGGCCATAAGTACTTGGCCCGTGATGACTCGTTAGTGGCTCTTGCGCACACCATGGCTGAATGCACATCATTGCCATGGTGTCCCTGAAGGTCATTGGATGACCCCCTCTTTGCCTGGTGGGCCCCACAACCCTGAAAAGGGATGCGTACGGAACCCCTAGCCGATTAAGGCCCACCAGAAATCTGACTTTATGAAAGTCAGTGGGAGCCACTTTGGTTTGACCTAAATTAGAACTAGGCCGTAATTTTGTTCCCTCCAGCAAATATGAATGCAAGTGATAGGGAGATCCATATGATGGACTCTCTAAAGGCCTTCCGTCATTAGCACAATGATGGGTCCATCAGTAATGAGGAAACGCACCATAAAATTGGGCTATCCATTTGCTCTTGGATCTGTTAGAGTGTTTCATAAGATGATAGGGGCGTCATAGACCGATGTGGGAGGGGCTTCACCAGAAAATGGGAACTCTCTCACGGTACCTTGGCGTAACCTGAATATGATGGGTGTGCACTCACTGACAGAAGGGTTTACCTGAAAACGGCTCTGAACCTTGTCTGACGGAGGCCAAAGGGAAACTCATTTGATGAGTGGATATGATCCGTCACAGAAAGGTGGTGGGGTTATGCAGCTGAAACAGTTGGCTTCACGCACCCCATGTGATTTCCCACATTTCCAGAGACATTTCGTCGTCTCCGTCACTGAGATAGGAGGGAAATCTCAGAGATGAACAAATGGGAATGGAACATAGATTAAAAGCCATATCTATGTAGGTAAACATGAATCAAACTAAGGTTGTGGACTAATGATTTTGCTGTTTTATCAGAAAATGGCAAACGGTCAATTTGCAAAGCTTCTAGACGATAACAAGCTTAAGGGCCCAAACTATGCCGACTGGTACAGAAATCTTATGCTGGTCCTAACTTCTGAAAAGTTAGACAAGGTAGTGAAAAATCCTGCCCCGGAACGTCCGGGTGACAGGGCTTCTGAGGCCCGTAGGAGGGACTACCAAGATTGGGAGGATAAGAACTCCCTAGCCCGCTGCTTTGTCATTGCCTCATTAGACAACTCAATACAGAGGCAGTTCGATCAGATCGAACTTGCCAAGGACATATTGGACAGTCTAAGGACAATGTATGAGGAGCAGAACCGTTCTACTCGACAGAAGGTCCTGAAATTGTTCATGACCGCGCAGATGACCAAAGGGCAGAAAGTTCATGACCATTGTCTTCGGATGATGGGATACATCAACGAACTTGAAGCTCTTGGATCCGGGCTAGATCTTGGCACGCAAGTGGATGCCATCCTAAATTCTTTGCCCTCTTCCTTCAATGCGTTCACTATGAACTACAATATGAATAAGCTGAATGTCAGCGTCCAGGAACTCAGCAATATGTTGCAGAGGGCCGAGGATTTACTCAAGAAGGATGAGCCTGTGGTTATGCTTGCTGAAGCTAACAAATCGGGCAAGAGAAAGAGAAAGGCAAAGAAGCCCCAGAAGAAGACTACCAAACCCAAGAAGCAGAAGAAGAACAAGGCATCTGATGTCTATCACTTCTGCAAGCAGACCGGCCACTGGAAGAGGAACTGTCCTACCTACCTGGAATCTAAGAAAGGTAATATCGAAACTTGTGTCATAGAAACTAATATGTTAGTTACTTCTGTGTCCTGGTGTGTTGACTCCGGGGCTTCAACACATGCGTGTAACTCACTGCAGGGGTTCAAAGTTAGCAGAAGGCTGAGTGAAGGTGAAGTGACACTGTTCTTGGGAACAACTGCAAATGTTGCAGCTGCGGCAATAGGAACCGTAGAATTAGTTTTTAAAGAAGGAGTCCTTGTACTTAAAGATTGTCTTTATGTACAGAACTTGAGAAGGAATTTAATTTCTGTTTCAAAATTGTGTGCTGATGGATATATTGTTTACTTTAGTAATATGATTACTGTTAAACGGAATAATAAATTCATCGCATGCGGGGAGCTAGAGAGCGGTCTCTATGTTCTGCATCCTTCTTTGGAAACTAACTTAACCGAAACTACGTTGGTCGAAAATCCCAAGAAAAGGACTCGTGATACAGTAAATCTCACGTGCCTCTGGCATTACCGACTTGGCCACATCGGTGTCGACCGAATCACAAGACTGGTAAAGGATGGTCCTTTGGATTTTCTAACCGTAGAAAATCTTCCCACTTGTGAACCTTGCCTCCAAGGTAAGATGACTAAGCGGCCATTTGACGGTAAGCCTGAAAGATGTGCAGGCACACTTGACCTAATACATACTGATGTATGTGGTCCCCTGAGTGTTAGGACACGGAATCAACACGTGTACTTCATCACCTTTACAGATGATTTTTCACGATATGGTTACGTGTACCTAATGAGACATAAGTCTGAATCATTTGAAAAGTTCAAAGAGTTCAGACAGGAAGTCGAGAAACAGTTAGGGAGAGAAATTAAGGCCCTTCGATCAGATCGAGGTGGCGAGTATCTCTCTGACGAATTCAGGGACTACTTAAAGGCCAATGGGATAGTGTCACAACTAGCTCCTCCTGCTACACCTCAACTCAACGGTGTTTCAGAGAGGAGAAATAGGACCTTATTAGACATGGTCCGGTCACTTCTCGTACGCTCAGAATTACCCACATCCTTTTGGGGATACGCATTAGAGACTGCTATCTACGTGCTGAATAGGGTTCCAACCAAATCAGTTCCGAAAACTCCATATGAGCTTTGGACCGGAAGGAAGCCAAGTGTGAGACACTTGAAGATTTGGGGTTGTCCTGCACACGTTAAAAGAACAAGTGCGGACAAGTTGGAATCTAAAACCAGCCGTTGCCTGTTTATAGGCTACCCAAAGGATTCGGTGGGTTATCTATTCTATGACCCAAGTGAGCAGAAAGTGTTCTGCAGTCGAAACGCCCGATTCTTAGAATCCGATTACATCCTGGACACCCATCGTCAGGAAATAGTTCTTGATGAGGAGAGCTCAGGAGCAGTGGGAGATGTCCCACAAGTTCCAGGTAATGACCAACCTAGAAGGTCCACCCGGGTATCCAGACCACCAGTCCGATATGGTTATGACCAGGATAGTTACCTGGTGGAAGCCTTGACTAGTGAAGAGGATCCCGTGACTTACGCGGAAGCTATGTTAGACATAGACTCCCAGAAGTGGGTGGAGGCCATGAGAGCCGAGATGGACTCAATGGAGACCAATGGAGTCTGGACTCTAGTGGATCCGCCCTCCGGGGTAAAAGCAATTGGTTGCAAATGGATCTACAAGAGGAAGAAGGGCCCCGATGGCAGGATTGAGACCTTTAAAGCTCGTTTGGTGGCGAAAGGGTATACTCAGAAAGAAGGCATCGACTATGAGGAAACCTTTTCACCGGTGGCCATGCTTAAATCCATTAGGATCCTGCTAGCTGTAGCAGCGTACCATGATTACGAGATTTGGCAAATGGATGTCAAAACAGCGTTCCTGAATGGAGATCTTAGTGAAGATATCTACATGCAGCAGCCGCAAGGCTTCATTGCTGCTGGTCAGGAACACATGGTATGTAAACTTAATAGATCCATATATGGACTTAAGCAGGCTTCTAGGAGTTGGAACATCCGTTTTGATTTTGCAGTCAAAACGTTTGACTTTGAGCAGAATCCGGATGAGCCCTGTGTTTACAGGAAATCCAGTGGGGATAAGATCACCTTTTTAGTCTTGTATGTGGACGATATCCTACTCATTGGGAATGATGTAGGAATGTTGACTTCGGTCAAGGTATGGCTATCACAGCAGTTCTCCATGAAAGATCTTGGAGAAGCTTCATACATACTGGGTCTTCGACTCTATAGAGATAGATCGAAGAGGATAATCGGATTATCCCAGGCTGCTTACATTGACAAAATTGTCAAAAGATACAGCATGGAAAACTCCAAGAAAGGAAACGTTCCTTTCAGGCACGGAGTCACTCTCTCCAAGAAGATGTCTCCCAAGACTTCTGAGGAGATTGAGAGCATGAGAGACGTTCCCTATGCCTCAGCTGTGGGGAGCATCATGTATGCCATGTTGTGCACTCGCCCGGACATAGCTCAGGCGGTGAGTGTGGTAAGCAGATTCCAGGCAAACCCAGGACAGGAGCATTGGACTGCTGTGAAGAACATACTCAAATACCTTCGAAGGACGAAAGAGTTTTGTCTGGTATTCGATGGTAGTTCACTGCAAGTTCTAGGGTATACCGATGCCGATTTCCAGTCGGATCCAGATGATAGAAAGTCTACATCTGGGTATGTTTTCATGATAGGATCGTGTGCTGTCTGCTGGAAAAGCAGCAAACAGGGGTCCACTGCAGACTCCACAACCGAGGCCGAGTACATTGCCGCAAGTGAAGCTGCCAAGGAAGCCGTGTGGATGAAGAAATTCATACACGAATTGGGAGCGATTCCATCCAGCACATCACCCATCCCGTTGTTGTGTGACAACAATGGAGCGATCGCCCAGGCTAAAGAGCCTCGGGCCCACTCGAAGTCAAAGCACATCGAGAGGAAGTACCATGTACTGCGGGAGATCGTTGGTAGAGGGGACGTCCTAATTGAAAAGGTAGCATCAGCGGATAATGTGGCAGACCCATTGACTAAGCCACTGACACAGAAGGTGTTTGAGAAACACGTGGAAAGTATGGGACTCCGGCTTGTACCAGATTGGACCTAAGTGCAAGTGGGAGCTGTTAGACAGTTTTGTATGCCCTTAGCTTCAATCATTTTGATGTACTTTTGTTATTTAATGGAAATAAATAAAGTGCATGTTTGATTCATGTTGTTTGGTTTAATTCTGTGTAAAACCCTAAAACTGGACATTTGTAGAGACTCATGTTAGTTTTAAATGTTCACAGCCGCTGGATAAGTCTGGGGAGATTTATCCTACCAAGGCTGATACTGGTGTGCCACCAAGTGTTGGGATGGCCTGTCTCAGCCATCAGGGTAAGACCCGAGGCACATACAGCATGGGATTACTTGAATCCTTGAACCGGACCAGATTTCCAGTCTTGCCCTGGACCTTGGAGATAGATGGGCAAAACTGGAAAGTTACACCTGACCCCTAGACTCGATTATGACACTTCACTAGGTGTTGGATCAAGCTGCCTTTGATATGCCAATCAGTGAGATCCTTAGTGGGGATCAAAACCTGGGTATGTTGGGGCAGTTTGAGAATTCATCTGAGTGGGTGGTCATAGTGACAGAATCAGCCACTTTGTCGGACAAAGGGTAATGATCGGGAATGCACTCTCTCTGATGGAAACCAAACTGCCGGCAGTTGATTTCAATTGTTGGAATTTTGTTTTTGCAAAATTAATATATTTACATATATATGTACGGTTTCAAAATGTTTGCAAATGGTTTTAATTCCCGGGATCCATGTGAGAGGAGAGTGCGGCACTGTTTCTTGCAGCCGAGGGAGAGGTCCTCTCTTGTCGGGCAGTGCTTGATCATTAAGGGCTGAGAGGTTAAGTGTAAGACCATTTAGGATAATACCTGATGGGCTAATCTTGCACCTGCCCACAGTCCCTGGGTTTTTATAAGATGGCTTGGCCCAGGGACCACTTAATGTAAGTGTTGGGCCCATAGGGTTCATACGATGGACTCAAGGGGTTCATTGAGATTTTCAGTGAATTCGGCTGGGCCTTGTATTAAAGGCTGGGCCGAACCCATGTGGCTGGTGTGTAGATCAATGCTTGGGTCCCACGCCATACAAAGAAGCCCAACTGGGCAGCAGATTGGAAACTAATTAAACACTGAATGCTTAATGGGCCAAAAAGCCCATTTCGAAATGGGCTGATATGATCACCCATCAATGGGGCGAATTTGAGATTGAAGTCAGCAAAAAGGATTGGGCTCTTAGCCTTATCCACTCTTAGAGACCAAATTCAAATCAGATTTGAATCTGGTAACCTCCTGATAAGATCAGGAGTAAGCTAACTCTATCTGGGAAAGGGATTAAGATTATCCCCTATCCAAATACTGATTTGGATTGGGATAACTCCTAATTAGGAGATTTCTTAATCAAGAAGAAAAGAGAGGAGATTTTCGAATGAACAAAGAGAAGGAAATCAGATTTCGATCCAAGAGGTTCTGGTAAGCAGGAAGGGTTCCTACGAATTGAGATTAGATCTCATTCTCTCCAGAAAAAGAAAACAGTTCAGCCTTTTCGTTTCTGGAAATCTCCTCCTGCCGCCGCCATCTGCATTGTTGCAAGATTTGATCTTTGCAGAAAAGAAAGTCAAGAAACCAGTTCTTGACATCAGTCTTGCAAGAAAGACTGAAAGAATTCAGTGTTTAGTACATCCAGGGGATTCTTGTGAAGGATCCAGTGTGTAGGACGCACCCTGCTGGTTCTGTTCCATCCACAGCTGTGTCATCTTCAGCAGGGACAGATCTTGGAGCATTCTTTGGGCGTGAACACCAACTTTGGGAGATACTGCTTCTCCGGATCAGGTATAATCCTCCCATTTATCTTTTGGTACAGATCTGGTTTGATTAGGGTTCAAGTAGATCCTTGAATATTGTATTCTAAATTCAGGGAATATGATTCCCAGTTGGGAGAAGGTAGGAAATTTTTGAAATTCGCCCCACCCATTCCGCAACCTTTATGGCGTCCATTAGATGGATCCTACCATTCTTTCACCTATCACTATGATCACCCACTCAGATGAACTCTCGGACTGTCCCAACAAACCCAGGTTTTGACCCCCTCTAAGGATCTCAGTGATTGGCATATCAAAGACAACCCAACACGACACCTAGTGCAGTATCATAATCGAGTCTAGGGATCAGGTGTAACATTCCAGTTTTGCCCATCAATCTCCAAGGTCCAGGGCAATACTGGAATACTTGTCCGGTTCTGGGTTTCAAGAAAACCCACACTGCATGTACCTCAGGTCTCACCCTAGCAGCTGAGACAAGCCACCCCAACCAACTTGGCGGCACATCAATGTCAGCCTTAGCAGGATAAATCTCCCCAGATCTATCCAATGGCTGTGAAGATTCTAAACTAACACGAGTCTCATTTGTGTCCCATTTAAGGGTATTACACAGAAACACACCACAATAACATGAATCAAATATGTACTTTATTCATTTACAATAAATGTCATAAGGTACATAATTCTGATTGGAGCTAAGGGCATACACTATCTAACAGCTCCCACTTGCACTTAGGCCTAATCTGGTATAAGCCGGAGTCTCATACTTTCCATGTGTTTCTCAAACACTTTCTGTGTTAGTGGCTTAGTCAATGGGTCTGCTACATTCTCCGCTGATGCTATCTTCTGAATTAGGACGTCCCCTCTTGCAACTATCTCCCACAGTACATGGTACTTCCTCTCGATGTGCTTCGACTTCAAGTGGGCTCGTGGCTCCTTAGCCTGAGCAATAGCTCCAGTGTTGTCACACAACAGTGGAATGGGTGATGTGCTGGATGGAACTACTCCCAATTCATGAATGAACTTCATCATCCTTACAGCTTCTTTGGTAGCTTCACTTGCGGCAATGTATTTGGCTTCGGTTGTGGAATCCGCCGTGGACCCCTGTTTGCTGCTTTTCCAGCAAACAGCACACGATCCTATCGGGAAAACATACCCAGATGTAGAAATCATCTGGAAAAATTAAATCGTTAACCTGCACCAATACATCCTCAACAATCCCTTTTGGGTTGGCATTAGAATGATCAGCTAATTGAATAACAACTCTAGTTTCTTTTAAAGCACCTAATCTCAAGGCACAGTAAATCGAGTATGGCATGGCATTGATAGATGCACCTAAGTCTAGCATGGCACGCTCGATTCGTTTATTGCCCATCACACAAGGTAGGGTGAACATACCTGGATCAGCACGTTTTTCTGGTAAGGTCCTCTTGATCACGGCTGAAACGTTCTCTCCAACTCTTACCTTCTCATTGATTCGCAACCTCCTTTTGTTAGTGCATAATTCTTTCAAAAATTTTGCATATTTTGGGATCTGTTTTATAGCATCAAACAAAGGGATATTGATCTCCACCTTCCTAAAGGTTTCTAGCACCTCTTGCTCATATTCCTCTTTCTTGGACTTCTCTAACCTACTAGGAAAAGGTGGTATAACAGCATTAGTAACCTTACGGAGAGGGGGGTCGGATATTACCTCAATGGGGTCTTCGTTTGACCCGTGTCTCTCCTCTTCCTTGTCTCCCTTAACTGCTTTCGATGGTGAGCTCGGTTGGGGCTGCAACTCCTTTCCGCTTCTCAACACTACTGCACTTGCATTCTCCTTTGGGTTGACTACCGTTTGTGATGGTAGCTTCCCAGGGTTCTGCGCCTCCAACTTGCTAATGGAAGTGGCGAGTTGGCTGATTTGGTTCCCCAAATTCTGAATGCTGGCTCTTGTTTCCTGCTGAAATTGCTGAGTGTTAGTAGCTAGAGCTTTAACCATTTCATCTAATGACATACCTGAATTTGAGGGTTGGCCTTGCGCTGTGATAGGTGCTGAAAATTGGGGCTATCGACTAAAAAATTGGGGCTGATATTGCTGCTGTCCTCCTTGGTTCCCATAGCTTAGATTTGGATGATCCCTCCACCCCAAATTGTAGTAATTGGAGTAGGGGTCATATTTGCGTTGAGGCTGACCCGGTAATCCTCCTACGGCACTTACTTGCTGCATCGATCCATCTTATAGTGATGGACATGTTAGACAGTTGTATGCCCTTAGCTTCAATCAGAATTATGTACATTATGAATTTATTGAAAATGAATAAAGTACACATTTGATTCATGTTCTTGTGTTGTGTTTTTGTGTAATACCCTTAAACTGGACACTTAATGAGACTTGTGTTAGTTTAGAATGTTCACAGCTATTGGGTAAGTCTGGGGAGATTTATCCTACCAAGGCTGACACTGATGTGCGGCCAACTGTTGGGGTGGCTTGTCTCAGCTACTAGAGTGAAACCCAAAGCACATGCAGTGTAGGATTAATAAAACCTCTGAACCGGACCAGATTTCCAGTATTGCCCTGGACCTTGGAGATTGATGGGCAAAACTGGAAAGTTACACCTGACCCTTGGACTCGATTATGATACTACACTAGGTGTTGGATTGGGCTATCTTTGATGTGCCAATTAGTGAGATCCTTAGCAGGGGTCAAAACCTAGTTATGTTGGGACAGTCCGAGAATTCATCTGAGTGGGTGATCATAGTGGCAGGATCAGCCCCTTTGTCGGACAAAGGTAATGATAGGGGATGCACTCTCTCTAATGGAAACCAAGACTGCCAGCAACCGATTTCAATTGTTGAGATTTTGTTTTGCAAAATATATTTATATATAAAGATATATATGTTATGGTTTCAAAATGATTTGCAAAAGGTTTTAATTCCCAGGATCCATGTAAGCGGAGAGTGCAACACTGTTCCTTGCAGTTGAGGGAGAGGTCCTCCCTTGTTGGGCAGTGTTTGATCATTATGGGCTGAGAGGTTAAGTGTAAGACCTATGTGGATAATACTTGATGGGCTAATCTTGCATCTGCCCATAGTCCCTGGGTGTTACAAGGTGGCTTGGCCCAGGGACCACTTAGGGTAAGTGTTGGGCCCATAGAGCCCACAAGATGGGTTTCAGGGGGTGCACTGTCCATAATAGTGTATTCGGCCAGGCCTTGTAACAAAGGCTGGGCAGAACCCTTGTGGCTGATGTGTAGATCAATGTTTGGGTCCCATGCCATACAAGGAAGCCCAACTGAGCAGCAGTTTGGAAGGCTAAGTGAGTACATAACCTTAAATGGGCCTTAAGTCCATTTCGTACTGGGTTGATTTGATCAGTCACTTAAAGGGGGCGAATTCTGAGATGGATCAGCTAATAGGATTGGGCCTACACCCTATCCACTTAGAGAGTCCAAGATCTAAATGAGATTTAGATTGGGAAGCCTCTTAATTAGATTAGGAGATGGCTGATCTGATCTACAGATAAGATAAGGGTTATCCCTTATCACTTAAAGAGACTACGATATACGTGCTGAACCGGGTTCCAACCAAATCGGTTCCTAAGACTCCCTATGAGCTTTGGACCAGAAAGAAACCAAGTGTACGACACTTGAAGATTTGGGGTTGTCCGGTTCACGTTAAAAGAACTAATCCGGACAAATTGGAATCCAAGACCAGCCGTTGCCTATTCGTAGGCTACCCAAAGGGCTCAGTGGGCTACCAATTCTATGATCCAAGTGAGCAGAAGGTGTTCTGCAATCGGAATGCACAATTCTAGGAAAATGACTACATCCTAGACATTCTTCGTCAGGAAATTGTTCTTGATGAGGAGAGCTCAGATGCAGTGGGAGGTGTCCCACAAGTTCCAGGTAGTGACCAACCTAGAAGATCTACCCAGGTGTCCAGGCCACCGGTCCGTTTTGGTTACGATCAAGATAGTTACCTGGTTGAACCCTTGACTAGTGAAGAGGATCCCGTAACTTATACGGAAGCTATGTTGGACATAAACTCCATTAAATGGGTAGATGCCATGAAAGCTGAGATGGACTCAATGGAGACCAATGGAGTCTAGACTCTAGTGGATCCACCCTCCGGGGTAAAAGCAATTGGTTGCAAATGGATCTACAAGAGGAAGAAGGGCCCCAATGGTAGGGTTGAGACCTACAAAGCTCGTTTGGTGGCAAAAGGATACACTCAGAAAGAAGGCATCGATTATGAGGAAACCTTTTCGCCCGTGGCCATGCTTAAATCAATTAGGATCCTGTTAGCTGTAGCAGCTTACTATGACTATGAGATTTGGCAGATGGATGTCAAAACTGTGTTCTTGAATGGAGATCTTACTGAAGATATCTATATGCAGCAACCGCAAGGTTTTGTAGCTGCAGGTCAGGAACACATGGTCTGTATGTTGAATAGATCCATATATGGACTCAACCAAGCTTCTAGAAGTTGGAACATCCGATTTGACTCTACGGTCAAAAGGTTTGATTTTGAACAAAATCCGGATGAACCCTGTGTTTACAGGAAGACCAGTGGTGACAAGGTTATGTTTCTGGTTCTGTATGTAGATGACATTCTGCTCATTGGGAATGATGTAGGAATGTTAACTACGATAAAAGTATGGCTATCACAGCACTTCTCCATGAAAGACCTTGGAGAAGCCTCCTATATACTGGGTCTTCGACTCTATAGAGATAGATCGAAGCAGATAATAGGATTATCCCAATCTGCTTATATTGACAAAATAGTCAAGAGATACATCATGGAAAACTCCAAGAAAGGAAATGTTCCTTTCAGGCATGGAGTCAATCTCTCCAAGAAGATGTCTCCAAAGACCTCTGAGGAGATCGAGAGCATGAACGACGTTCCCTATGCTTCAGCCGTAGGGAGCATCATGTTTGCCATGCTGTGCACTCGTCCTGACATCACCCAGGCAGTGAGTGTAGTAAGCAGATTCCAGGCCAACCCAGGGCAGGAGCATTGGACTGCTATGAAATGCATACTTAAGTACCTTCGAAGGACAAAAGAGTTTTGTCTGGTATTCGATGGTAGTTCACTACAGATCCAAGGGTATACAGATGCGGATTTCCAGTCGGATCCAGATGATAGAAAGACTACATCTGGATATGTTTTCACGATAGGATCGTGTGCTATTTGTTGGAAAAGCAGCAAACAGGGGTCCACAGCAGACTCCACAACCGAGGCCAAATACATTGATGCAAGTGAAGCTGCCAAGGAAGCCGTGTGGACGAAGAAGTTCATTCACGAATTGGGAGTAGTTCTGTCCAGCACATCACCCATCCCATTAACAATGGAGCAATTCCTCAGGCTAAGGAGCCACGAGCCCACTCGAAGTCGAAGCACATCGAGAGGAAGTACCACATACTCCGAGAGATAGTTGGTAGAGGGGATATCTTGATTCAGAAGGTAGCATCAGCAGAGAATGTAGCAGAACCATTGACTAAGCCACTGACACAGAAAGTGTTTGTGAAACACGTGGAAAGTATGGGACTCCGGCTTATACCAGATTGGACCTAAGTGCAAGTGGGAGCTGTTAGACAATTGTATGCCCTTAGCTTCAATCAGAATTATGTACATTATGAATTTATTGTAAATGAATAAAGTACACATTTGATTCATGTTCCTGTGGTGTGTTTCTGTGTAATACCCTTAAACTGGACACTTAATGAGGCTTGTGTTAGTTTAGAATGTTCACAGCCATTGGGTAAGTCTGGGGAGATTTATCCTACCAAGGTTGACACTGATGTGCGGCCAACTGTTGGGGTGGCTTGTCTCAGCTACCAGGGTGAGACCTAAAGCACATGCAGTGTAGGATTAATAAAACCTCTGAACAGGACCAGATTTCCAGTATTGCCCTAGACCTTGAAGATAGATGGGCAAAACTAAAAACTTACACCTGACCCCTAGACTCGATTATGATACTACACTAGGCGTTGGATTGGGCTGTCTTTGATGTGCTAATCAGTGAGATCCTTAGCGGGGTCAAAACCTGGGTATGTTGGGACAGTCCGAGAATTCATCTGAGTGGGTGATCATAGTGACAGGATCAGCCCCTTTGTCGAACAAAGGTAATGATAGGGGATGCACTCTCTCTAATGGAAACCAAGACTGCCGGCAGCTGATTTCAATTGTTGAGATTTTGTTTTGCAAAATATATTTATATATAAAGATATATATGTTATGGTTTCGAAATAATTTGCAAAAGGTTTTAATTCCCAAGATCCATGTAAGCGGAGAGTGCAACACTATTCCATGCAATCGAGGGAGAGGTCCTCCCTTGTCGGGCAGTGTTTGATCATTATGGGCTGAGAGGTTAAGTGTAAGACCATTGAGGATAATACCTGATGGGCTAATCTTGCATCTGCCTACAGTCCCTGGGTGTTACAAGGTGGCTTGGCCCAGGGACCACTTATGGTAAGTGTTGGGCCCATAGAGCCCACAAGATGAGTTTCAGGGGATGCACTGTCCATAACAGTGTATTCGGCCAGGCCTTGTAACAAAGGCTGGGCTGAACTCATGTGGTTGATGTGTAGATCAATGTTTGGGTCCCACGCCATACAAGGAAGTCCAACTGGGCAATAGTTTGGAAGGCTAAGTGAGTACATAACCTTAAATGGGCCTTAAGCCCATTTCGAACTGGGCTGATTTGATCAATCACTTAAAGGGGGCAAATTCTGAGATGGATCAGCTGATAGGATTGGACCTAGACCCTATCCACTTAGAGAGTCCAAGATCTAATAGAGATTTAGAACTGGAAGCCTCCTAATTAGATTAGGAGATGACTGATCTGATCTGCAGATAAGATAAGGGTTATCCCTTATCACTTAAAGGGTTATCCCTTATCACTTAAAGCCTCCTAATTGGATTAGCAACTCCTAATGGGATTAGGAGCTGATCCCTTTAAGATTATGAAAGAAAGAAAGGGGCGAAACACAGTTAGTGATTGATGTTCAATTCTCTTCAGAGCTGAAGATCACAAGAAGAGAGATTTCTACACCCTGCGAATTCTCTCTTGCCACCTCCTTCCTGTCGTCGCCATCACCTTCAGTTCGATATCCAGTTCTCAGAAGAAATCAAGATCTGATCTTGATTCCAATCTTTTGGGAAAAGATTGGTTGGAGCTGTACTCACAAGTCGTCCAGTTGATTCTTATGAAGGGTCAAGTTCTTTTGGAAGAACATTGCTGATTCTGCTCCATCCTGCACTGCGCCATCTTTAGTGGGAGTAGATTTTGGATCCTTCCTTGGGCGTGAACACCACCATTGGAAGATATTACTTCTCTGTATCAGGTATATCCCCCCTCCTACTCATTTTTGTTCAGATCTGGTTTGGTTCTTGATTCAAGATTGATCCTTGAAAAACATGTTTTTCAAATGTAGGGAATTCGATTCCTTGCAAAGATGAGAGAAATTTTTTGAAATTCGCCCTATCCATTCCACAAGACTTGGGCGTCCATGTGATGGATATCCCATCCCTTCAGGACACATGTCCGTAGGATGACCAGGGATACCACACACCCTGGTTGTTTGCAATTGTCCTACAGCCAGTTGCCTAACTAAAGCAGTTAAATCTGAAATCTGATTTTATAAATTAGCATGACTTACCACATTAACACATCTAGTGGTACCATCTGTCCTTGCACCGAAATACTATGAATTTTTGGCCATGTTGGAAATTAATTCCCTGGCCGCTTCGGGTGTCTTGTTTACTAAAGCTCCTCCACTGGCTGCATCGATCATACTTCTATCCATGGGCTGGAGTCCTTCATAGAAGTATTGGATTAACAGTTGTTCGGGTATTTGGTGGTGTGGACAGCTAGCAACAAGTTGTTTAAATCTTTCCCAATATTCATATAGTGTCTCACCACCAAATTGCCGAACTCCACATATTTCTTTTCTTATGTTTGCAATCCGGGATGCAGGAAAATATTTATCCAAAAATATCCTATTCATCTCATCCCATGTGCGTATTGAACCGGGAGGAAGAATATACAACCAATCATTTGCTTTATCACGTAAAGTAAATGGAAAGGCTATGAGTTTTTCCTGGTCCTCGGTCATACCTTGGGGCTTCATGCTCGAACAGATGACATGAAATTCCTTTAGATGCTTATGAGGATCCTCACCTGGAAAACCATGAAATATAGGCAATAGTTGTATCAAACCAGATTTCAATTCAAAAGCTACCTCAAGAGTGGGATATGTTATACATAAGGGTTGTTGGTTCATAATCGGTGCAGCCAACTCCCTTAATGTCCTCTCTCCATCAGCCATTCTTTCTTCTTCTTCGAAGATGGGTAGATCACAAGCTGGTAAATTGCAATCTGAATTCACCCTTTTAGGTGAACGATCCTTCCTTTGCTTTGCCTCCTTCCTTAAACGACGGGTGGTCTTCTCAATTTCAAGGTTGTACTCGAGTTCACCTCATTGAGAAGCACGAGTCATAAAACAAGAAGGTTAACAAAAGAAGGTAATAGCTAAGAAATTAAAGTTGCTCCCCGGCAACGGCGCCAAAATTTTGATGGGTTCGTCGAAGCCCTCAAAATTAGTAATAGTCCCACAATAAGATATTTGCAGTAAAAGTGGTACTAGGTCGAATCCCACAGGGAGCTAACAGTAATCTCTTAGCCGAATGGATAATATTACTGAGTGGGAAAATTAAATACTGAAATTAAAAGAAGAAATAGCAAACTTAAACAAACAAGAGAAATCAGTCTTACCGAATTCTGGTTCAGGGGTTCAGTTTAGCCAATTGGCCATCGATCATAGGTATCCCTGGTAATCTTGCAATTCAAGCATTTAACCTTAGATTTATTAGGATAGCCATAATAAACCTTGTGTTTTCCTAATTCAACTGATCAAACCCAGCATTCGATCAACACTTATCACTAATTGACCGGGTACGATAGCGTTCCATATCAGTTAGTGATAGCATTAAGCTTTGTGAAAACAGTTAAACCAAAACAACAATAATTGAAATAGCTGCAATTATCGAATCTTGTTCCATCGATTCTCTTAGGTTAAACCATGTCAATACATTGGTCAAAGGCTGTCACGAACAATTGACCCAAAAAGATATTAACCTAATTGCTACTTGTACTACTATTCGTGATAATTACGGATCACCGAAATCATGGATAGCAGTAGGAAAATCAACATTAATTCAGTTTGTTAGACTAATTAACATTAACATCCAATGAAAATATGCACAAGAATCAATGAATACTTGAATTAGAAAACAAGAACTTAAATTAAATACAAAACCTCACAATGACTCAATAGAACCTCCCCCCTTGAACCAGAAAAGAGAAGTTTAGCTGCTCATGATCTTTGAACCCTCCATGCTTTTCTTCTCTGTGGCCGAGCTGCTCTCTTGGTAGCTTGAGTTGCTTGGTGATCTCCTGGATCTTGGAGTAAGTGATGCTAGAGCTGGTCCGCCACCCTCTTTATATAGCATAGGGAGAGGGCTGTTTTCCAACTCCTTTTAGGAGATTAACTTCAAATTAGAAAGTCCTAATTTGTATTGAACTAATCCTGTCATATCTCTTATCTAGTGATCTAATCCAATCTTCTTATCGTGATAGGATTACATTCAAGAATTTAAATCTAATAAGACTCTCTTTATGGAGGTTACATTCGAAATTGGGGCTCTTGGCTCTTGAATTCGAGTTGGGCTGCTTTAAGAACTTGGGTTGCTACAAGGCTCTTCTGCGAGTTGGGTTTCAGCTGTGAAATGGGTCTGGCTGCGAACATTATCCGACTTCGGGCCCAGTTTCATATTCGATGCGGACCGAATCTGTCAAAACCCAAAACATAAAAGGTATGGGCCTTTCTTTCATCTTTCTGATGCCTCTCGAATTTTCCAATTCGGAGTCCGGAATTGAGAGTTATTCCCAGATTACTGACTGTTGCCGAAACTGTGCAAAATCATCCGAATTGCCTTATTTTCTTCCAATTGCCTTCTTTCTTGCCCTGAATCGAAATACAAG
Organism: Nelumbo nucifera; assembly: GCF_055504915.1. Taxonomy (NCBI): domain Eukaryota; kingdom Viridiplantae; phylum Streptophyta; class Magnoliopsida; order Proteales; family Nelumbonaceae; genus Nelumbo; species Nelumbo nucifera. The sequence goes on from NC_142653.1 coordinate 68,447,646, forward strand.
AGTAATGAGTCCATTTAAGTGCTAAATGGATGTAAAAGAGTGAATATTAGGGGATAAAAATAGGGTACTTTAGTCTCATCACACACGATCCTATCGTGAAAACATACCCAGATGTAGATTTTCTATCATCTGGATCTGACTGGAAATCGGCATCAGTATACCCCTAGATCTGTAGTGAGCTACCATCGAATACCAGACAAAACTCTTTTGTCCTTTGAAGGTACTTAAGTATATTTTTCACAGCGGTCCAGTACTCCTGCCCTACGTTGGCCTGGAATCTGCTTACCACACTCACTGCCTGAGCAATGTCAAGACGAGTGCACAACATGGCATACATGATGTTCCCTATGGCTGAGGCATAGGGAACGTCCTTCATGCCCTCAATCTCCTCGGGAGTCTTGGGAGATATGCCCTTGGAGAGAGTGACTCCATGCCTGAAAGGAACATTTCCTCTCTTGGATTTTGCCATGTTGTATCTCTTGACTTCTTGTCAATATAAGCATATTGGAATAATCCTATTATCCTCTTCGATCTATCACTATAGAGTCGAAAACCCAGTATATAGGAGGCTTCTCCAAGATCTTTCATGGAGAATTTCTATGAAAGCCACACTTTCACCGTAATTAACATTCCTACATCATTCCCAATGAGTAGAATGTCATCTACATACAGAACCAAAAACGTAATTTTATCACCACTGGATTTCCTATAAACACAGGGCTCATCCGGGTTCTGCTCAAAGTCAAACCTTTTGATAGTAGAGTCAAACCGGATGTTCCAACTCCTAGAAGCTTGCTCAAGTCCATATATGGATCTATTTAATTTACATACAATGTGTTCCTAACCCGCAGCTATGAAACCTTGCAGTTGCTGCATATAGATATCTTCAGTAAAATCTCAATTCAGGAACGCAGCTTTGACAACCATTTGCCAAATCTCATAATCATGGTACGCTACTACAGCTAGCAGAATCATGATGGATTTAAGCATGGCCACCGGTGAAAAGGTTTCCTCATAATCGATGCCCTCTTTCTGAGTATACCCTTTTGCCACCAAACGAGCCTTGTAGGTCTCAACCTTACCATTGGTCTCCATTGAGTCCATCTCAGCTCTCATGGCATCTACCCACTTCAAGGAATCTATGTCCAACATAGCTTCTGTATAAGTCACGGGATCCTCCTCACTGGTCATAACTTCCACCAGGTAACTATCATGGTCATAGCCGAAATGAACTGGAGACTTGGATACCCAAGTAGATCTTCTAGGTTGGTCATTTCTTGAACTTGTGGGACATCTCCCACTAACCCTGAGCTCTCCTCATCAAGAACAACTTCTTGACGATGATTGTTCAGGATGTAATCATCCTCCAAGAAATGGGCATTTCGGCTACAAAACACCTTCTGTTCTCCCTGGTCATAGAATAGGTAACCCATAGAGCCCTTGAGGTAGCCTATAAATAGGCAATGGCTAGTCTTGGATTCCAATTTGTCCGCACTCATTTTTTAACATGTGTCGGACAACCCCAAATCTTCAAGTGTGTTACACTTGGTTTCTTTCCGGTCCAAAGCTCATAGGGAGTCTTTGGAACTGATTTGGTTGGAACCCATTTCAGCACGTATATCACAGTCTCCAATGCAAAACCCCAAAAGGATGTGGGTAACTCTGAGTTCACGAGAACTGACCAGACCATATCCAATAAGGTCCTATTCCTCCTCTCTGAAACACCGTTTGGCTGTGGTGTAGCAGGAGGAGCTAACTGTGATACTATCCCGTTGACCTTCAAGTATTCCATGAATTCGTCAGAGAGATACTCGCCACCTCAATCCGATTGAAGGGTCTTAATTTCTCTCCCTAACTGCTTCTCGACCTCTTGTCTAAACTCTTTGAACTTTTCAAATGATTCAGAATTGTGTCTCATTAGGTACACGTAACCATACCGAGAATAATCATCGGTGAATGTAATAAAATACACATGCTGGTTACGAGTCCTAACACTCATGGGACCACATACATCAGTATGTATAAGGTCAAGCATGCCTGTACATCTTTCAGGCTTACCGTTAAATGGTCGTTTCGTCATCTTACCCTAAAGGCAAGGTTCACAAGTGGGAAGATCTTCTACAGTTAGAAAATCCAAAGGACCATCCTTTACCAACCTTGTGATACGATCTATATTAATATGGCCAAGTTGGTAATGCCACATGCCGTGGGATTAACTATATCACGGATTCTTTTCTTGGGGATATCAACCAACGTAGTTTCGGCTATGTTAGTTTCAAGAGAAGGATGGAGAACATAGAGACCATTCTCAAACTCTCCGTATGCGATGAATTTGTTATTTCTTTTAACAGTAATTGTATTACCAAAAAGAATAGAATATCCATCCGCACACAATTTTGAAACAGAAATCAAATTTCTTCTCAAATTTTGTACGTAAAGGCAATCTTTTAGTACAATAGATCCTTCTCTGAAAAATAACTCTACGGTTCCTATAGCCGTAGTTGCAACACTTGCAGAAGTCCCCAAGTAAAGTGTTACTTCTCTGTCACTTAGTCTTCTGCTTATCCTGAACCCCTGCAGTGAGTTACACACATGAGTCGAAGCCCTGGAGTCAATACACTAGGAAGCAGAAGTTACCAAAAAATTGGTTTCTATGACAAAGGATTCAAAATTACCTTGTTTCTTGGATTCCAGGTATTGAGGACAGTTCCTCTTCCAGTGGTCGGTCTGTCTGTAGAAGTGACAGGCATCTGATGCTTTGTCCTTCTTCTGCTTCTTGGGCTTAGCAGCTTTCTTCCGAGGCTTTCTCTGAGCCTTCCTTCTTTTCTTGCCCGATTTTCAAGCTTCAACAAGCATAGCAAGGGGCTTATCCTTCTTTATCAGTTCCTCGGCCCTCTGCAACATATTGCTGAGTTCCTGGATGCTAATATTTAGCTTGTTCATGTTGTAATTCATGATGAACTGATTAAAGGTAGAGCGAAGAGAATTTAGGATGGCGTCTACCTTCGTGACATGGTCAAGCCCGGATCCAAGAGCCTCAAGTTCATTGATGTAACCCATCATCCGAAGACAATGGTCATGAACCTGCTGGTTCTTGGACATCTGTGTGGTCATGAATTGTTTCAGGACCTTCTAACGAGTAGAACGATTCTGCTCCTCATACATCATTCTCAGGCTATCCAATATATCCTCGAACAATTCGATCTGATCGAACTACCTCTGTATTGGATTATCCAAGGAGGCTATGATGTAGCAGCGGGCTAGAGAATTCTTCTCTTCCCATTCCTGGTAGTCCCTCCTACGGGCCTCAGAAGCCCTATCACCCGAACTCTCTGGGGCAGGATTCTTAGCTACTTTGTCCAACTTCTCAGAAGTGAGGACCAGCATAAGATAACGGTACCAGTCAGCAAAGTTTGGGCCCTTAAGTTTGTTGTCATCCAACAGCTTAGCGAATTGTCCGTTTTCCATTTCTAATAAAAAGCGAACATTAGTCCACAACCTAATTTGATTCATGTTAACTACATAGATATGGCTTTTAATCTATGTTTCATTCTCATTATTCATCTCTAGGATTTCCCTCCTATCTCAGTGATGGAGACTGCAAATTTTCTCTGGAAATGTGGGAAATCACATAGGGTGCATGGAGCCAACTGTTTCAGCTGCATAACCCCAGCACCTTTCTGTGAAGGATCATATCCACTCATCGTAAGAGCTTTCCCTTTGGCCTCTATCAGACAAGGTTTATTTCCATTTTAGGTTAAACCTTTTTGTCCAATGAGTGCTCACCCATCATATTCATGAACGTCAAGGTACCGTGAGAGAATCTTCCATTTTAGGATAGGCCCCTCCCACATTGTTCTATGACGCTCCTATCATCTTATGAAATATTCCAACAGATCCAACAGCAAATGGATAGCCCAATTTTATGGTGCGTTTCCTCATTACTTGAATGATCCATCTTCATGCTAATGATGGAAGGCTTTTAGAGAGTTCATCATATGAATCTCCCTATCACATGCACTCATATTTCAGGAGGGAACAAAAGTTACACCCTAGTTTAATTTAGGTCAAACCAAAGTGGCTCCCACTAACTTTCATAAAGCCAGATTTCGGTGGGCCCTAAACGGCTAGGGTTCCACACGGATTCTCTTCAAGGAGGAGTGGGGCCCACCACAAAGGGAGATCATCCAATGGTCTTTAGGGACACCATGGCAATGATGTGCAATCAGCCATGGTGTGTGGAACAGCCACTATCGTGTCTACATGGGCCAAGTGCTTATGGCCCATGAACGTTGCACATTACACATCCAGACATCACATGCAAGGATAAAATTGATCCAATCAATTAATATATGTAAAGCCCATCATTAAAGCCCAATTTAATCCATAATATTACTAATTAATATTATCAAGGTATATGGGCTGAATAGCATTAAGTAGTTTGGCCCATATAGCTTTTCTACAGTTAGTGGGCTTAAGCAATTTTAACATTTTAAAACTGGGCCTTACAGGTGTGGGCCGAATTAGGTCTTGCAATTAAATATCAATCTTTTGACCCAAGAGTGGGAAATTAGGGCTGAGAACAGCCCCCATCGAACCACAGATTCGGTCCAACCAGTTTGGTCCAATCTAGTTCGAATGGGTCTAGGGTTTGATTTTTAATTCAAGAAATAATTCAAGAATTGATCTGAAAAATTAAATTTCTGATTAAAGACAAACAAGAATCAGAACTAGGGTTGTTCGTACATCCGCAACCGGCAAAATAGATGTTAGATGACAGTTTGCAGTTTCACAAATTGCAAATCGCAGATAGAAAAATCCTAATTTTCTATTAATATTACATCAGATCAAATTCCTATACATTCAGTCTAGAAATTAAAAAAAAATTAATTACAGACCAAAAGTTAAAGAATTGCAAAATCACATATTTGTTGCACCAATAAAGTCTTCAATCTCCACCGTATGAACAACCCATAAATCAAGAAAAATATAAAGAACTATTCTAAATATAATTCAGATTTATAAAAATTTATTTTAGATCAACAACCCTTAATTTGGGAACCGATTTCCTAGAAAATCAATTATCTACGCAAATTGGGTAGAACGCCTTTTGCCCATTTACGCAAGTTCAGATCTGATCTATTTCGGTTCAAGATTTGAACCATGGCTCTGATACCCCTAAAGGGATGAGAGATCCATTATATGGATAGCCGAACACTGCAGGTAGATAGGGCGAAATTTCAAAAATTTCTCTCTCACATGTGGGAATCACATTCTCTGTTTTAGAAAATCTGCATTTTCAAGGATCAATCTTGAACCTAAACCAAACCAGATCTGAAACCAATAGATAGGAGAAGGATATACCTGATATGGAGCAGAATCAACAGGTGGTTCACACCCAAGGAAAACTCCAAAGACTGCTCCCACTGAAGATGACACAGCGTAGGGTGGAGCAGAATCAACAAGTGGTTCTTCACAAGAACCGAATCCATCAACAAGAATGTGGTTCACCCTCCTCCCACTGGCAATGGCGGCAGCAGGAGGAGGGTGCAAGAGCAGAAGATAGTGCAGTCTTACTGTTGTTGTCTTCTCTCTTTCTGTGATCTAAGATCTGATTGAGTGAATGGCGGTTCACCCTCCTCCTCCTTTTATAGCCGTAAAGCGATCAGCTCCTAATCCCATTAGGAGTTTCCTAATTCAAATCCTTATTTGAATCTGGACTCTCTTTAAGAGATAAGGATAAGTCCTTATCTTATCTGCAGATTAGGAGGTTTCTAGATCCAAATCAGTATTCAGATCTAGACTATCTGATCCAAACCCAGATCCGCCCCTCTTTTAATTAGTCCAACTAAATCAGTTCGAAATGGGCTTTAGGCCCAATAAGTCTATGTGCTCATTAACCTTCCAAACCACTGCCTAGTTGGGCTTCTTTGTATGGCGTGGGACCCAAACATTAATCTACACATCAGCCACATGGGTTCAGCGTAGCCTCTGTTACAAGGCTTGGCCGAATTCACTGAAAAGACAGTGAACCCCTTGAGCCTATCACATGGGCTCCTAATAGGCCCAACACTTACACTAAGTGGTCCTTGGGCCAAGCCACCTTATAAAAACCCAAGGATTATGGGCAGATGCAAGATTAGCCCATCATGTATTACCCTTAATGGTCTTACACTTAACCTCTCAGCCCATAATGATCAAACACTGCCCGACAAGAGAGGACCTCTCCCTCGGCTGCAAGGAACAGTGCTACACTCTCTACTCACATGGATCCCAGGAATTAAAACCTTTTGCAAACATTTTGAAACCATAATATATATGTATATCTTTATATAAATATATTTTGCAAAAACAAATTTCAACGATTGAAATCGGCTACCGGCAGCTTTGGTTTCCATCAGAGAGAGTGCATCCCTAATCATTACCTTTTTCCGACAAAGGGGCTGATCCTATCACTATGATCACCCACTCAGATGAATTCTCGGACTGTCCCAACATACCCAGGTTTTGACCCCCTCTAAGGATCTCACTGATTGGCATATCAAAGACAGCCCAATCCGACACCTAGTGTAGTATCATAATCGAATCTAGGGTCAAGTGTAATATTCCAGTTTTGCCTATCAATCTCCAAGGTCCAGGGTAATACTGGAATTCTGGTCCGGTTCAGGGTTTCAAGAAAACCCACACTGCATGTACCTCAGGTCTCACCCTAGCAGCTGAGACAAGCCACCCCGACCAACTTGGCGGCACATCAGTGTCAGCCTTGGCAGGATAAATCTCCCCAAATCTATCCAACGGCTGTGAAGATTCTAAACTAACACGAGTCTCATATGTGTCCAGTTTAAGGGTATTACCCAGAAACACATCACAATAACATGAATCAAATATGTACTTTATTCATTTACAATAAATGTCATAAGGTACATCATTCTAATTGGAGCTAAGGGCATACACTGTCTAATAGTATGCATGAGTATGAAACCCATGGGGGTGACTGAAGAACAAATCAAATTGAGAGCCTTTTCATTTTCTCTGAAGGATTCAGCTAAGGATTGGCTCTATTATCTACCCTCTGGGAATGTTACCACATGGAACGAGATGAAGAGGCTATTCTTAGAGAAGTACTTCCAAGCTTCAAGGGCAGCCAACATCAGAAAAGAAATTTGCAGTATAAGGCAATACAATGGGGAGTCCCTACATGAATACTGGGAACGTTTTAAGAAATTATGTGCAAGATGCCCCCATCATCAAATCAGTGAGCAACTACTCATCTAGTATTTCTATGAGAATCTTCAACCCACCGATAGGAGCATGATTGATGCTGCTAGTGGATAAAACTCCCGAGGCCGCGAGAAATCTGATTGCAAATATGGCAGCCAACTCTCAACAGTTCGGCTATAGGCTCAACCCTCCATCAAAGCATGCTAATGAGGTAAATATCTCTTCCCTTGAACAACAAATTGCAAGTCTAACCTCCCTTGTTCGTCAAATGGCTGTAGGTAACATGCAAATGGTGAAGGCTTGTGGGATATGTTCGGTAGTAGGGCATCCAACTGATATGTGCCCGACTCTTCAAGAGGAGCCCATGGAGCAAGTAAATGCAGCAGGTGGTTTTCCAGGGCAACCACACAGGAAGTATGATCCCTAATTGAGCACATATAATCTGGGATGGAGGGATCATCCCAATCTCAGCTATGGGAATCCGCAGAACCACCCAAGCTTTCCACAATATCAGCTATACCCCCCCTAGACAGCAGCCAGCCCAAACTTCTAATTCAGGTATGTCTTTAGAAGATATTGTTAAATCTCTTGCCACTAACACTTTGCAATTTCAACAGGAGATGAAACAATTTCAGCAAGAGACGAGGACCAGTATCCAACACTTGGATAATCAGATGGGCCAGATGGCAACCGCAATTAGTCGGTTAGAGGCGCAAAGTTCGGGGAGATTACCCTCTCAAACGGTTGTGAATCCAAAAGAAAATGTAAGTGTAATTGTTTTGAGAAGTGATAAAGAGGTTAAGAGTCCAGCAAAGGCAGCCCCTGCATCGTTGAATCAAGAGAAAGACATCATTCCTGATGATGATGAAGTACCTAAGTGTAAGTTTCCACCCCTTTCTGATTATAAACTGGTACCTCATTTTCCTAATGTTTTAGCAGGTTCTAGAAAAGATGAGCAGTATAAAGATTTTTATGAGACTTTTCATAGATGCGAGGCAAATATTCCCCTTTTTAATACTCTTAAACAAGTACCTCATTATGCTAAATTCCTGAAAAAATTGTGTACACATAAGAGGAAACAAAAACCGAAAGAATGTGAGAAGGTGAGAGTAGGAGAGAATGTTCCTGTAGTTATTCAAAGGAAACTCCCTACAAAGTGCAAAGATCCAGGTATGTTCACTATCCCTTGCATGATAGGTAACACTAGAATTGAGAAGGCCATGTTAGACTTAGGAGCTTCTATCAATGTCATGCCATATTCCATATATGCTTCTTTGAAACTTGGACCTTTGAATAAAACTGGTGTTATGATTCAATTAGCTGATAGATCTAATGCCTATCCTAAGGGTGTAGTTGAGGATGTTCTTATGAAAGTTAATGATTTGGTTTTTCCTGCTGATTTTTATGTGCTTGATATGGATAATGGTGATCAAACCACTCCTATTTTGCTAGGGAGACCATTCTTAAAGACATCCAAGACTAAGATAGATGTTTATAGTGGCACACTCACCATGGAATTTATTGGTAAGATTGTTAAGTTTAATATTTATGATGCCATGAAATATCATGCTGATAATAATCCTGTTTATTCTGTTGATGTGATTGATTCTTTAGCATAGGAAGTTTTTGAACTTGATGGGAAGGATGGATTGGAGATTTCCATTAATAAGCATCCTGAGAAAGAGGAGTTAACCTTGAGTTTTAAATTGCAGGAAACTGTTGCAGCATTGAATGGTTCTCTAGAGTTACAACAGTCAGGTAATACTCCTTATATTATGTTGTCGATTTCTGACAGGAGACCTTTACCCTCTGTTTTGCAAGCCCCCATTCCAGATTTGAACCCACCCATGATGGATAAAAGGAGAGAGCATCGGAAGTTTCAATTACAAGACCTAGAGGATTCGGTTTATGATGATTAAATACAGGAAAGTTTGTTTTTTCTTTTTCTTGTTTTTGCAATTATAGTTTAGTTATTTCTACCTTCTCTTTGCATTTTACCTTACATCGGGAACAATGTAAGTTTTAAATGTGGGGGAGGGGATTTAGGTTAGAATTTAGGTTGCGTTTTAAAATTTGATTTAGGTTGTGTTTTTCTACATATGTTCTTGTTAAAAAAAAAACTCAACTCTTTTGGAATCAATTGAAACAGTGTTCTGGGACAACTCTTGTGAACTTAGTAAAGAAATATGATTGGGGAATACAGGATTCACCTAAAGCCATCCCCTTTTTAAGCTAGTCCTAAATCCAGGTTTAAGTAAATATGGTACATATTTTACCATTGCTACAATTGGTAGGACGGAGCATAAAATGCACCTACCAACCAAGCAATTCAATAGTAGGATGGAGCATAAAATGCACCTACTAGCTAGCAATTCAAACAGTAGGATGGAGCATAAAATGCACCTACTGACCAAGTAATCCTAAAAGTGATATGGAGCATAAAATGCACTCACTTCCACCAAGAAGAGAAAAAGAAAAAGAAAGAGAAGAAAACAAAAAAAAATTATTTTCCCTAGTTTACTACCTGGTTTGTAGTAGCAAAAAAAATGGATTGGTTGATGGATGAGTCGTGTATAACTTGGTCGTGTTGATTTAACGGTTTGCAATAGTCAACCTAAAATATTTGTGGATAAAGATGAAGGAAGATTGAGTTTAAAGTTTGGTAGAATATTTTGCTTAGTTTGCTTAAGTTCTGTCTTGCCCGAGGATGGGCAAGGTCTAAGTGTGGGGGGATTTGATGAGAATAAAAATTATCATATTTTTATCCCTTAATATTTAGTCTTTTGTACTTATTTAGTGCCTAATTGGACTCACTATTCTTATATTTCGATTTAGGGCACGAAAGGAGGCGTTAGGTGAAAAACAAAGCTTTACAACATTCATGTTTTGCATTTTGATAGATACAGACTGCATCGAGGTCAAAATTGGGCCCGAAGTCTTTGCAAATGCACTGGAAATCACGATTTGGGCCGAAAGGAGTTTGCAGCAAAGCCCAGTTCGCTGAAGAAGCCCATCGTTCCAAATAGAATTTGGCTGAGTTGGAGGCATGAATCATAAAGAATCTTAATCAGATCTACTTCTTGTTGTAATCCTAAAGAGAGAAAAAAAGTTAGAGTCCATCTTTGTAAGAACTCCTAAGAGATAAGATTAGATTAGATAAGCATTACCTATTAGGGAGTTAGACTACCAGTTGAGAATGGGCTCCTAAGAGGAGCAGGAAACTTCTCCTTCCTAAGGCTATAAAAAGGGGGGCGGACAAGCAGTCAAAATCACTCAACCTTGGAAAGAAGAACTCAGCAAGCAAGGGAGAAAAAAAGCAGATTTAGAGCAGTCGAACCTCTCTTCTCTTCTCCTCTCTATTCTCTGATTTTTCTTGAGTTTTCACCATGATCATGCGTGGATAAAATCTAATACTTGATCAAAGGAAACAGAAGCCTTAGAATCCACCAATTGTGAGATCTAATTTGATTTTTATTGTTTGATTTATGCATTGAATATCGAATGTTCTTCTATGTTATTGTTCATGATTGTTTCGTCTGATTACTAGGAGGCCTACTAGTTTATTATTCGTTACAATCTACTGCTAGATTAGATATCAAATCCGTAATTGTTTGATCACTCTAATCTGCGAAGCAACTAGGGTTAATGATTTGCTGTGTCAGAAATTGTTAGATCCTAGGAAGAACACTCGACTGAATTAAATACAACTGCTTGTGCTTGTGTTGTTTAGCTTCATCGATCTCTAATGCTTAAGGCTATTGCAGGATTAAATCTTTATAGCTTGTGTAGGGGTTGTTCAGTAGTAAGGGTTAAGAGGATCACTTGTTTTCTGATTAACTATGATAGGGAGATATAGGAAACCAATTTCTACGATGAATATTCAAAGTCTAAATTGATTTATTTTTGCATCGATGATCAGTAGTGAAATTATGATGGTGGATGTTATCCTAGACCAAGATTCGTTCTTTTGATTAGTCTCAACACTCTGAATAGCCTTGTTTCCCATTTAAATTTCGTTCTTTTTAATTCTGATTTTCTTTCGTTTAATTCTAGTTTTCGTTACATTCAACCCCCCTCCATCTTTGTTCACGCAGCACATAAATTAGGTTAGATACTCTCTGTGGGAACGATCTTTACTCGCACTACTGCATTTAATTTTTATGAGTATAGGTTTTATTTTTGGGTGCCTACGACAGAACGCCAGCCATTCGTCTGAGGATAACCTATAGAGGTATATTTTTGCTTGATAGCGAGGGAGGCGCACCATTCTCGGAACCTCGTGTTGTCGAATTGCTTCCCATTGTCTGTGACTAGTGATGAGAACGAAAAATATCATATTTTTCTCCCTTAATATTTAGTCTTTTATATTTATTTTATGCCCAAATGCACTCATTATTCTTATATCTTGGTTTAGGGCACGGAAGGAGGCGTTAAGTGAAAAATAAGGCTAATCGGGTAATTTTACACAGTTTTGGTGCCATATGGTAGATTGAGCATAACTCTCTCATTCGGACTCCGATTGAGATGATTCAAGATGGGTTAGAAAGATAAGGAAAATATATACAACTTTTATGTTTTGAGTATTGATAATTTCGGAATTAATCGAGGTCAAAATTGGGCTCGAATTCTCTGCAACCGCACTAGTGACGTGTTGGAGACATTCCTTAGCCTCAAAGCTTTCATCTGCGAATTAACCACTCTCCCACTCACACAAGAACTTTGTGTTATCTTATTTTTTGAGTCTTTTCTTGATAAGTCAGACTTGGAGATTGTTACCTAGAGAAATTTTAGGAGATTTTGTAGGCTTCTTTTGTGGAAAGTAGAGAGAAGGAAAGAGAGGAGAAAAGAAAATCAAGAAATCAAGCAGAAAAAGAGGGTCGAACCTCTCTTCTCTCCTCTTCCCCTCTCTTCTCTATTCTCTGATTTTCTTGATTTTTCACCATGACCATGCGTGGCTAAACTCTCATACTTGGTCAAAGGAATCAGAAGCCTCAGAATCCACCAAAACTGTGAGATCTAAGTTGATTTTTATTGTTTGATTCATGCTTTGAATATCAAATGTTCTTCTATGTTTATGTCTTTGATTGTTTCGTTTGATTACTAGGAGGCCTACTAGTTTATTATTCGTTACAATCTATTGCTAGATTAGATATCAAATCCATAATTGTTTGATCCCTCTAATCTGCGAAGCAACTAGAATTTAATGATTTGTTGCATCAGAAATCGTTAGATCCTAGGAAGAACACTCGACTAAATTAAATGCAACCGCTTGTGCTTGTGTTGTTTAGTTTCATCGATGAGCAGTAGTGAAATTCTGATGGTGGATGTTATCCTAGACCATGATTCATTCTTTTGGTTAGTTTCAGCACTCTAAATTGCCTTGCTTCCCATTTAAATTTTGTTCTTTTCAATTCTGATTTTCTTTCTTTCAATTCTGGTTTTCGTTACATACACCCCCCCTCCATCTTTGATTCACGTAGCACATAATTCAAGTTAGATACTCTCTGTGGGAACGATCCTTACTCGCACTACTGCATTTTATTTTTACGAGTATAGGTTTTATTTTTGGGTGCCTATGACAGCACGCCAAATTTTGGTGTCGTTGCCAGGGAGTTTTTCTAATCTGTTTTTGTGCTTCTTGTGATCGTTATTTTTGTTTTTGAATTTTCGAAAAAAAAAATTTATAGATCACTTTGATTGTTTGTGTTTTAGCGTAGATTATTTTTTGTTTTATTTATTTATTTATTTATTTTCATCATTCTAGATTTATTTATTTTTTTTGGTATGTCGTTCATGGGTTATTAGGGTTTCCTTGATTTATGCCTGTAACTCGATTCTCTAAGAAAGGTGATTTGCAGTATGATCCGGAAATAGAGGGAACTTTGCGCAGGTTAAGGAGGGAAGCTCGGAGTCATTCTGAAGAGAACGATCTAGATCTTGATTCCTTATCTGTTAACGGTTCTGATTTGAGAGAGGAGGACATCATGGCTAGAAACTGAACCTTGAAAGAGCTTGTTGCACCTGATTTGAATCAGCAATTCCTATGCATAACTTTTCCTACTTTAGATGCTGATGCTAATTTTGTATTGAAATCTGGACTGATACATCTCTTGCCTACTTTTCACGGTCTTGTAGGTGAGGATCCTCACAAGCATCTGAAGGAGTTGCATGTGGTATGCACGAGTACGAAACCCATAGGGGTGACTGAAGAACAAATCAAATTGAGAGCCTTTCTGTTTTCTCTAAAGGATTCAGCTAAGGATTGGCTCTGTTATCTACCCTCCGGGAGTGTTACCACATGGAATGAAATGAAGAGGCTATTCTTAGAGAAGTACTTCCCAGCTTCAAGGGCGGCCAACATCAGAAAAGAAATATGCAGTGTAAGGCAGTACAACGGGGAGTCCCTACATGAGTACTAGGAACGCTTCAAAAAATTATGTGCAAGCTGCCCCCATCGTCAAATCAGTGAGCATCTACTTATCCAGTATGATTGATGCTTCTAGTGGAGGAGCTTTAGTGGATAAAACTCCCGAGGCCGTGAGAAATCTGATTGCAAATATGAGAGGAGAAAATTTCTCTTACCGGTGTTATATTATAGCCTCTTTGGATAATCCGATACAGCGAAAATTCGATAAGATCGAAGTGTCCAAGGACATATTGGATAGTCTAAAGACTATGTATGAGGAGAAGAACCGTTCTACTCGTCAGAAGGTCTTAAAGTTGTTTATGACCGCACAGATGACCGAGAACCAATAGGTTCATGACCATTGTCTAAAGATGATGGGTTATATTAATGAACTGGAGGCTCTCGGGTCAGGGCTAGACCATGACACTAAAATTGATGCTATCCTCAATTCCTTGCCTCCCTCCTTCAATCAGTTTATCATGAACTATAACATGAATAAGCTAAATGTTAGCCTTCAGGAACTCAGCAATATGTTGCAGAGGGCTGAAGAACTGATTAAGAAGGATAAGCCGATAACCATGCTTGTTGAAGGTGGCAAATTGGGCAAGAGAAAGCGGAAGGCTAAAGGGAAGGCTTAGAAGAAAAATAGCAAAGTTAAGAAGTAGAAGAAGGATAAGGCATCGGATGCCTGTCACATTTTTAAACAGGCCGGCCATTGGAAGAGGAATTGTCCTCAATTTCTGGAGACTAAGTAGAAAGGTAATTTCGAATCTTTTATCATAGAGACCAATTTGTTGGTCACTTCTGCTTCCTGGTGTATTGACTCTGAGATTCAACTCATACGTGTAACTCACTGCAGGGGTTCAAGATAAGCAGAAGGCTGAGTGACGGAGAAGTGATGCTCTACTTGGGGACTTCTGCAATAGTTGCAGCTATAGCCATAGGAACTATAGAATTAGTTTTTAGAGAGGGAATTATTGTACTAAAAGATTGTCTTTTCGTACCAAATTTAAGAAGAAATTTGATTTCTGTCTCAAAATTGTGCATGGATGGTTATTCTATCTTATTCAGTAATGTGATTACTATTAAATGGAATAACAAATTCCTCGCATACAGAGATCTTGAAAATGGTTTCTATGTTCTCCATCCTTCTCTGGAAATGAACCTTACCAAAACTACGTCAGAAATAATCCCCAAGAAGAGGACCCATGATACAGTGAATCCCACATGCCTGTGGCATTACCAACTTTACCACATTAATATAGATCATATCACAAGGTTGGTAAAGGATGGTCCTTTGGATTTTCTAACTGTAGAAGATCTTCCAACTTGTGAACATTTCCTTCAGGGTAAGATGACGAAACAACCATTTAACGGTAAGCCTAAAAGATGTACAGGCACACTTGACCTTATACATACTAATGTATGTAGTCCCCTGAATGTTAGGAAATGCTCTCTTTAAAGGCTATAAATAGAGGAGTAGGGCGAACCTCCAAGATACAACACTCAGTTCGCTGAATACACAGAGAGAAGAATCTGCAGTTTGACTACTCCTGTCTTCTGTTCTTTCCTGCTCTTGCTACCCCTGTCGGTTCGATCTCCACCTATGGGAGTGATAAAGAAAGGTTCTTGATATTACCTTTTGTTAGAAAAGGTAATCTGAAGTCGTTCTCACCAGCCCTCCATCACATTCTTGCTGAAGAATTTGGTTCTTGCTGAAGAATTTGGTTCTTGCTGAAGAATTTGGTTCTTGCTAAAGAGCCATGCTGGTGATTCAGCTCCACCTCACACTGTGTCATCTTCAGTGGGAGCAGTCTTTGGTTTTCTCCTTGGTGTGAACACCTTCATTGGGAGTTACTGTTACTCCGTATTAGGTATATCCCTCTACTTCTTTTTGGTTTCAAGATTGATCCTTGAAAATGCAGTTTTCTAAAATAGGGAATGTGACTCCCACATGGGAGAGAGAAATTTTTGAAATTTTGCCCAACCTTCCTATAGGGTTCAGCCATTCATATGATGGATCTCTCATCCCTTCAAATTTTGCACTTTATCAGGTTCAAATCTAACTCAAAGCCCCATCTTTCACTCAGTTTGGTGAACCAGCTTGCTTCTTTTCTTCAGAAGAAATCTCAAAAGCCTGTGAACCTTTTGGTTTAGCATTGGTGGCAAAAGTCTCTTACGGGAGACCTCCTATTCCTGAGATCAAATCTTTGCTTTCCTCCAGATTCAACCTGAAGAAGGACTTTGTGATTTCGGTGATTGATTACACCCATCTACTGTTCTGTTTTGTAGACGAAGAAGACTTCTTAAATGTCTGGCTCCGAGAGGTTTTTTACGTGAAGGGCTTTCTCTTCAGAATTTTCCGGTGGTTGCCAGAGTTTCGTTCTGGGCAGGATCCCTCCATTCTCCCTATTTGGATCTCCTTTCCTAAACTTCCTATTTTTTTGTTTGGAGACTCTTACATCAAATCTATTGCAGGTAATGTGGGTAAGGTTCTTAAAGTTCCTCTTGCCATGATGCACTGTACCTCTGCAAAGGAGGCTCGTGTTTGTGTTGAAGTCGATATCACGAAACCGAGGCCTACAAAAATATGGAATGGTCTAGGGAAAGAAGGTGGTTACTTTCAAAAGGTAGTGTATGAAAACATTCCAACTTTCTGTGACAATTGCCATAGAGTAGGTCACGCTGCAGAGAGCTGTAAGAAGATTACAAAAGAACAATGGCATCCTGTCCAACTAAAGATGGATCAAAATCTTTGAGTGGTAACCATATGGTTTAGTCTGAAACCAACACAAACCCAGTGCAGTCGAAGTTAAATTCCAAAAGAAAATCTACTCAAAGAACAGAATGGAAACCCACTAGTGCAATTAGCCATTTTGGGACAATTTCGCCTGTAAAAGAAAACCCAGCCATTGAAGTTTCAAAATCTTCTTCTCAAGTAAACATCTCCTATGATGATGAATAGTTAGCTCAAGGTATTCGTCAAGCTGTAGAGGAAGCTCTTCTGGAAGCATTTGGATCTCCTTCTCCAACTAGAAAAGCAATTGGGACGCCTATCTCAACTAGACCAGCGAACAAGCAATGGGAGGAAAAAAGCTTACGGCCAAAATCTGCTAATGGTCGCCCAAGAATGACGAATGATAATTTTAATGAGGTAATCACCTCGCTTAAAGATTTTCACAAAAATTTGCAGTTCAAATTCAAAGAGGCCATGAAAAGAGTAACGATGACTTCAGAAGAGGACCTGATCGATCATAGTGCTCCACTGGTGGCCCCCGATACATCGAAAGCTGAAGAAAGTATTCCGGGAAGCCCCTATATTCCAACCCGGTTCACCCAAGACTTGGCCGAGGAACAGATCGAACCAACGGGCCTGTTGAACTGGTTAGACAAATAAGGAAGACTTCAAAGTCTCAAGAAGACGCCTATAATGCCTCTCCAACCTTCTAAAATGGTAAAAGCTTTGTTTTGGAACATCAGAGGTATAAGAAGCAAGAAATCTATTCGTAGATTAAGGAAACTTATTCAAATTCACAATCTTTCTATCATTGCCTTAATGGAGCCCATGATTGATGCTACAAATCTGAATTCCATAAAAAGAGATCTTGGCATGGAGCATGGCATGGCAAATGGCAATGATGTAGCCAAGATTTGGGTGCTTTGGAAGGGATCCATCCAATTAAGGGAAGTCTACCATGACACTCAATTTATTACTTTTGGAGTCTCTTATACTAGTGATGTCACTGATTGTTTTATGACTGTTATTTATGCCAGTTGTGACTACCAAATCAGAAGAAATTTATGGAGCAATTTATTGAATTTTTCTACAGCTTGTGATCGGCCTTGGATCATTGGTGGAGATTTCAATATTACAAGTGAGCTCTCAGAACGTATTAGCAGAAATGAAAATTCTAGCTACTCAAATCTATCATGGAATTTAGAAATTTAATTGACAATGGCAGATTTATTGATATGGGCTACATTGGGCTCACATTTACTTGGACTAATGGCACTTCATGGGCTCGTTTGGACCATATTTTCATCAACCAAGCTTGGCTGGACCAGTTTGAAAATTTAATAGTTGAACATCTAAACCAATCTTGTTCGGACCACTCCCCTCTGCTAGTGACTATTAAGGACAACATGCTTCATGGTCCAAAACCTTTTCGCTTTCAACATATGTGGACCTCGCACCTAGATTTTCATAACTTAGTACAACACTCTTGGAATCAACCCCTCGAGGGGAACGATCTGTTTATTCTCTCTTCTAAACTGAAGTGGCTAAAGCAATGTTTAAAAAGATTGGAATCGGGAAATTTTTGGAGATGTGTTTGCAAATGTGTTAAATGCAGAGAAGGGTGTTCTTGAAGCTGAAAATATGATTCTCGTCAACAACAACTATGAGAACCAACAAAATCTACTCAATGCAAATAATTCTCTGGAACAAGTTCTTTTACAAGAAGAAATCTTTCTCAAACAGAAATTTAAAGAAAAATGGCTTCGGGAAGGTGACAAAAATTCTCGTTTCTTCCACACTTCTATCAAAATTGCGAGAAACAAATCTGCTTTAAGGAGACTTGAGATTAATGGAATTATGACTGATGACATGAATCTCATAAAAACACAAGCAGTAAGCTATTTTGAAAACTTGCTCTCTAAGGAGGAAGTATTGAATCACAACTACTTGCTCCAGTCTATACCTCACTTAATTACAAAAGAGGATAACAATAACTTGACACGAGTTCCAAATTCTGATGAAATCAAGCACATTGTGTTCTCAATGAACGTGGATTCAGCTCCAGGTACGGATGGTTTCAATGGTGTTTTTTTCACTCATTGTTGGGACATTGTTGGAGATGATGTTTGCAAAGCCATCAAATCTATTTTCATCACTAAATGTCTCCCTAGGTATTACACATCTACTTTCATTATTTTAATTCCAAAGATTGATAATCCCAAGAAGTTCTCAGACTTTAGACCAATTAATCTATGTGGCTTCTTCTACAAGATTTTTGCAAAATTGTTATTGGAAAGGCTGAAACCTCTGCTTCCTCGTATCATCTCTCCAAGACAAGGTGCCTTTGTAGAAGGCCGATACATAGGGGAAAGCATTTCCATTGTTCAAGATATTGTTAGTGAAATTAATAGACGCTCTATGGGAGGAAACATAGTTCTTAAACTGGACATGGCTAAAGCTTATGACAGGCTAAACTGAGATTTCCTTTTCAAAACTCTATGTAAATTTGGGTTTAATGACTCTTGGATTGATCTAATTAAATGTGGAGTTTGTAACTATTGGTTCTCTGTCTTGATCAATGGATCCCCAATAGGCTATTTCAAATCTTCAAGAGGTTTGCGCCAAGGTGATCCACTATCTCCTAACCTGTTTATAATTGTTGAAGAAGTTTTAAGTAGAGGGCTCAATAAAATTTATCACAATGGTTACATAGAGTTTTTTAAAATGCCAAGAGATACTGTCCAAATCTCTCATAGTCTGTTTGTAGATGACATGATAGTCTTTGTAAGAGGTCTCAAAAGAAGCCTGAAAAATCTTATGGAATTTCTTAAAGTTTATGAAGCTTCGGGACAACAAATTAACAAGCAAAAATCATGTTTTATCACTTCTGAGAAGATGTCGAGGCAAAGAATTGAGATGATCGCCCAAGTGACAAGTTTTTCAAAAAAAAATCACTCCCTTTTATGTACCTAGGAGCCCCAATTGGAAGGAAGAAATTAAGAAATAGGGATTTTGATCCATTCATTGGCAAAATAACAAAGAGGTTAGAAGGCTGGAAAACAAAATTACTAACTCCTGGAGGCAAGCTTACTCTTATTCGGAGTGTGCTCCAAAGTATGACCATTCACGTTCTGAGTACAACAAGTCCTAAGAAAGTAATTCATAGCATTCACAAAATTTTCGCCCAATTTCTATGGAGAGACTTTGAGTACGGGCTAAAGCACCATTGGATAAATTGGAAAAGAATCTACAAACCCATGAAGGAAGGTGGATTGGGGATCAGGTCTTTATTTGAGATCATCAAAGCTTTTCAAAGGAAAGTCTGCTTCAAGCTAATCCAAAATGATTCTAGTTGGGCAAATTTCTTTCATTCAAGATATCTGAATGAAAAACCTCCTGGCATCATATATCTTAAAATCTGGAAAGAAATTTGTGAAGTCAGTGATCAGACTACAATGAATAGCAAATGGATTATGGTTTGAGGAAATATTTCTTTTTGGTACCACAATTGGACTAGTAAGGGTCTCCTATCGAACTTAATGATTCCGCCGGATATTATTGATTTTAAAATCTGCGATGTTATCACCAAAGATGGGTCATGGAATTTTCCAGATTCTCTTAATGTTAATCAGAACATCCAAGAAATTGCTATAAGTTCGGAGGTTGTAATTTCAGAAACAAATGACAGGCTAGTTTGGACTTGCACTCAAGTAAATTGGTCAAGGAATGTTTGGAATTCAGGTATCCCCACCAAGATCTCCATGTTTATGTGGCGCTTTCTTAATAAAGCAATCCCAATGGACATGGCTATCAAACAAAAGGGAATAATGCTAGCCTCTAAATGTAAGTGTTGCAAAGATGCTAATGAAGAATCATTTGATCACCTTTTTCAAATGGAATCTTAG
This sequence comes from Nelumbo nucifera, assembly GCF_055504915.1. Taxonomy (NCBI): domain Eukaryota; kingdom Viridiplantae; phylum Streptophyta; class Magnoliopsida; order Proteales; family Nelumbonaceae; genus Nelumbo; species Nelumbo nucifera. The sequence goes on from NC_142653.1 coordinate 68,467,915, forward strand.
CTATAAAATGCTAGATGTTTTTTGCAGGAAAATTTGGTATTCCTATTCACTCCACGCAACACATCAGAGATTGTATCCTAGATTGGTGGAGTATTTGCAATACTAACTCCCATCGCAACCAAGTTCTTAGGGTGCTGCCTTTGGTGATCGTTTGGGAAATTTGGGTGGAAAGATGTAGAAGAATCTATGACGGTAAGTCTATCCCTGCAAGCCAGGTAATCCAACGTATCATAAACTGGTTGGTTGAAATTATAAAGTTATCTCATTACCCAATACTGAAGATGTAAATGATCGGTGGAGAACTAGTATCCCAATCCCCCCAAGCCCATCAAACCAAAATTATACAAATGGGTAACGTGGCAAGCTCCTGCACATGGAAAGGTTAAACTAAATACTGATGGGGCTTGTCAAGGAAACCCAGGTATAGGAAGAGGGGGAGATCCGATTCGTGATGAGGAAGGCAGATTTATCAAAGCTTTCGCAAGCCCTTATGGTTTATGCACCTCTCTTCAAGCAGAAATAAAGGCGCTTCAGGATGGAGTCAAGACTTGCATTAATCATGGTTATCTTAATACTGAGATTGAATGTGATAACTCTACAATGGTAAGCTTTTTCAATTCATTCGTTATCCCATAAAGTATTCATTACTATGTAGTAGAAATTAAAAGGCTTCTTGACTTCTGCAACTTCTCTTTAAAACATGTGTACCGTGAAGCGAATAGACCAGCAGATTGCTTAGCTAAAATGAGCAGGTTGTTGGAAGGATTCACCAGTTTCAACGCCATTTCACATACCCTAGATCAGGTAAGAAAGTTAATTTTTGAAGATCTTATAGGTCTGCCCAATTTAAGAATTAGATAATCTTATTTGTATTTTCCTTTTGGGCTGGGCTGAGAGACTTAGGTTGAGAGATTTGTATCTCGGGTTTGGGGCAAGGCGGGCTATGTCCTCCCCTGTAATATCTTTTTATATTTGATATTGATTAATAAAATTTTAAGGTGGCCGCCCCTCCAGCTGGAGTAAAGTTTGGGGTTCAAAAAAAAAAAAGAAAAAAAATTAGGGGTGTCAATGGACCAGATATCGGTCCGACCGATTCAATTGAATTCAACATTTTGGACTGGACTGATCCAATTCAATGTCTTATTGGACCTTGCACCCAGTCTGATCAAATTGGTTTTTCAGATTGGGCCAACCCAAACTTGGTCCATCGGCACCCCTACTCCTTTGTCAATAGATTGGATATTGGTTCAACCAGACCAATGCCAGTCTAATATAAATATCTATTACAGATGGCTCAGGTCTAATCCAATTTAACAAAAATTTTGGATCATGAAATCTGGACTGATCCACTTCAATTTATCTTATTAGATCATCCAACTTGTTCAAATTGATTTTGATTCGGATGGGATCCAACTCAATCCTATTCTATTGACACCTCCTACATATGTTAGCAAATTTTTTCTTTTCGCTTTGGTTAAAACTCTAGTAAGTCATCTTTTGCCTGGCTCGATTCCCTGCGATCGAAATGTGTTATTTTGTGTGGAGGATTTTGCAATGACAACAGTGTTGGATCTTATGGCTTCTTGTGTACGCTTAAAAGAAAATTAAGGCCTTAATTTTCTCTAGGAAGTAGAAGAAGCAAAGTTCATGGTCTATTTTGAAGGCTCTTCAATTTGCTAGAATTCAAGGTTGGGAGGGCTGAGGTCGTGATTTTAGATTTCCTTGAATTCTATCCTCGCATGTAATGGCTTAAAGTCTTGGGGGTGTTTGATAACATGATTGGCATTTTGTGGACAAAGACAAACAATAGTGATATGACAAAAATTACTCACCTATCAGATTTTGACATGTGGCACTGATCTCTGATATAAATATCTAGAGAAGCGTTTATTCATTCTGGAGAGGCTAATCAATTCTAACACACCTCATTTTCTCCCATTCTTAATTCACATTGACCTCATCAATTCCCACCTCTCAGCAAAAGCTAACTTGACCGACACAGTCCTCACCTCATGGTATCACCTCGCGGCTTCTGACCTTTGATTGTGTTGTAAGTTAAATATTATCCAAGGAGTATCACAATTTTAAGTTCAGTATAGCTGAAGTAATCTCTAAACCTATTGATTTTGAACACAAGGTTCAAAATATTGATACAGCTAATATAGTAGGGGTGTATTGGCCTGTATGGAGGCTCATTTTTCCTTTTTTTAGTTTTTCTTTTTTTTTAAATCTGATTTAGAGATATTGGTTTAAGGCCTGCCTACCCCGAATCAGGTTAAACCCTGAAACACTTTCTACAGGGATGTATCAGAAAGCTCCCGATATAATACATATTTCAAACCTTGTTTCATCAAATAATATTTTGGACAATACTAGTGACATTTTGATAATGTTACTTTTGTATATTCCTTTGGATCTTTTAATGGAATTTACATCTACTATGAGCCTATTTCCTGCATGTTCCAAATTGGAGCGACCCCAATGAATTCAGACAGTGTTGTGAAGAAAAGACAAAATATCACATCAACTGACTTTTTTATCAAAACACTAGTGCTTTTGCTTTTGACTATGGTGTTCTAATTTAGGGCTGCAAAGGGATCGGATCAAATCGGGTATAGGTATATCCGAATTTGATTTGTTAATCGGGTTGTATTTATCGAATATCTAGCATATTTGGATCGAATTCGAATTATAATTGGATATTGAATAGTATAAATAAATTAGACTAAAAATAACCAAAATATTATATATAATTAATAAGGTTAACTAAAAATGATTTTAATAATTTATTTTAATTATGAGCAAAATGAATTGAAAATTACTTGTATAAGACTTGAACATATGAAAATTTAGTGAAAATACAACATTAAGACCAACTTCAATAATAAATATAATATATATTTTTTAAGTATATATGAACATATATATTTAAATTGAATTGAATCAGATTCTATAGAGATAGATCATATTTGATCCAATTATAAATGGATCGAATTCAGATGAAACTTAATAGGATTGAATTCAAATTTAAAATCGGATATCCGATATCGTTTGCAGCCGTACTCCAATTTTGGAGTGACGAACAAGCCCTTCAAAATCAAGAAAAGTTTTTAATAGTTAATAAAATTTATGTTTGTCTGTTAGAAAAAATGAAAGCTTCAACCCTCCCAAACAGGCCCTTGACAGTAGATCCCATTGAGTTCAGATTATTTTGTAACTTGGGGTACACAAATGCATTTTATAACTTTGGCCGGAATCAGTTTCCAATCCCACTAGCTTAACTTCAGTTTTAAATAGACTGATCCAATTTCCACCTTGTGTACATTTCAATACCTTAATATTAATATTGCCAAAGAAACTTAATATAATATGTGGGCTTGGGACTCTTATGAAGTGTTGTGCCTTGATGCATTATTTAACGGACTTATTGGACTGATTTTGAATGAAATCCCTTATATCCGCAATTAACCTAGAAGATTCGGGTAATACCGGAAACCAATAAAAAGCATGGATAGCGTTTGGATACTCGATCAGAGAAGCATATTTTCCAGACCTCTTGAGCCACTCGCAGTATCTCCTTTGCCAATCCTGCAACGGATCGAACCCACCAACAAACACCAACGTATCCGGATAATTCACTCCCGATATATCGGCTGAGTTGGGACCCGATACGTTTACTGCTTCATGGTCCCGGTTCGATCCCTCCGGCAAGAACATCTTCCACGCCAAGTCGGTAGCCTTCAATGACACCAACGGCACTCGAGTCAGCCGGATCTCCGACTCCGTCCGCTCCTCTCCACCGAAAAACGGTTGGATTGAGATCAGTCCGATAATTCTCACCTCCCGAAACTCTGCTACCCCGGCCCGGCATGCCACCTGGTGCGCCAGGTTTGCTCCTGCACTGTCCCCGACGAGGAAGCACTTCGAAAGGTCAGCCTTGGCCGGAAATCCGTCGAACTGTCGGCCGTCAAGGAACTTGAGAGCGTCGAACCCATCTTCGTACTGTGACGGGCAACGGCTTTCTGGGCTGAGACGGTAGTTGACGGAGACAACGACGGCGGGGATCTTGCGTGCGAAGCGACGGCAGACGGAATCGTATAGCATGGAATCAGGATTGAGGGTCGAAAATCCTCCGCCGTGAAAGAAGAATACGACGGGGAGAGAGGCGTCGGCGGCGGGTTCAGTTGGAGTATAGAGTCGGAACCAGATGTCACGGGCAGGGTCGACCGTTACATCGGCGGTTACGAGTCTTTACGTGGTTTTCTGTTGGGAAAGATCTTGATGTCGAAGAGGTTGGCGACACGACGTCTGAAAGTGCCGTTACGACGAAAGCAGAGTTTGACAGCGGTGGAGAGGATAGAGAGGTAGATGCGGGTTTTCAATGGAAGCGGCGGAGACGACGATGGACGACCTTTCTTAGGCATCTCTCAATATCTCCGAAGTCCGAACTGAGCTGAGAAACGAGTAATGATGGATTATATAATGGTGGCTGTGGTGGTTCCGCGGTTTTCAGGTGAGGAATGAGAGAGTTATATAGAGAGCTAGCCAGCCAGGGAATGGAAGAATGTCGATTACTATTAGTGGTGATGAGCATTCTCTTCGTCTTCAATCCAATCCATACATGTCACTGTTCCAAACCCAATATGTTTTTTACAAAAATTTAGTCTATCGTATGGGGCCTATGGCGGAGTTTGATAGTTGTTTCATTGGCGATCACTCATTTTGCTCCAGCCAATAAATGAATCCGGATTTGCGATAGTTCAATTATGCAGTTTTGATACGTAATTGTAAATCATGACATTAAGGGTCCGTTTGGTTGGCAGTCTGAATTGGAATCACAATCCCTGCTAAAATTGAAATCGGAATGGTCTATTCTTATAATCGGTTACTGAAATAATGTAGAATATCACTTATTATGATTCTGATTCCAAATCCCTAATCCTGTGAACCTCACGATAGTTGTGTTTGGGGCTGCGGAGGACATTCATGTCTAATGTCCAACGTCAGCTATAAAATGCACATGGCCCAACTTATTGAATGCATGAGACATTATGATGAATCTCACAGCCTAAAAAGTCTAAGAAGGGATTCCGCGTTCTGTGATCCTGTGGGTTCACAGGATGCATGAACCAGCCAACCAGAAATAGCCACGTTGTTGGGGTGAGTAAAAGGTAACGTTAACGGGACTTTGGCCATCAACACAAAAAGACCAATAAACCAAACTACCAAAGTTCATCTGTCCTCACTTCGAACTCCCTCCCTCCATTTTTTCATTCTCCTCCACCGAACTTAGCACAACAGCATCCACCGGCATCTGTAAACTTGGAAGCCACGGGCTCGAGAGAGATGTCCTCAAGCATTCAGCGTCTGTTCTCAGCCTCCTCCTCCTCCTTCTTTCTCTTCTTCTTCTTTGTCTTCTTCTTCTTCTTTTTCTTCTTCTTCTTCTTATTATTATTATTATTATTAATTTTTCCTTTATACTTTCAACAGAGCTCACACCAGCCTCAGTCATAATTGTCCCATAGGTTTCAGATAATACCCAATTTAAAAGATCTATTTGAGTTTTCTAGACCTCCTGTTCATTACGACTATGATCAAGAAAGTTACTTGATGGAATATACGATCAATGAGAAAAATTCCATGACTTATGCGAAAGTTATGTTGGACATAAATTCCTTAAAGTGGGTAGATGCGATGAAAATCGAGATGGACTCAATGAAAACCAACGGAGCCTGGACTCTTGTAGACTCACCGCCTGGGGTGAAAGCAATTAGTTGCAAATGGATCTACAAGAGGAAGAAGGGCCCTGATGGAAAGGTTGAGACCTATAAAGCTTGTCTTGTAGCGAAAAAGTACACTCAGGAAGAGGAAGTCGATTATGAGGAAACATTTTCACTAGTGGCCTTGCTTAAATCCATACGGATCCTGTTAGTTGTAGCAGCATACTATGGCTATAAGATTTGGCATATGGATGTCAAAACTGCACTCCTAAATGGAGATCTTACTGAAGATATCTATATGCAGCAGTCGTAAGGTTTTGTTACTACTGGTCAGGAACACATGGTGTGTAAACTTAACCGATCCATTTATGGACTTAAGCAAGTTTCAAGAAGTCGGAACATCTGATTTGATTCTACCGTCAAACAGTTTGACTTTGAGTAGAATCCAGATGAGGCCTGTGTTTACAGGAAATTAGTAAGAGATAAAGTTACGTTCCTTGTTCTGTATGTAGACGACATTCTACTCTTTGAGAATGATGTAAGAATGTTGACTATGGTGAAGGTATGACTTCCGTAGAAATTCTACATTAAAGATCTTAGAGAAGCCTCGTACATCTTGGGGCTTCGACTCTATAGAGATAGATCAAAGAGGATAATAGGATTATCCCAATCTACTTACATTGACAAGATTGTCAACGGATACAACATGGAGAACTCCAAGAAGGGATTTGTCTTTTTCAAACATTGAGTCACTCTCTCCAAGGGTGTCTCCCAAGACTCCTAAGGAGGTTGAGGGCATGAGAGAGGTTCCCTATGCCTCAGCCGTAGAGAGCATCATGTATGCCATGTTATGCACTCGGCCAAACATTGCTCAGGCAGTAAGTGTAGTAAGTAGATACCAGTTAAACCCAAGATAGGAGCATTAGATTGCTATAAAGAACATACTCAAATACCTTCAGAGGACAAAAGAGTTTTGTCTTGTCTTCGATGGTAGTTCACTATAGATCGTCAGGTATATTGATGTTGACTTCCAATCAGACCCAGATGATAGAAAGTCTACATCTGGTTACATCTTTATGATGGGGTCCTGTGTAGTAAGAAAAATAGTCCACGACCTAGGCCAAGCACATTACCTAAGTGAGGCTGCCAAATGGATGAAGTTGTTCATCCAAGAATTTGGAATCCTACCATATCACTCATTCCACTGTTATGTGACAACACTAAATCTACGAGAGATTGTTGGTAGAGGAGACATCCAAATTCAAAATGTAGCATCAACGGAGAATATGGCAGACCCATTGACTAATCCACTAATATAGAAAGTGTTTGAGAAACACATGGACAGTATGGGACTGAGGCTTGTACCAGATTGGACCTAAGTGTAAGTCGTAGCTGTTAGACAGTGTATGCCCTTATTTCCAATCAGATTGATGTACTGATGCATTTATTGTAAATGAATAAAAGTACATAATTGATTCATGTTATAATTGGTGTGTTCCTATGTAATTACCCTTAAATTGCACACTTATGAGACTCGTGTTAGTTTAGAATGTTCTCAGCCATTAGATAGAGTTAGGAAAGTTTATCCTGCCAATGCTAACACTGATGTGTGCTAAGAAGGTTGGAGCAACATGTCTCAGCTTCCAGGATTGGACCCGAAGCACATGTAGTGTGTGTTTATTTGAAACACTGAACCCAAACTAATTTTCAGTTATGCCCTAGACCTTGGAGACTGGTGGGAAAAACTAGAAAGTTACACATAACCCCTAGACTCGATTATGGTAATGTACTGGGTGTCTTTGATATGCCAATCAGTGAGATCCTTTGGGGGTCAAAACCTAGGTATGTTGGGACAGTCTAATAATTCACTCGAGTGGGTTATCATAGTAACATGATTAACCTCTTTATCAGACAAAGTGAATGATTGGGACTACACTCTTTTTGATGGAAACCAAAATTGTCGATAGTCAATTTCAACCGTGTTTGAGATTTGTTTTGCAAAATATATTTATATGATAATATATATATATTATGTTTTAAGAAAAAAAATGTTTGCAAAAGGTTTTAATTCCCGGGACCCATCCGAGTAGAGTGTGTGACGCTACACCTTGTACCCAGGGGAGAGGTCATTCCCTGTCGGGTAGTGTTTGATCATTAAGGGCTGAGAGATTAAGTGTAAGAGACTATTTAGGTCTATTTACTTGATGGGCTATATCTTACTTGATTCCATTATCCTTGGGCATTCTTAGGATGGCTGGACTCAATGATCATTTACTATAAATGTTGGGCCCATTAAGAGCCCATACTGATGGACTTAGGGGTTCATTATGCTTGAAAGTGAATTCGGCCAGGCCTTTTCATAGAGGCTGGGATGAACCCATATGCCCTTATGTAGAGCCATTGTTGGGGTCCCACACCATACAAAGTGAACCAAATGGGCCAGCAACTACCACAAGATGTGAGCCACTTGCTTAATGGGGCTAAAGCCCATGATTAATTGGATTAATCAAGTGGTCACATGACAACTTAAAGAGTCATGTGACTTGGGCGAATATGGGTTTGGATAAGGGTCTGGATCAACCATTAGGATCAGAGGATAAGTCTTACCACTTTGAGAGTCCAAATCCAAATAAAGATTTGGATTAGGAACCTCCTAATTCGATTAGGAGTGGTGATCCATAAGGCTACGAAAAGAGGAGATCGAATATGTTCTAGATATCTTTGCTCTCAGTTCTCTCTCTGTTCTTGCCGCCCCAGAAACCCTAATTCGACCTCCAATTCTTGGACTGATATTGATCTGTTGTGACTTCTGATTTTTCCAATAAAATATCATAACCAATTTGTGCTCACCTCTCTTGTTTGATCCAAGGTGTTGGATCACAGTTTTGCTGAAAACTGTGTTGCTGAACCGACTTCAATTCAAGCTGCGCCATCTTCAGTGGAAGCTGGTTTTGGAACTCTCTTTGGGCGTGAACTACCACTTGGGGAGCTACATTTGTGGAATCCGTATCACCTATACTTCTCCCTTTCTTTCAGTTTCAAATCTGCTCCGGTTTCAGTGCAAGAATGATCCTAGAAAAATGCAGTTTTTCTAAAATTGGGAATACGATTCCCTGAAGGTTGCTAGAAATTTTTGAAATTTTGCCCAACCATCTAGCATGGTTCGGCCATCCATATGATGGATTTAACCTTCCTTCAGCTCACACTGGTCCCTGTTTCATTGAAGAAGAAGAAGAAGAAGAAGAAGAAGAAGAAGGGCCTAAGAACAAATTCCAAATGACATCCCTCTCACTGCTGGTGGCTTCTATGCTCACAAATGGCAGTATAGAGTGAGGACGCCGATGAATTCCATTGTGCTAGGATCGGTGGAGGAGAATGAAAAAATGGAGGGAGGGAGTTCGAAATGTGGATAGGAAAACTCTAGTTTTTTGTCTTTTTGTGTTAGCAGCCAAAATCCTGTTAGGCTGAATTTGGAAGCAGTACAAATGCAAATATGTAGAGTGCAAAACCTTATATTTTATATTATTTTGTATGTATTTATGTTGTACATATTTGCATTTGTACTCTTTCCAAACCGAGCCTTAACATTACCTTTTACTCACCCTGACAACGTGGCCATACACATCCCGCGATCCCATGGGTTCACAGAACGCAAACTCGAGGAAGGCATCATAGTGTGATTCCAATGTGTAATTAGGACCATCAACAGATTCGTTCTTACCAATCGAACTGAATTGAACAAATCAATTATATCAGCTTTGATTCTGTGGTTTTGTTTCGATTAATAAATAGGTTGGCTTTTGTTTTTGTTTACTCCGAACCACTTGTTTTGTTAATAATATGTAAAGGTTTTCTTTTTCTTGTAATTTTTTATTATATTTTATCTAAAATGGTAAATTTACTAGGAAATACATAAGATGATTTTCATTAAAAAACTTGATTGATCAACATATAAATTATTTATTATCATTTTTATTATAGTTATATTATCAAAAATCATGTTTTTAAATTGCATTTTGTATATGTCAATATAATTGGGTCTAATTGGGTGGAAAACATTTATTAATTGGAATGATTTCGGGTCTATGTTTTGTCCTGATGAATGATACAGGTTGTTGTGTACCACATGTCCCCCCCCCCCCCCCCCCCCCCCCATCGTACACTAATCAGAACTATAGGATGGGAGAATGACTATTCAATCCACCTCAGAATTCTTAGCCTCACCGTACAAGTGGGATGAATCCTAACCATGGATTGATGCCAAATCCACAGACAAGATGCAGTTTATAGGGGGGGGGGATACTAGTAGACTATGGGGGCCTGTAATTTCAGAATTTTATAGTGAGCTGCAATGTACTTCTCCACTATAGGATCGCATTATGAATTATTATGAGGTGGGCTGAACTTAAATTATGTCCACTTAACCCTAAACAATAATAAGATTTATACTCAAACCACTATATGCAACGAGTTACGTAACCAATCACGAGTGAACACCACAAAATTGCCAATGTACAAGATAAAACATTCTTTTTGTTCATTTTTTTTATTGAGATTACGAAACCTATTATACATAGCTTTGCGAGCAGTAGATCCATGGATGTAATGTACTCTTTCTAGCAATTCAAACAGTGGGACGGAGCATAAAATGCACCTATTGACCAAGTAATCCTAAAAGTGAGACGGAGCATAAAATGCACTCACTTCCACCAACAAGAAAAAAAAAGGAAAAAGAAAGAAGAGATAAAAAAAAATTATTTTCCCTAGTTTACTACCTAGTTTGTAGTAACAAAAAAAAATAGATTGATTGATGGATGAGTCGTGTATAATTTGGTCATGTTGATTTAACGGTTTGCAACAGTTAACCTAGAATATTTGTGGAAATAGATGAAGGAAGATTGAGTTTAAACTTTGGTAGAATAGTTTGCTTAGTTTGCTTAAGTTTTGTCTTGCCCGATGACAGGCAAGGTCTAAGTGTGGGGGGATTTGATGAGAACGAAAAATATCATATTTTTCTCCCTTAATAATTAGCCTTTTATGTTTATTTTATGCTCAAATGCACTCATAATTCTTATATTTTGGTTTAAGGCACGAAAGGAGGCATTAGGTGAGAAATATGGCTAATCGGGTCATTTTACATAGTTTCGGCACCGTGTGATATATTGAGCATAACTCTCTCATCCGAACTCCAATTGAGATTATTAAAGATGGGTTCGAAAGATAAGAAAAATTTATACAACTTTAATGTTTTGAGTTTTAATAGATTCAGACTAAATCGAGGTCAAAATTGGCTCGAATTCACTACAACTGCACTGGTGACGTGTTGAAGACATTCCTTAGCCTTGAAGCTTTCATCCGCGATTTCACCATTCTCCCACTCACACAAGAACTTTGTTTTATCTTATTTTTTAGTCTTTTCTGGATAAGTTAGACTTGTAGATTGACCTAGAGGAATTTTAGGAGATTTTGTAGGCTTCTCTTGGGGGAAGTAGATAAGAGGAGAAAAACCTAGAGAGAAGGAAAGCAGATTGGGAGTAGCCGAACCTCTCTTCTCTTCTCTCCACCCCTCTTCTTCATTCTCTGATTTTCTTGGAGTTTTCACCATGACCATGCATGGCTAAACTCTTGTACTTGGTCGAAGGAAGCAGAAGCCTCAGAATCCACCAAACTGTGAGATCTAATTTGGTTTTTATTGTTTAATTCATGCTTTGGATATCAAATGTTCTTCTATGTTTATATCTATGATTGTTTCGTTTGATTGCTAGGAAGGCCGTAATTATTATTCATTACAATCTATTGCTAGATTAGATATCAAATCCGTAATTATTTGATCCCTCTAATCTGCGAAGCAACTAGGGTTTAATGATTTGTTGCGTCAGAAATCATTAGATCTTAGGAAGAACACTAAACTAAATTAAATGCAACCACTTGTGCTTGTGTTGTTTAGCTTCATCAATCTCTAATGCTTAATGCTATTGCTGGATTAAATCTTTAACGCTTGTTTAGGGGTTGTTCAGTGGTAAGAGGATCACTTGTTTTCCGATTAACTGATATTAGGAAGATGCAAGAAAATAATTCCTACGATGAATATTCAAAGTCTGAATTGATTTATTTTTTTGCATCGATGAGCAATAGTGAAATTCTGATGGTGGACATTATCCTAGACCAAGATTCATCATTTTGGTTAATTACAGCACTTTAAATTGCCTTGTTTCCCATTTAAATTTTGTTTTCTTTAATCCTGATTTTCTTTCTTCCAAATCTGGTTTTCGTTACACACCCCCCCCCCTCCATCATTGATTCACGTAGCATATAATTCAGGTTAGATACTCTCTGTGGGAACGATCCTTACTCGCACTACTACATTTTATTCTCACGAGTATAGGTTTTATTTTTGGGTGCCTACGACAGCACACCAGAAACCTAAGCTACCGGTAGTTGATTTCAACCGTTGAAATTTGTTTTTGCAAAATATATTTATATAGAGATATACGTTTATATATTATGATTTCAAAATGTTTGCAAAAGGTTTTAATTCCCGGGATCCAAGTGACTGGAGTGTGCAGCACTGTACCTTGCAGCCAAGGGAGAGGTCCTCTCTTGTCGGACAGTGTTTGATCATTTAGGGTTGAGAGGTTAAGTGTAAGACCATTGAGGGTTATACCTGATTGGGCTAATCTTGCATCTGCCCAAAATCCTTGGGCCTTTATAAGATGGCTGGACCCAAAGACCATTTAGTATAAAAGTTGGGCCCATTAAGAGCCCATGGTGATGGACTCAGGGGTTCACTGTATTCAGCAGTGAATTCAGCCAGGCCTTATAACAGAGGCTAGGCTAAACCCATGTGGCTTATTTGTAGATCAGGTTCCACGCCATACAAAGAGAGTCAAACTAGCCAGCATTAAAAGGAAGTGAGCCTGAAAGATTATAGGGCCTAAAAGCCCATTTCAAACTGGATTAATTGGATTAATTAAATAGGGGCAGATCTGGGTTTGGATCAGTAGATAAGGATAAGAGGATAACTCTTCTCCACTTTAAGAGTCCAAATCCAAATAAAGATTTGGATCAGGAAACTCCTAATTTGATAAGGAATAAGTTGATTTTGAATTGCAGATAAGATAATGGATTATCCTTATCAATTAAAGAGTTCATATCCAAATAAAGTTTTGGATCAAGAAACTCCTAATCAGATTAGGAGGTTGTCTCTTTAAGGTTATAAATAGAGAGCAGGGCGGACCTGAAAAAGACACTAGACACAACACAGAGAGAAGACAAGTCAGTTGGACTGATCTTGCCTTCAGTTCTTTTTCTTCCTGCTCCTGCCCTACCCTGTTCGATCTCCAGTTCTTGAATCTAATCAAGATTTGATCTTGATATTGTTTCTTGCTGGAAGAAACAATTTTGAAGCTGTGCTCACTACCCCATTCGATTCTTGCTGAAGAATCAAAAGTTCTTGGTGAAGAACTACCTGTTGGTCCTGCCTCATCCTAAGTTGTGTCATCTTCAATGGAGGGAGGATTTGGTACACTCTTTGGGCGTGAACACCTACGTTGGGAGGAGCTTTTTGCGGGAATTCCGTATCAGGTATATCCCTCCCTAATCTTGGTTTCAGATTTGGTTCAGTTGGTTACAAGAACGAACCTGGAAGATGCAGTTTTCTAAATTGGGAATAGGATTCCCGGATGGAAGTAAAGAAATTTTTGAAATTTCGCCCAACCTTCCTATAGAGTTCGACCATCCATATGATGGATCTCCCATCCCTTCACCGGTTGCTTGTCCCAACATTCATGGGACCACATGCATCAGTATGCATTAGGTCATGTGTGCCCATAGATCTTTTAGGCTTACTTGTAAATGGTCGTATGTTACCTTGAAGGCAAGGTTCAAAAGTTGGTAGATCTTCTACAGTTAGAAAATCCAAAGAACCATCATTTACCAATCTTGTGATATGATCTGTATTGATATGGCCAAGTTGGTAATGCCACAGGCATGTGGGATTAACCGTACCATGTGACATTTTCACGGGGATAATTTCCATCGTAGTTTCGGTTATGTTCATTTCAAGAGAAGGACGGAGGACATAGAAACCTCTCAAGTACTCCATAGGTAAGGAATTTGTTATTCAATTTAACAGTAATCTTATCATTGAATAAAACAGAATAACCATCATTTCACAATTTAGAAACTAAAATCAAATTTCTTATAAGTAATGACACATAAAGACAATCTTTAAGGGTTACAATTCCTTCTCTAAAAATTAAATTCATTGTTTCTATAGAAGTAGCTACAACTGTTGCAGAAGTCCCCCACATCCTTCTATTTTCCTTGAACCCCTACAATGCATTACATGCATGAGCAGAAGCCCCAAAGTCAATACACCAGGATGCAAAAGTGACCAACATATTGGTCTCCATGACAAGACATTTGAAATTACCTTCTTTGTTCTTGAATTCTAGATACTGAGGATAGTTCCTCTTCCAGTGTATGATCTGTTTGCAAAAGTGAGTTTCATCCGTTGATTTGTCTTTCTTCTGCCTTTTCAGCTTGCCTGCTTTCTTCTGAGGCTTCTTCTTGCCCTTCCTCTTTCTTTTTCCCAATTTGCCACATTGAAAAAGCATGGCTACCAGCTTATACTTCTTTATCAATTCTTCAGCTCTCTACAACATATTGTTGAGTTCCTGAATGCTAACTTTTAGCATGTTCATCTTGTAGTTCATGACAAACTGATTGAATAAGGGAGGCAGAGAGTTTAGGATGACATCAGTTTTGGTGTCATCGTCTAGCTGGGATTCAAGAGCCTCTAGTTCATTAACATACCCCATCATCCACATGGTGTGATCATGGGTCAGCTGGCTCTCAATCATCCTAGTGGTCATCAACAGCTTGAGGACCTTCTATCTAGCAGAACGATTCTACTCTCCATACATAGTCTTTAGACTATCCAGAATATCTTTGCAGATTTCAATCTTATCGAACTGTCTCTGGATAAAATTGTCTAAAGATGCTATGACATAACCCCAGACAAGAGAGTTCTTCTCCTCCCATTCCTGATATTCCCTTCTACGTGCTTCAGAAGCCCTGTCACCCGGACGTTACGGAGTTGGGTTCTTGGCAACCTTGTCTAAATTCTTAGACGTGAGGACCTGATTAAGGTTACGGTACCAATCAACATAATTAGGTCCCTTTAGTTTGTTGTCGTCCAACAATTTGGCGAGTTGTTCGTGTGCCATTTCTGATAAAAAGCAACAGTTATATGACCTGAAATTGTTTTGTGTTATTGATGAGGGGTGATTTCGCCCAACCTAGTAAGTGAAGGACACGTGGACACGACCTGCCAGTAGGACGATAACTCAGCAAGGAGAGCCTTGTAAGTAGTTTGGGATCTCGGGTGTTCGGGCACCTCAGTACCAAAGCCACTTCAGCACCCAAATACCAAAGCGACGCGTAATCGACTCTAGAAGCTTCTTAGCATACTCCAAACCTCCTAGGATCACGCCGCGTAACGGCAGACCTTATCCTCTTGCCGACCGGATCGGAAGGTAAGATAACCGTCATTGACTGATACGTTACTCTCCTTCTAAAGTGGAACGGATCCTAAATATGCGGGCCGAGGATCCCAGAGCAATTTTGTGAGATCCACGGCATGTTTCTGTCCGACAAAGTGCATATTTGATTCATTTTCCCTTGGTATGTTTCTGTATAATACCCTTAAACTGTACACTTAATGAGACTCGTGTTAGTTTAGAATGTTCACAGCCAGTGGGTCGGTCTGGGGAGACCTATCCTGATAAGGCTGACACTGTGGTGCCACCAAGACGGTTGGGGTGGCCTGTCTCAGCTGCCAGGGTGAGACCCTAGGCACATACAGTGTAGGATAAATTGAATCTTTGAACTGGACCAGATTTCTAGTATTGCCCTGGACCTTGGAGATTAATGGGCAAAACTGGAATGTTACACCCGACCCCTAGAATCGATTATGATACTGCACTAGGTGTCGGATAGGGTTGTCTTTGATGTACCAATCAGGGAGATCCTTAGCGGGGGTCAAAACCTGGGTATGTTGGGACAGTTTGAGAATTCATCTGAGTGGGTGATCATAGTGATAGGATCAGCCCCTTTGTCGGACAAATGTAATGGTCGGGGATGCACTCTCACTAATGGAAACCAAGATTGTCAGCAGCCGATTTCAATCGTTGATATTTGTTTTGCAAAGTATATTTTATAAGAGATATAAGTATATATATTATGGTTTCTAAAAGGTTTGCAAAAGGTTTTAACTCCCGAGATCCATATAAGCAGAGAGTGCAACACTGTTCCTTGCAGCCGAGGGAGAGGTCCTCTCTTGTCGGGCAGTGTATGATCATTATGGGCTAAGAGGTTAAGTGTAAGACCATTGAGGATAATACCTGATGGGCTAATCTTGCATCTGCCCACAGTCCCTGGGTGTTACAAGGTGGCTTGGCCCAGGGACCACTTAGGGTAAGTGTTGGGCCCATAGAGCCCATTTGATGGGTTTCAGGGGGTGCACTGTCCATTACAGTGTATTCGGTCAGGCCTTGTAACAAAGGCTGGGCCGGACCCATGTGGCTGATGTGTAGATCAATGCTTGGGTCCCACGCCATACAAGGAAGCCCAACAAGGCAGCAGTTAGGAAGATTAAGTGAGCACATAAGCTTAATGGGCCTAAAGCCCATTTTGAACTGGGTTATTTAATTAGTTAACTATGGGGCAAATTCTGAGATGGATTAGCAAATAGGATAGGGTCTTAACCCTATCCACTCAAAGAGTCCAGATCTGAAGGTGATTCAGATCTAGAAACCTCCTAATGAGATTAGGTGAAAGCTACTCTAATCTGCAGATAAGATAAGTGTTTATCCTTATCACCTAAAGGGATGTCTGATCCAAATTATATTTGGATCAGCAAGTCCTAATTTGATTAGGAGCTGATCCTTTAGGGTTACAAGAAAAGAAAGGGGCAGCAGCCTTTGGCAGAGATATTCACATTTTCTTTAGTGCTGAAAACACAAAAGAAAGAATTAAGCAACCCTGCAGAATTTTTTCTTGCCGCCTCCTTGTTCTTGCTGCCCTGTTTTCCAGTTCGATCTCCAGTTGTGGGAGAAGTCAAGATTCGATCTTGACATCAGTTCTTTGAGAAAGAATTGATAGGAAGTTGTGCTCACGTGCCATCCTGTTGTTTCTTGTGAATGACAGAATTCTTGGAGAAGAATACTACTGATTCTGCTCCATCCTGCACTGCGCCATCTTCAGTGGGAGCAGTCTTTGGATCCTTCTTTGGGCGTGAACACCTTCATTGGGGGATATTGTTTCTCCGTATCAGGTATAATCCTCTCATTCTCCTTTTGGTTCAGATTCGGTTCAGTTTATGGTTCAAGAATGATCCTTGAAAATATGATTTTCTAAATAGGAAATGTGATTCTTAGTTGAAGGGAGAGAAAAATTTTTGAAATTCGCCCCTTTATTCCGCAAGATTTGGGCGTCCATACGATGGATCCCTCATCCCTTCAGTGGTATCAGAGCCATGGTTCAAATCTTGAACCAATTTGTTTTAGATCTGAACCTGCGCAAATGGGCAGAAGGCGTTCTACCCGATTTGCGTAGATATGGGTTTTGGGAATTTGTTCCCAAAATTAATGGGCGAATAATCTGAAATTAATTTTATATAAATCTGATTATTATTTAGAATTGTTCTTTATGATTTTCTTGATTTATGGGCTGTTCGTACAAGGGGAGATCGAAATCTTGATTTGCGCAGGGACACCATGGCAATGATGTGCATTCAGCCATGGTGTGCGCAAGAGCCACTGTCGATTGAGCATGGGCCAAGCACTTATGGCCCATGTACGTAGCACATCACACATCCATACATCTCATGCAGGGATAAATTGATCCAATCAATTAATTATCTGTAAAGCCCATTTGAAGCCCATTTTGAATCCATAATATTAACCATTAATATTATCTAGGTATATGGGCCGAATAAGGGTTGATTGGTTCGGCCCATATAGCTTTAAGAATTAAGTGGGCTTTTAGCAGTTTTAACTATTTAAAACTGGGCTTTTACAGGTTGGGCCGAATTAACCATTTAATTAAATATCAATCCTTAGGCCCATTAGTAGGAAAATTAGGGCTGACTTTCAGCCTTGATTAAACCCAAGATTCGGTCCAAACAATTTGAACCAATCTTGGTTCGAATGGGTCTAGGGTTTAATCTTTAATTAAATCTTTAATTCAATAAAATAATATGAAATTAAATACTGACAAAAGAAAAACAAGAATCAGTCAAACAGGGTTGTTCGCACAATCCATCCTGCAAAACAGAGGTTAGATCACAGTTTGCAGTTTCATAAACTGCAAATCGCAGATAGCGATTCTCCCATCTACGAAATCTCCTTCTCTGCGAAATCTCCTTTTCTGCGCCGCCATCTTCGATCCAAAATAAAATAAATAGAAATCCTAATATCTATTAATTATTACATCAAATCGAATACCTATACATTCAGTCTAAAAAATAAAAAAAATTATTTTACACACCAAATGTAACAAAATCATCCAAGATCTACAAAATCACAGGTTCCCTACGCAAATCAAGATTTCGATCTCCCCTTGTACGAATAGCCCATAAATCAAGAAAATCATAAAGAACAGTTCTAAATAATAATCAGATTTATATAAAATTAATTTCAGATTATTCGCCTATTAATTTTGGAAACAAATTCTGAAAACCCATATCTCCACAAATCGGGTAGAACGCCTTCTGCCCATTTGCGCAGGTTCAAATCTGAAACAAATTGGTTCAAGATTTGAACCATGGCTCTGATACCACTGAAGGGATGAGAGATCCATCGTATGGATGCCCAAATCTTGCGGAATAAGGGGGCGAATTTCAAAAATGTTTCTCTCCCTTCAACTGGGAATCGCATTCCCTATTTAGAAAATCATATTTTCAAGGATCAATCTTGAACCACAAACTGAACTAGATCTGAACCAAAAGGAGTAGGAGAGGATTATACCTGATATGGAGAAATAATATCTCCCAACGATGGTGTTCACGCCCAAGGAAGGATCCAAAGACTGCTCCCACTGAAGATGGCGCAGTGTAGGATGGAGCAGAATCAGCAGTGTTCTTCTCCAAGAACTCTATCCTTCGCAAGAATCAGCAGGATGGCACGTGAGCACAGCTTCCTATCAATTCTTTCTCAAAGAACTGATGTCAAGATCGATTCTTGACTTCTCCCACAACTGGAGATCGAACTGGCAAACAGGGCGGCAAGAACAGGGAGGCGGCAAGAAAGAATTCTGTAGGGTTGCTTAATTCTTTCTTCTCTGATTTCAGCTCTGAAGAGGATCTGATTATGTGTCTTCTAAAGGTTGTCACCCCCTGCTTCTTTTGTTAACCTAAAAGATCAGCTCCTAATCCTGCTTATCCAAATCATATTTGGATCAGCCCTCTCTTTAGGTGATAGGGATAAACCCTTATCTTATCTGCAGATTAGATTAGCTTTCTCCAAATCTCATTAGGAGGTTTCTAGATCTGAATGTGATTCAGATCTGGCTGAGTGGATAGGGTCAAGACTCTATCCTATCTGCTAATCCATCCCATAATTCGCCCCATAATTAACTAATTAAATAGCCCAGTTCGAAATGGGCTTTAGGCCCATTAAGCTTATGTGCTCACTTAACCTTCCTAACTGCTGCCCAGTTGGGTTTCCTTGTATGGCGTGGGAACCAAGCATTGATCTACACATCAGCCACATGGGTTCGGCCCAGCCTTTGTTACAAGGCCTGGCCGATTACACTGTTATGGACAGTGCACCCCCTGAAACCCATCAAATGGGCTCTATGGGCCCAACACTTACCCTAAGTGGTCCATGGGCCAAGCCACCTTGTAACACCCAGGGACTGTGGGCAGATGCAAGATTATCCCATCAGGTATTATTCTCAATGGTCTTACACTTAACCTCTCAGCCCATAATGATCATACACAGACCGACAAGAGAGGACCTCTCCCTCATCTCCAAGGAACAGTGTTGCACTCTCTACTTATATGGATCCCGGGAATTAAAACCTTCTTGCAAACATTTTAGAAACCATAATATATATACTTTTATATCGCATATAAAATATACTTTGCAAAACAAATCTCAACGGTTGAAATCGGCTGCCGGCAGTCTTGGTTTCCAACAGTGAGAGTGCATTCCCGATCATTACCTTTGTCCGACAAAGGGGCTGATCCTGTCACTATGATCACCCACTCAGATGAACTCTCAGACTGTCCCAACATACCCAGGTTTTGACCCCCGCTAAGGATCTCATTGAATGGTACATCAAAGACAGCCCTATCCGACACCTAGTGCAGTATCATAATCGAGTCTAGGGGTCAGGTGTAACTTTTCAGTTTTGCCCATCAATCTCCAAGGTCCAGGGCAATACTGGAAATCTGGTCCAGTTCAAAGATTCAATTAATCCTACATTGTATGTGCCTAGGGTCTCACCCTGTCAGCTGAGACAGGCCACCCCAACCGACTTGGTGGCACCACAGTGTCAACCTTGTCAGGATAGGTCTCCCAGACCGATCCACTGGCTGTGAACATTCTAAACTAACACGAGTCTCATTAAGTGTCCAGTTTAAGGGTATTACACAGAAACATACCAAGGGAACATGAATCAAATATGCACTTTTATTCATTTACAATAAACTCATAAAGTACATCATTCTGATTGAAGCTAAGGGCATACAAAACTGTCTAACAGTTTTCCACTTCGGCATTGTCTGGGGTAAGGAGTATGAGGCCGGCTCCATTTCCTTTAGAGTTGGATGAACTGTCAACGAACGGCTTCCAGGTGGGCCAAGCTTCCTCGGCTAGCCGAGGTCCTTCTTTGGGTTCATCCTTGGGGGCTCGGCGAAGGGCTCGACTGAAAGTGCATTCTATCTCAAAATCCCCCAAGGCCTGAGCTTTGATTGCTGGCCTTAGCTAGTACTAGAGATCGAACTCAAAGAGCTCTATAGCCCATTTGGTCAACTGTCCCGAGGTCTTGAGCTTGGTGAGGATAGCTTTGAGGGGTTGGTTGGTTAGGACCATGATCGTGTGGGCTTGAAAATACGGCCTGAGCTTCCTAGCCGAGACCACCAAACCAAAGGCCAACTTCTCCACCTCGGGATATCGGGTATAGGCATCGCAAAGAACCTTGTTGACATAGTAGATTGGTCTCTACACTTTGTCTTCTTTGATTACCACCGAGCTTATGGCCTTGTTCCTGGCTGATTGGTACAGGTACAAGATGTCTCTTGGGAGGGGACAAGTGAGGAGGGGAGGCAAGGTGAGGTAGGACTTCAGTTCTTCAAAGGTGTGCTGACACCCTTCCGTCCATTGGAAGTCTTTTAGTTTCTTGATGGCTTGGAAGAAGGGTAGGCATTAGTCGGCCGACTTTGACATGAAGCGGTTGACGGCGGCCACTTGGCCAGTCAGTCTTTGGGTCTCCTTGATCGACCGAGGTGGTGCCATATCTACTATGGCCTGGATCTTCGCTGGCTTGGCCTCTATGCCTCATTGAGTGATGACGAAGCCTAAGAACTTGCCCAAGGTGATCCCGAAGGCACACTTGTTGGGGTTGAGCTTCATGTTGTATCTCCTCAAAGTGTCGAAGGTCTCGGCCGAAGGGCATGACCTTGTAGCATTATGTACCATGCTCGGTGATGAAAGAGGTCTTCTCCTTGTCCTCGGGATGCATCTTAATTTGGTTGTATCCGAAGAAGGCATCCATGAAGCTGGGTAGCTCATACCCTACAATGGCATCGACGAGGTGGTCTATCCTCGACAAAGGGAAATTGTCTTTGGGGTAGGCTTGGTTGAGGTCTCTAAAGTCAATATAGATCCGCTATTTCCCATTAGCTTTCTTTACCATAACCACATTTGACAACCAGTTAGGGTAGTGTACCTCTCGGATGAAGCCGACGTTGAGTAGCTTGTCAACTTCCTCTCCTAAGGCCTTCCAACACTCTGGTGCAAAGTTTATCTTTCTTTGCCGAATTGGCCTAGAGCTCGAGTCCACACTCAGCCTGTGAGTAATGACCAAAGGGTCAATTCTGGGCATGTCAATGGCAGACCAAGCAAAGACGTCAGCATTAGTTCTGAGGAAACTCACCAGTTCGGATAGGCTCTCTAGGGGAAGGTTGGACCCGACACGGACTATTCTTACGGGCTCGGCCTCTTCTAGGGGAACCGAGACGAGGTCCTCGACTAGCTGGCCTCGGCTTGTTGGCTTCTCCCTGAGGTTGAGGCCTTCGAGTGGCAATGCTTCCTTGTTCTTGCCCTTCAGTGCTGCCACATAACACTGGCGGGCTACATGTTGGTCCCCCCAAATGACTCCGACACCATGCTCGGTGGGGAACTTGTGGGTGAGGTGGTAAGAGGAGATGGCTTCCTTTAGTGCGTGGAGGGTCAGCCTCCCAATGATGGAGTTGTAGGGGTAGCCGATCCTCACGACCAAGAACTCATTCATCCTCATCACCTGTCAAGGCTCTATTTCTACTGTGACAGGTAGGGTGATTCTTCCTTCCATCTTGACCACATTGCCAAAGAAGCTGACGAGTGGGACGTCAACGGGATGAAGGCGCTCAGACGCCAACTTCATCTTCTCAAATGAATCAAAGAAGAGGATGTCGGCCGAAGAGCTATTGTTGACCAGGATCCTCTTCACCAAAAGGTTTGCTACGATGGCCGAGATCATGAGTGCGTCGTCATGGGGGACTATGACCCACTTCAAGTCCTAGTCTGTGAATGTGAAGGCTTCTTCTTGCTTCGGCTTCTTGGGGGTTGGCCCCTAGATGTTCAGTTACCTAGCATAGGCCTTGCGGGTCAAGGCTATGCCCTGTTATGATGTCGATGACACCGACAAGTTGTTGATGTTGCTGCTACTATTGTTGTTAGGAGGACAAGGCCCCGGCCTCGCCCCCGACATATTGCTTGAGGTGACCGCTACGGATGAGGGACTCTATCTCGTTTTTCAATTTGTAGCAGTCCTCAGTGTCATGGCCGGTGTCACTGTGGCACTTGTAGTATTTCTTTGGGTTTCCCCTCTTGGGGTTCCTCTTCATTTATTCTAGCCACTTCACGTACTCCTCCTTCCCGACCTGCATCAGGATCTGAGTCGGAGTCGAGTTGAGTGACATGTATTGACTGTAAGCCAGGGTGAGGCCAGTGGCTTCTTGTTGTCCTTGTTGTTGCTGTTGTTGCGGTGGTCTCCATTCTTCCTCTTCTTCTCTGGACCTTCGTTACTGTGGTCAGCCTCTCCTTCCTGGCGATCACCGGTCGAGGCCTCCATGGCTGTGGTGTACTTTTGTGCCTTCTTGAGGAATTCTGCCTTAGACTTCGGCGGGGTCTTGGCTACCGAGCACTTTAGGGCCAAGTCGGAGAGGAGGCTGCTGATGGCAACATGCATAGAGACCATAGGGTCGAGGTCTTAGACCTCAAGTTCTTTCTTGAAGCAGTCAATGTAGGACTGCAAGCTCTCTCCACGCTCCTATTTGACAGACATCAAGGAGACGACGCTCTTCTGGCACCATTTGTTGCTGATGAAGTGGGAGAGGAAGAGGTTGGTGAACTACTCCGATGAGCTGATGGAGTGAGGTGGGAGCCTGGAGAACCAACGCTAGGCTGCCCCCTTGAAGGTCACCTGGAAAGTCCGACATGTCAGAGCGTCGGAGTATCTGCAAAGGAGCATGAGTGCCTTGAAACTTTCCAGGTGGTCATCGGGGTCGGTCGTCCCATCGTACATCTCCAGCGCGGGTGCTTTGAAGTGCGGGGGGAGAGGCTCGAAGATGATGTCCGAGGTGAAAGCGCCCATCTTTCCGATTGGATAGCTTTGACTGGTCGAGGCTTCAGCTCGGCTTTCTCTGACTTGGCGGAGCTCGTCCTTGATAGCTCCGAGTTGGGCTTGTAGGTCCACGATTCGTTGGTTGATAGGGGCCTGCGCCTCATCCCGGTCTTTGCGGACTTAGTGGGGGTTAGCCCGGACCCCTCAGTACTCAGATGTAGGGTTGTGTCCGTTCCTTCTAGCCCGATGATCATTCAGAAGGTCAAGAGGTCCGAGACCTGTAAGGAAGAGGCGTGGCACTGGCCCTCAGCCCTTGAGTAGGGACTATGGTGGCTGGACCACCCACCTTCGTCCCGGGAGTTCTCTCTTCTCCAACGGTGATGTTCAGGTTCCCAACGATAGCCGCGAGACTATGTTGATTCTTCCCCGCTTCAGCTAGGGGCTCTTGTGGTCCTCGGTGTTTGGATGGAACGTCGGCTGCTGCCAGATTCCGAGGGCTCGGCCTGGTGGGAGTCGGCGGGGCCAAGGGCTAATGGGTTTATAAACTTGCGCTTGCCCTGGTGGCCCAAGCCCCCGACGGGGCAGCTGCCTTGAGGATGACCTCCTGGCTAGGGGTACACCTCATCAACCCGACGGGTGAGGTGATCCAGCCGGCCAAGGTGTTATGGTCCCACACGTAGGATCTCATCACGGGTCGGTCCATGGTGAGAAAGCTTCCCTTGTGCCTTCCCTTGCGTGCAGACCCTATTGCGGAAACTGAATGGGTGATTTGTCCAAGAGACCACCCGAACTCTCCCTTGGGGTGATTTGTCCAAGAGACCACCCAAACTCTCCTCACTCTTTTCTTGACTGGAAACTCAATGCTTTATTTCAATTCGTGGCTCCTTAAATAGGAGATTACAGGGGGAATTCCTTATTGGATTCGGCTAGGCTAGGGTAATCCAACTTAAACTAAAACTCCTAATTACCTACTCCTAATGGTAACACAACTCTTACTTAAGAAGATAAAATAAGATAAGGATAAGATAAGATAAGGGATAAGGGATAAGGTAAGCTGGCGGTGAGTTGGCGGGCAGAGCTGATGTGGTAAGATAAGTGTGGGCCCAGCCTGATTAGTTGTCATGTGGGCCCCACCCTACTACTGCTACCGGGCGGTGCACGCGTCTTGCAGTGCTGCTGCCGTGAGGTGTGTGCTGCTGTCGTGCGGTGCGTGCTACTGTCGTGCAATGCGTGCTGTGCGCTGTCGGGCGGTGCGTGCTGCGCACTGTCGGGCAGTGCATGCTGCGCGCTGCCGGGCAGTGCATGTTGCTGCCTATGACTGCGCCGCAGTGTGCTGCCAGGTGGTGTGTCCATAACACGAGGACTGTCTGGAGTTGTTCATTCGTGACTAGGTTCCAAACATTTCTAGTGTTTCGTACCATGTCGACTGAGCCTTAGGAATGTTCTTTTAGTTTTAAGATGAATTGAGGGAAGTCTTAACGACATTCCCACAGACGGCGCCAATTGTTGATGCTCAGAATGGCCGAGGACAACACTGTCAATTCACTCCTAAGTCCAAGTGAGACCGAGGTGTCCGAGGTCTGAGGTGGCTGAGGACTGACGTTCGAGGTGGTTGAGGACTGAAGTCCAAGGTCCAAAGTCTGCAGTGTCCGAGGTAGCCAAAGATTAGGAGATCAGCTCTACAAAGAGAAGAATGTCAGAGGCCCCGGGTGGAGACCCGAGGCAGAGACTCCGACGGTCAAGTTAGTATTGGAAGGTACGGAGTGGGCGAGGTTTGAGGTGTGAGCACCTAGACGAGGCCACGAGGGAGAGACAATAAGAGATCTCAAATGCTAGCTAGAGAGCTCAGGTTTTCGATCCTTTACCTTTAGGAGGGTTGCCTCTTATTTATACTTGAAGCCGCCTGGAGGTAAGTGAGCTCAAACGGTCAGGATGCAGTCCGTACACGAGGAGTGAGGCCATCCGAGGCCACCACGTGACTCCGCGCTATTGGCTCCCCAAAACCCACTGAGCTCTACCACGCACGCCCACTAATTGTCTCTGCTACGACTTGCGCCACCTAACACATGTAAGATCGCGAATGGACAGGGCCATCTGCGCCTACATCAAATACCGTTAGTAATTTAATAAAAAATAACATAATTAAATTAATAAAACTATACCGCAATTAATAGTAATTTAATAACATAATTAAATAACAATAAATTAATTAAAAATAAAATAATTAATCAAATGCTGAAATTAATAAAACTATACTTCAATTGAATAATAGTAATATAATACCATAATTAAATTAAGTAAATACCATATTTAAAATAATGTTAATGAATACTGCTAAAATATTAAATAAATAGTGTTTGTAAAAATAATTAATTAAAAACCAGAATTAATAATAAATATTTATTGAAATTTAAATTAATACTGCAATTATTGAAAAATACTATAATTAAATAACAGTAATTTAATACTTTAGTTAAATAAATACTGTTAGCTAAAAGAAATACTATATTTTAATAAATACTGTTATTACAAAATTAATTAAATCTCTGAATTAATGATAAATACCTTAATTATCGTTAAAAAAATACTGTTATTTATTTAATTAAAAAGATACCATAATTAAATAAATATTGTAATAATAAATACCATAAGTAAATTACTACTGTAATTAATAAAAGTATACAGCAATTAAATAACAGTAATTTAATACCATAATTAAATTAAATAAATATCATATTTAAAATAATGTTAATGTATACTGTTAAAAATTTAAATAAATATTGTTAGTTACGTGGATTAAAAAAAAATATAATGTTAATTTAACAGTAATCCAAAAACTAAATAATTTTTGGATATTTAATTATGTTTTTTAAAAAACATAACAAAAGTTTAAATAACAAAATTTTTATATATTTAATTCATTATGTTAAAATCAATACCTAAATAATTTAAGTATTTAACTTTTGTTATTTAATCCATTAACTAAATATTTAAATTCAAATAATGTTAACAAATATTGTTATTGAATTAAATAAATACCGTTAGTTGAAATAAATATTGTAATTAATGAAAACTACTGTAATTAAATAACAGTAATTTAATACCAAAATTAAACCAATACCGTTAGCAATTTAATAAAAAATAACATAATTAAATTAATAAAACTATACCGCAGTTAATAGTAATTTAATAACATAATTAAATAACAGTATTTTAATTAAAAAATAACATAATTAAATAACAATAATTTAATAACATAATCAATACCATAATTAAATTAAATATATACCGTATTCAAAATAATGTTAACGGATACTATTAATGAATTAAATAAACACCGTTAGTTGAAATAAATACTGTAATTAATAAAAAACACTGTAATTAATTAACAGTAATTTAATACCATAATTAAATCAAATAAATACCGAAAATTATACTGTTAAATAATTAATACCGTATTTATTATTAATAATAAATACTGTAATTATTAAAAAACACTGTAATTAATTAACAGTGATTTAATACTGTAATTAATGTTATTACTGTAGTTAGCAGTAATAACTATTAATGTTAGTCACGGTTAAACTGTAGTTGGCAACTTCCCAGAATATAATTATTACCATAAATTGTTATACACGGTTGTTAATTAGTTTAATGATACATGGTTAACAGAAATAATAAATGTTTCATCTCTGCACGGTTAGTAAATAAAACAATTGGGTTGGAAACGGGTCAACACCGGCCCGTTACGTAAGTATTGAAAACAGGATGATGCCATCCCGTTTTCATTCATCTTCGCCCGATTAATATAAAATGGGTTTTTTTCCAGCAGAAAATTTTCTCATTTTTTAGGTTTTTTTTTAATGTTTTTTCTTCCTAATCATATCAACAGTGTTCGTACCATACATTCAATTCAAAAACATGGAGAAAAAAATATATTATCTACCCGGATTCAAAAGCAAAAATGACCATTCACACCTGATGTACTTCCGCCCCTATTTCTTATCCAAAATAGCGTCTTCCCACCCCTATTTTTTGTCAAAAAAAACAAAGATATTAACAAGGATTCGGAACAGAGAAAGAAAAAAGGAGATGGGGCAGCGATTTTACCTGTTTTTTTTTTTGTCCTTCCGCCCCTGCTTTTTTCTATCTAAAAGCAAAGTAACTTGACCACTCTATGACATGAAGAATAGAAGAAAAACAATAATTTTAAGAGCTTCACAACAAAGAATGAATAAAACCAGCTGGAGAACCTCTGATGTGAAGAAGAAAAAAGGAGAGGTTTCTGACGATCTCCGTTGGGAAAGTTTGATGTGAAGAAGAAAAAACAAAGAAATTTTAGAACTAAAAGTCTTTCAGTTGGATATGTTCTAGGAGAGGTTTGGTAGTAATAAACCTCTTAGAACCGTGATTAAACAAGGCTCTTGGAAAACCATTGACATGGCCAAGAACTATCCAAATAAAGGAATTCTATTCGTAGAGACCAAAAAATATGGAATAAAAAAATAAAAATTTTAAAAAAGAAGAATTTCTTGACCGCTTTATTTTAGTATATATATATATATATATATATATATATATATATATGAAAACACGCACACACAAAATCACAAAAAAACCATAAAGTCCCTAACATAAATTGATATTTGTGTGAAATAAAACAAAGTAGTTCAATAGCAACGCCATACTTGGTACTGGGTGGTCACTATCTCGAATATCACGAATCAAAGACCTTGAAGGGCTACTACTTAAACGTAGTCATTTCTTTGAGAGAGAGAGAGAGAGAGAGAGAGAACATCTTGAAGGGATGAGAGATCTATCATATGGATGGCCGAACCCTGCAGTTAGGTTGGGCAAAATTTCAAACATTTCTCTCTCTCCCATCTGGGAATAACATTACCTGTTTTATAAAATTTGCATTTCAATGATCAATCTTGAACCAAGAACTGAACCAGATCT
Source organism: Nelumbo nucifera (assembly GCF_055504915.1). Lineage (NCBI taxonomy): Eukaryota > Viridiplantae > Streptophyta > Magnoliopsida > Proteales > Nelumbonaceae > Nelumbo > Nelumbo nucifera. The sequence goes on from NC_142653.1 coordinate 68,496,429, forward strand.
AAACCAAAACAGTAGGAGAGGGATATACCTGATACGAAGAAACAATGTCCTCCAATGAAGGTGTTCACGCCCAAAGAAGTCTCCAAATATTGCTCCCACTGAAGATGACACAATGTAGGGTGGTGCAGAATCAACAGTGTTCTTCCTAAGAACCGAATCCTTCAACAAGAATTCGATGGAGGCTGTGAGCATAACTTCACATCAACCTTTCTCCAAAAACTGATATCAAGAACTATTATTGATCACTCCTACAAAACTGGAGATCGAACTGGCAGTAGGCGGCAACTGGAGGAGAACGCATGGAGAAAGTGGCGCAGTCACACTGTTGTTGTCTTCTCTCTGTGTGATCTGAGATCTGATCTCTGAGATGTTGGGATGGGCTGAATGGTTCGCCCCCTCCTCCTTTTATAAACTTAAAGAGATCAGCTCCTAATCCCATTAAGAGTATCCTGATTCAAATCCTTATTTGAACTTGGACTTTCTTTAAGTGATAAGGATAAATCCTTATCTTATCGACAAATTAGATCAGCTCTCTCCTAATCTCATTAGGAGGTTTCCAAATCCAAATTCAGATCTGCACTCTCTGAGTGGATAGGGATAACTCTCTACCCTATCTACTGATCCAATCCCAGATCCACCCCCTCTTTAATTAGTCTAACTAAACCAGTTTGAAATGGGCTTTAGGCCCAATAAGTCTATGTGCTCATTAACCTTCCAAACCGTTGCCCAGTTGGGCTTCTTTGTATGGCGTGAGACCCAAACATTGATATACACATCAGCCACATGGGTTCAGCCCAGCCTCTGTTATAAGGACTGGCCGAATTCACTAAAAGGATAGTGAACCTCCAGAAGCCCATCACATGGGCTCCTAATGGGCCCAACACTTACACTAAGTTGTCCTTGGGCCAAGCCACCTTATAAAAACCCAACGACTGTGGGTAGATGCAAGATTAGCCCATCAGGTATTACCCTCAATGGTCTTACACTTAACCTCTCAGCCCATAATGATCAAACACTGCCCGACAAGAGAGGATCTCTCCCTCGGTTGTAGGGAACAATGTTGCACTCTCTACTCACATGGATCCCGGGAAATAAAACATTTTGCAAACATTTTGAAACCATAATATATATTTGTATATCCGTATATAAATATATTTTGCAAAACAAATTTCAATGATTGAAATTGGCTGTCGGCAATCTTGGTTTCCATCAGAGAGAGTGCATCCCCGGTCATTACCTTTGTCCGACAAAGGGGCTGATCCTATCACTATGATCACCCACTCAGATGAATTCTCGGACTGTCCCAACATACCTACATTTTGACCCCCTCTAAGGATGTCACTGATTGGCATATCAAAGACAGCCCAATCTAACACCTAGTGCAATATCATAATCAAGAGGTGTAACTTTTCAGTTTTTCCCATCAATCTCCAAGGTCTAGGGCAATACTGGATATCTGGTCTGGTTCAGGGCTTCAAGTAACCTACACTACATGTACCTTGGGTCTCACCCTGGCAGCTGAGATAGGCCACCCCAACACATGGTAGCACATCAGTGTTAGCCTTGGCAGGATAAATCTCCCCAAACTTATCCAATGGATGTGAATATTCTAAACTAACACGACTCTCATATGTGTCCAGTTTAATGGTATTATATAGAAACACACCACTATAACATGATTCAAATATGTACTTTATTCATTTACAATAAATGTCATAATGTACATCAATCTGATTGGAGCTAAGGGCATACACTGTTTAACAACTCCCACTTGCACTTAGGTCCAATCTGGTATAAGCTGGAGTCCCATGCTTTCCGCATGTTTCTCAAACACTTTCTGTGTGAGTGGCTTAGTCAATGGGTATGCTACATCCTCCGCTGATGCTACCTTTTAACATCAACCTCCCGTAGATCCAGTGTTGTCACACAACAGTGGAATGGGTGATGTGCTGAATTCCAAATTCAGGAATGAACACCTTCATTCATTAGGCAGCCTCACTTACGACAATGTGTTTGGCTTGGGTTGTGGACTATTATTCTTACTACTTAGGACCTCGGTTTGCTAACTTTCAGCAAACCGCACACGATCCTATCATGAAAACATACTCAGATGTAAACTTTCTATCATCTGGATCCGGTTGGAAATCGACATCAGTATACCCCTGGATCTATAATGACTTACCATCGAATACTAGACAAAATTCTTTTGTCCTTAGAAGGTACTCAAGTATATTTTCCATAGCAATCTAGTGTTCCTGCCCAAGGTTGCCCTGGAATCTGCTTACTACACTCACTACCTGAACAATGTCAGGACGAGTACACAGCATGGCATACATGATGCTCCCTGCGGCTGAGGCATAGGGAACGTCCTTCATGCCCTCAATCTCCTTAGAAGTCTTGGAAGACATCTTCTTAGAGAGAGTGACTCCATGCCTGAAAGGAACGTTTCCCTTCTTGGAGTTTCTCCAAGCTGTATCTCTTGACTATTTTGTCAATGTAAGCATATTGGAATAATCCTATTATCCGCTTCGATCTATCTCTAAAGAGTCGAAGACCCAGTATATAGGAGACTTCTCCAAGATCTTTCATGGAGAATTGCTGTGAAAGTCATACTTTCACCGTAGTCAACATTTCTACATCATTTCCAATGATTAGAATGTCGTCTACATACAAAACCAAGAACATAACGTTGTCCCCACTAGACTTCCTGTAAACACAGGGCCCATCCGGATTCTGCTCAAAGTCAAACTTTTTGACAGTAGAGTCAAACTGGATGTTCCAACTCCTATAAGCTTGCTTAAGTCCATATATGGATCTATTTAATTTACATACCATGTGTTCCTGACCCGCAACTATGAAACCTTGCGGTTGCTGCATGTAGATATCTTGAGTAAGATCTCCATTCAGGAACGCAGTTTTGACATTCATTTGCCAAATCTCGTAGTCATGGTATGCTACTATAGCTAGCAGGATCCTAATGGATTTAAGCATGGTCACAGGTGAAATGTTTTCCTCATAATCGATGGCCTATTTCTGAGTATACCCTTTCGCCATCAAACGAGCATTGTAGGTCTCAACCTTACCATCGGGGCCCTTCTTCCTCTTATAGATCCATTTGCAACCAATTGCTTTTACCCCAGGGGGCGAATCTACTAGAGTCCAGATTCCATTGGTCTCCATTGAGTCCATCTCAGCTCTCATGGCATCTACCCACTTTAAGGAATCTATGTCTAACATAGCTTCCGCATAAGTCACGGGATCCTCCTCACTAATCGTAGCTTCCACCAGGTAACTATCCTGGTCATAGCCAAAACGGATTGGTGGCCTGAAAACCCGGGTAGATCTTCTAGGTTGGTCAATACCTAGAACCTGTGGGACACCTCTCACTGCTCCTAAGCTCTCCTCATCAAGAACTATTTCCTAACAATGGTTGTTCATAATGTATTCATCCTCCAAGAAATGGGCATTCCGACTACAGAACACTTTATGTTCTCTTGGGTCATAGAATAGGTAACCCAGAGAGCCTTTGGGGTAGCTTACAAATAGGCAACGGCTAGTCTTGGATTGCAATTTGTCCGCACTCATTCTTTTAACGTGTGTTGGACAACCCCAAATCTTCAAGTGTCTGATACTTGGTTTCTTTCTGGTCCAAAGTTTATATGGAGTATTCGGAACCGATTTGGTTGGAACCCGATTCCGCACGTATATCGTAGTCTCCAATGCGTAACCCCAAAAGGATGTGGGTAACTCTGAGTGTACAAGAAGTGACCGAACCATATCCAATAAGGTCCTATTCCTCCTTTCTGAGACACCGTTAAGATGTGGTATAGCAGGAGGAGCTAACTATGATACTATCCCGTTGACCTTCAAGTAGTCCTTGAATTCATCAGAGAGATACTCGCCACCTCAATCTGATCGAAATGTCTTAATTTCTCTCCCTAACTGTTTCTCGACCTCTTGTCTGAACTCCTTGAACTTTTCAAAGAATTCGGACTTGTGTCTCATTAGGTACACGTAACCATACCGAGAATAATCATCGGTAAATGTAATGAAATACACGTGCTGGTTACGAGTCCTAACACTCAGGGGACCACATACATCAGTATGTATTAGGTCAAGCGTGCCTGTACATCTTTCAGGCTTACCGTTAAATGGCCATTTCGTCATCTTACCCTAAAGGCAAGGCTCACAAGTGGGAAAATCTTCTACAGTTAGAAAATCCAAAGGACCATCCTTTACCAACCTTGTGATACGATCAATACTGATATGGCCAAATCGGTAATGCCACAGGCACGTGGGATTAACGGTATCACGGATTCTTTGCTTGGGGATATCAGCCGACGTAGTTTCGGCAATGTTAGTTTCTAGATAAGGATGGAGAACATAGAGACCATTCTCAAGTTCTCCGTATGCGATGAATGTGTTATTTCTTTTAATAGTAATCGCATTACTAAAAAAGACAGAATATCCATCCGACACAGTTTTGAAACAGAAATCAGATTTCTTCTCAAATTTTGTACATAAAGACAATCTTTCAGTACTATTGATCCTTCTCTAAAAATTAATTCTACGGTTCCTATGGCCGCAATTGCAACACTTGCAGAAGTCCCTAAGTAAAGCGTCTCACCTCTCCTTCACTCAGCCTTCTGCTTACCTTGAACCCCTGCAGTGAGTTACACGCATGAGTTGAAGCCCCGGAGTCAATACACCAGGACGCAGAAGTTACCAACAAATTGGTTTCTATAACACAAGATTCTTAATTACCTTGCTTGGATTCTAGGTATTGAGGACTGTTCATCTTCCAGTGGCCGGTCTGCTTACAAAAATGACAGGCATCTGATGCCTTGTCTTTTCTCTTCTTCTTGTGTTTGGTGACCTTCTTCTGGGGCTTTCTCTTTGCCCTCCTTTTCTTGGCATTCTCTCCAGATTCGACAAGCATGGCTAGGGACTCATCCTTCTTGATCAGTTCTTCGACCCTCTGCAACATATTGTTGAGTTCCTGAACGCTGACATTCAGCTTATTTATATTATAGTTCATACGCGATCATGAACTGTTTCAAGACCTTTTGCCAAGTAGAACGATTCTTCTCTTCGTACATTGTCTTTAAACTATCCAATATGTCCTTGGCGAGTTCAATCTGATCAAACTGCCTCTGTATTGGATTGTCCAGGGAGGCAATGATATAGCACCAGGCGAGGGAATTTTTCTCCTCTCATTCTTGATAGTCCCTTCTCCGGGCCTCAGAAGCCCAATCTCCCAAACGCTACGGAGTAGGATTCTTAGCCACCTTATCCAATTTTTCAGAGGTCAAGACCAGCATTAGGTTACGGTACCAATCGGCATAGTTTGGGCCCTTAAGCTTATTGTCATCCAAAAGCTTCGTAAATTGTCCGTTTTCCATTTTCTGATAAAAGAGCAAACATCAGTCCACAACTTAATTTGATTCATGTTATCTACATAGATATGGCTTTTAATCTATGTTTCATTCTCATTTATTCATCTCTGAGATTTCCCTCCTATCTCAGTGACGGAGACTGCGAATTGTCTATAGAAATGTGGGAAATCACATAGGGTGCATGGAGCCAACTGTTTCAGCTGCATAACCCCACCACCTTTCTGTGAATGATCATATCCACTCATCGTATGAGCTTTCCCTTTGGCCTCTGTTAGACGAGGTTCATTGCCATTTTAGGTTAAACCTTTTTGTCCAATGAGTGCTCACCCATCATATTCGTGAATGCCAAGGTACCGTAAGAGTCTTCCATTTTCTGGTAAGGTCCTCCCACATCGGTCTATGACGCCCCTATCATCTTATGAAGCACTCTGACAGATCCACCAGTAAATGGATAGCCCAATTTTACGGTGTGTTTTCTCATTACTGAAGGACCCATCTTCATGCTAATGATGGATGGCCTTCAGAGAGTTCATCATATGAATCTCCCTATCACCTGCACTCATATTTCAGGAGAGAACAAAAGTTACACCTTAATTTAATTTAGGTCAAACCAAAGTGGCTCCCACTGACTTTCATAAAGCCAAATTTTGGTGGGCCCTAAACGGCTAGGGTTCCGCACGTATCCTTTTCAGGGGTGTGGGGCCCACCACTGAGGGAGATCATCCAATGATCTTTAGGGACACCATGGCAATGATGTGCATTCAGCCATGGTGTGCGCAAGAGCCACTATCGAATCTGCACGGGCCAAACACTTATGGCCCATGTACGTTGCACATCACACATCCATACATCACATGCAAGGATAGGATTGATCCAATCAATTAATATCTATAAAGCACATTATTAAAGCCCAATTTAAACCATAATATTACTGATTAATATTATCTAGGTATATGGGATGAATAGTAGTTAGTAGCTCGACCCATATAGCTTTTCTGTAATTAGTGGGCTTTTGAAGTTTTAACGCCTTAAAATTGGGCCTTACTGGTGTGGGCCAAATTAAGTCTCTTAATTAACCATCAATCCCTTGACCCAAAAGTGGGAAATTAGGGCTGACATCAGCCTCCATCGAACCACATATTCGGTCCAACCAGTTTGGACCAATCTGGTTCGAATGGGTCTAGGGTTTGATTTTCAATTAAAGATTTAATTCAAGAAACGATCTGAAATTAAATTTACTGATTAAAGAATCAACAAGAATTAGTCACAGGGTTGTTCGCACATCTCCAACCTGCAAAACAAATGTCAGATCACAGTTTGCAGTTTCATAAACTGCAAACTGTGATCTAATTTTCTATTAATATTACATCGGATCGAATACCTACACATTCAGTCTAAAAATTAAAAAAAAAGTTAATTACAGACCAGAATGAATAGAACTATGAAATCGCAGATTTCCTGCGCCAATCAAGATTTCGATCTCCATTTGTACGAACAACCCATAAATCAAGAAAATAAAAAAGAACAATTCTAAATAAATTCCAAATTTATAAGAATTAATTTCAGATCATTCGCCCTTTAACTGGGAACCGATTTCCTAGAAAAACCCTAATCTGCGCAAATCGGGTAGAACGCCTTCTACCCATTTGCGCAAGTTCAGATTTAGTCTATTTCGGTTCAAGATTTGAACCTGGCTCTGATACCACTGAAGGGATGAGAGATCCATCATATGGATGGCCGAACACTACAGGTAGGTTGGGCGAAATTTCAAAAATTTCTCTCTTTCTCCCATCTGGGAATCACATTCCCTATTTTAGAAAATCTGCATTTTTTATGATCAATCTTGAACCAAGAACCGAACCAGATCTGAACCAAAATAGTAGGAGAGGGATATACCTGATACGAAGAAACAATATCCTCCAATGAAGGTGTTCACGCCCAAAGAAGTCTCCAAATACTGCTCCCACTGAAGATGACACAGTGTAGGGTGGAGCAGAATCAACAGTGTTCTTCCTAAGAACCAAATCCTTCAACAAAAATTCTGGAGGTTGTGAGTACAACTTCATATCAGCCTTTCTCCAAAGACTGATATCAAGAACTATTCTTGATCGCTCCTACAAAACTGGAGATCGAACTGGCAGTAGACGACAACTGGAGGAGAACGCAGGGAGAATATGGCGCAATCACACTGTTGTTGTCTTCTCTCTGTGTGATCTGAGATCTGATCTCTGAGATGTTGGGATGGGCTAAATGGTTCGCCCCCTCCTTTTATAAACTTAAAGAGATCAGCTCCTAATCCCATTAGGAGTTTCCTGATTCAAATCCTTATTTGAATCTAGACTCTCTTTAAGTGATAAGGATAAATCATTATCTTATCTGTAGATTAGATCAACTCTCCCCTAATCTCATTAGGAGGTTTCTAAATCCAAATTCAGATCTTGACTCTTTGAGTAGATAGGGATAACTCCCTATCCTATCTGCTGATCCAATCCCAGATCCACCCCTCTCTTTAATTAGTCAAACTAAACCAGTTCAAAATGGGCTTTAGGTCCAATAAGTCTATATGCTCATTAACCTTCCAAACCACTGCCCAGTTGGGCTTCTTTGTATAGCGTGGGACCCAAACATTGATCTACACATCAGCCACATGGGTTCAGCCTAGCCTCTGCTTTAAGGCTTGGCCGAATTCACTGAAAGGACAGTAAACCCCTTGAAGCCCATCACATGGACTCCTAATGGGCCCAACACTTACACTAAGTGGTCCCTGGGCCAAACAACCTTATAAAAACCCAGGGACTGTGGGCAGATGCAAGATTAGCCCATCAGGTATTACCCTCAATGGTCTTACACTTAACCTCTCAGCCCATAATGATCAAACAATGCCCGACAAGAGAGGACCTCTCCCTCGGCAAGGAACAGTGTTGCACTCTCTACTCACATTGATCCCGGGAATTAAAACATTTTGCAAACATTTTGAAACCATAATATATATATGTATATCCGTATATAAATATATTTTGCAAAACAAATTTCAACGATTGAAATCGGTTGCCGGCAGTCTTGGTTTCCATCAGAGAGAGTGCATCCCCAATCATTACCTTTATCCGACAAAGGGGCTGATCCTATCACTATGATCATCCACTTAGATGAATTCTCGGACTGTCCCAACATACCCAGGTTTTGACCCCTCTAAGGATGTCACTGATTGGCATATCAAAGACAGCCCAATCCGACACCTAGTGCAGTATCATAATCGAGTCTAGGGGTCAGGTGTAACTTTCCAGTTTTGCCCATCAATCTCCAAGGTTCAGGGCAATACTGGAAATCTGGTCTGGTTCAGTGTTTCACGTAAACCTACACTACATGTACCTCGGGTCTCACACTGGCAACTGAAATAGGCCACCCCAACACTTGGTGGCACATCAATGTCAACCTTGGCAGGATAAATCTCCCCAAACTTATCCAATGGCTGTGAACATTCTAAACTAACACGAGTCTCATATGTGTCCAGTTTAAGGGTATTACACAGAAACACACATTTATGACATGAATCAAATATATACTTTATTCATTTACAATAAATGTCATAATATACATCAATTCGATTAGAGCTAAGGGCATACACTGTCTAACACATCTAAAATATGGTTACCTCCACCCAAACAGTAAGAGTTGTTACCTAAACTCCCAAAAGAAGGTAGTCACTTTAAATTGTGGAGGACCCATACAAATAATAACTAACTTTTCTAATCTAATTGTCTATTAAATATAAGACTCACAATAATAATTGCAAATTTGATTGAATTTAATCTCCTAATTAAATAGGAAATCCAACCCAAATTAACCACGTAAATAGTAAATCCCAAACAATAGGCGCACAATGACCTAGTTGGTCACTTGGCATCTCTCCAAATTTGGAGCTACGGGGCCAAACCTGTGTAACTGCAGGCTCTGTTGTAAAGTCAGTGTAATATGCAATTAGAGAGAGAGAGAGCATGGTTTTTAAAACCGACCCAGTGACTGGTTACCAGTTCGACCTGAACGGTCGGCCCGTTCTGACCAAAAAATTTAAAAATTAAAAAATGGTCAAAACCGTCCAAACGCTTCGAATGGTTGCTGACTAAAATCAACGGTTTTGGGGTTTTGAAAACCAAGAGAGAGAGAGTTGGGTCGGTTTAAGTTGGTATTTTGTTAAATTTTCAATGAGCCCAAACTCAAATATGAACATACTTCAAACCTTGATCTCTTGGAAACTTGACAAAGTCAGTAACACAGGTAAATGCCAGTTCCTAACAACGCAGAATGAAGAACTAAGACCATCTAAGTTCTCCATCCAAGTTACCACAGGTACTAATGTCATTCTATTTAATGATGGAAGAGTAAAATCAGCTTATTATAGTTCGTTTTGTGGAATATGTTATCTAGTTCTCACTCTTTTCTAGGTGCGTTCGGTGGGCATGTCTGTGGAAAAGGATTTGCTGAGGCAGAATTGATGGCATTTCTTAAAGGGCAAGTGGAATTCTCATACGCAATTATGCATAGACTCTCTTCCAGTGTTGCAAGCTCTGAAGTCGGATGCTCCCCTCCCTTGGCCATGTTTTTTGACTCATTCCAAGTAAAGGACCTGCTTCTTCAGTTCTCCATTCTTTCGTTTTGTTATGTAAATAGGCTTTACAATAGGCATGCGCATCTGTTAGCCCAAGCTGCAAAAGTGTCTCCCGAAGAGTATAATGTATTTACTGAATATCCAGCTGGGCATCCAATCAAATCAAAAAATGTCCAGCTGGGCTCCTGTTATGGACCTTGTATCTTTTTTATTTCCTTCAATTTAAACTCTTTATCTATTAATAAAAAAGAAAAGAACTCAAGCTTTGGCGGATTGTTTCAGAAAGAAAAGGGCTTCCACAGGTGAAAAGTTGCATCAAGTAAAATACTATGAAAACAAATTAATTAAAATGCGAAACAGTAGCAGAACAAGTCTTTCCGTCTGGTACTCAGTAGTTCAAGATTATCAAGTTGGAAGGATCAAGGGCCATCGTGCAAACCCTGAACCAAAACCATATAACCATTCAATTTCACAAGCATCCACTTCATACATTTACTCATTAGAATGTTAACCAGCAACAAACAGCATGTAACAAACTGAATACCAAGCACCAACCAATTGTCCCTGAAGAGTCCAGTCAAGAGCTCAAAAGAAATATAAAATGTAACCAAAAACTGGTTCTATTTGCAACTCTATTTAGGAAATATGTACCGAAGAGTGAAAAGCCAAAAAAGGACTAAAAAAGATCTTCAATCTTCTAACCGGTATAAGATACCACCAATTTATCATTTCTTGGTTTTATCAAGTACCTCGATATATCTTTTTGGAATGCCATAGTGTTCAACAAGGTGCCTTGCCAGGTCATCAATGACACCTCCTTGAACCAGAACCTCATAACCCTTCTTACCTGTAGTACAGACCACTGACATCAATTTGGGTACCAAACAGTGAAAGCAAATATCAATAATTTAATGCATATTCCACCGTCAAGAAAATAAAATAACACAAATTTCAGTCACTTATAAACGGTCTAGAGAGAGATCCAATAGAATTTCCTAAAGGCAGCCATGAAAATCCTATTTTAGCATGCAGTTCAAAACATTTACTACAAAGGACACTGGTACAGGAATCTGCTGTGTGGATAACTGGTAAATAAACATGTGAATTGCATCAAACGCAGTTGCTGAAAGTAAATTGTTACTCGCAAATCAAAATAGCTGATAGACTAGTGCTGGAGCTAAGTTTAGATAGAACCAATCAAGCTTATCTGGAAAGAATTAATCCAGTTACATAAACATGATGCCACATATGGAACACAGAACGTTGCATGCAAGAGAACTAGAAGTGCTTCCCTTGAATATATAAAAAAGTACAGGGAAAAAATAGTAAGTAAGAAATTCAGAAATATGTCGGATAGATGGTAAATTTGTGCATAACATCTATTTACATTAATTGGTGTAATGGTAAAATCTCAGGCTGGCAAGCATGAGAATGTGGGTTCAAGTAGCCTCTGGGCAGTCTTCCCCTCCTAAGATCCCAGATAGCTACAATACACAGATTATTTGGGATCAAGGTTCGAAATTTCAATACGTATCAGACTGTATCGGCCAATATGTATTGTATCGGGAGCCACCTGATACGCCTCTACAGGGGGTGTTTCGGAGTTTAACCCGGTTCAAGGGGTAGAAGGATCTTAGACCGATCCCTCTGAACAAGGTTCACAAAGAAAGAAACGAGCAAGGTACCGGCGTATCGGGCTGTATTGATATTTTGAACCTTGTTTGGGATAAATATGCAATATGCAAACAATGTTTGCACCATATTATTCATTCTTGATACTGAATTGTACACACACACACACCATATTGTCCATTCATGGGTTCTAATAGCCAGTTCAGTTTAGTGAATGTTTATATATCTAAATGTATTCTTCAAAATACTCCAATTTCTATAAGCTTATTACCTATAAACAACCTATCCTCAAATGCATATGACAGAACAAGAGAATCAATTAAAATAAGGAATTGGTAAACAATCATATTCACTCTGAGATTACCATGCATCAATATCTACAGGTGACGTTACAATAGCAATCTGTAACCATGTTATATTTCGCATTAACAAAAAAAAAATGATACAGTTTATGGTATCATGAGGCAAAAGCTTGCCTGCAAGGTTAATCTCGTTCAAAAAACATGGCAAATAGAATATACCATAACCCAAAAATGGGACTTCTACATCAAATCAACCAATGCAAATAATCTAAATAAAAAAAAAAATGCATTTAGAATCAAACAATGACAAACAAAAAGTCATATACTTCATGAAATCCCAAAATGCATGAGACGGTATACCAGGTAGTTCTGCCACAGATGTACTGCATGCAAACTTCTTCTGCAGCTCTGAAGCCAATACTTCAGCATCCACTAAGAATGACTCCAACCCAGAGACCCTTGTAACTTTCTTGTTTCCTTGCCGCCTCTCTGTCATTATCTGAATGGATTTCAGAGCACCTTTTCTGACAACTGATTCATTTCCTCTAGTCACCCTATAGTGCGCTTGCATACGGCTTAGGAACATACCACCTAAATCTTTCTTATGAATCTCAGTTGGGTAGCTAGATCCTTTCTTAACTGTTCCCTTGTAAAGAGCATCACATAATGTTGCATCCAAAACCACAATGGCCTTATCTAATCCTCCTTTGGCCAGATGTTGACTCTCTACATACCTGAAAACAATATCTGTAGCTTCTGCTGCAGTGAAAAATTTTCCTGTATCAATTCCTAGAGAAGCAAAAATGGGATTGACATGCACACTTGACTTGTAGATCTCTGCCACCTCAAGTTGCTTTCTCTGATGCCGACCATCACTTGCTGAAGGATCACTAGTGTCATCAACTATCTCTTCCTGCCGCTTCTCTGGTATGAAGGATATGTAGTCTTTGTGTTTGCGGTTAACAGAAAACAATATAACTTCCTTTTTGTACTTATCTTCCTTTACTACAACCTGTCCAAGTTGTAGAACAACAGGAAACAAAGATCATAAGCAAATTCCAAAAATCTAAGGCAACACAAACTTTCAACTTTCAATATTTATAACATAGAAAGTAAGAAAACCCTAAGTGATCAAGATTTCCAACAGGAATTCACATAAACAGTATAGACTGTTGTTTCCATGGATCTCTGTCACCTCAAGGCACCAGAGCAAAGCTTGGCAACCAGGGAAGACTTTGGATGCCTAGGCACCTAGGCAATGAGTTTTGCAAGTAAAAAACATACCTAAATTATAAGTTGATTTCTTATTTTGCATGGTAAATAATAATCATTTACACTGGAATTAGAAATACCATTCCTCAAAAAGCTATAAATTCCATATCAAAACATTTCCAAGCATTCAGTATTCATTAAACAAACAAGAAATAGCCATTGAACAATAAAAAATTCAACTTACCCATTTCATCAGCCTTTATCAAACATCCCCTAAGATGAGTATTCACATAATTTTTCTTCAATTAGAAAACTCAGTCTGACAATTTGTTATTATGATCTTAAAAGTAAAAAAAAAAAAATCCAAAAAAGAAAAAAAAGCCAAATGTAAAATACAAATAGATGAAGAAAGATATGAGAGTTTAGAGCTGTCCATTTCCTTTCCTTCCCTTCCCCTTCTCCTTTCCTTTTTCTTTCTTTTATTCTTTCCCATGAAGCATAACCAAGGTGTACACTTCATGCAAAAGGCATTCAAGGCATATGCTCCCCACTCCTTTTAAAACATTAGCAAACTTTACTTGGTTGAATTTTGAGGTTTATCCCAATTGATCTAAACTGGATAGATTTTTGCTCTCTCTGGATTGGGAAAATCATTGAAAGGGGTTAGTTTCTAGAGCTCTTCCTAAAATTACCTCAGAGAAGAAAGATTTGAAGGTGGGTTACACCATATAATAATGTATGTATGTATGTATGTATGTATGTATTGAATGGGTCTGCACATTATGGGTACTACGAGGGGACACCCTAAGATACCACACCAATTAACAGATGAGAAGCAAAGGTTTCAAATCCTTCTTACAACACAAAGAATTTCATTTTATATAGACTTTGAAAATTAATATTCTGCAGACCAATTATATTATGACAACAAAACTTTCTTATGATGACAAAAGAGGAGAAAACACTTTGGCTTGATTATTTCAGGAAATAGGAACTAAAATCTAAAAAAGGCCATTTCCTAATATTGGTCCTAGCTACCTTGGATCTTGGAAGGAGTACACAAAACAGGGGTATTTTGGTCATTTGGGTTTATCTATTTGAGAGTGAAAGGCCGGTTTTATTTAAGTTTAAGTTATGTGTCCCATCTCTTATGAGGGACAATATGGTCTTTCTTGTAACTATGTTATTGGAGATAAATACAAGTGGGTCGACTAGAGAGGACTGATTTTCCTCTACTGGCCAAACCCTTCTTCTTCTTCTCTTCTTCTTCTTCTTCTTCTTCTTCTTCTTCTTCTCTACTGTAACCTAGGACTAAATAAGGTTTTCACAGAAGGGGAAACTTGTAACGTCCTAACCTTTTCACTTCTTTGGCCAGAGCCAGCCCGACTATCAATGCCTCGTACTCCACTTCATTGTTGGATGCCATGAACTCGAAGTGTAGTGCGTACTCCAGTTTTGTGCCACTTGGGCCGTGCAGAACTATTTTGGCTTTGCTGCCCTGCTGGTTCGTGGAGCCATCTACGTGAAGGATCCAGGGCTCCTCATCCCAGTTCGCGCTTAGCCTCACTAGGAGAGATGCCACACTGGCTGCTACCTCACGGTGCTCGGACCCAACCGGCCTGGGAGCTTCGAGCTCGCCCGAACTGGGGGCCTTGTGCTCAACCGGCTTGGGGACTTCGGAGCTGAAAGTGCATTCCGTGATGAAGTCTGCTAAGGCTTGGGCCTTGATAGCAGTTCACGGCTTGTATTGGAGGTTGTACTCGCTGAGCTCAACAGCCCACTTCGTCAGTCGACCAGAGACCTCGGGCTTGAGTAGGACTTGCCTCAGAGGTTTGTTGGTGAGGACGATAATAGTATGAGCTTGGAAGTACGGACGGAGCTTTCGGACTGCAATAACCAGTGCGTAGGCCAGCTTTTCTATCTCCGGATATCTCGTCTCTACTCCCTACAACACCTTACTAACATAGTAGATAGGTCGTTGGACCCAATCTACCTCTTTTATCAGTATCAAGCTGACCACTTCGTCACTTACCGAGAGGCACAACTCTAAAACATCGCCCTCCTCGGGCCGGGTTATGACTGGTATGCTAGCGAGGTATTTTTTGAGCTCATAAAACGCGAGCTGACAATCTTGGGTCCATTCAAACCCTTTGCTTTTAATTGCTTTAAAGAAAGGTAGGCAGCGGTCTGCCGACTTGGACATGAAGCGGCTCATAGCAACTATCCGGCCATTCAGCCTTTGAACCTCCTTCATTTTTCGGGGTGGTCTCATGTCTAGGATGGCCTTTACTTTGTCCGGATTAGCCTCAATGCCACACCGGTTAACGATGTACCCCAGGAACTTACCCGAGGTGACACCAAAGGCGCACTTATTCGGGTTCAACTTCATGTTAAATCTACACAGAATTTCAAAAACTGAGTTCAAGTCTTGTATTAATTCACATGAAAACTGGGTTTTGACGACCATGTCATCTACATAGCACTCTATTTTTCGGCCAATCAATGGCTCGAACAACTTATTTACAAGTCTTTGAAAGGTTGCCCCGGCATTTTTTAGCCCAAAGGGCATGAACTTGTAGCAGTACAGGCCAAGCTCGGTTATGAAGGCAGTCTTTTCTTCATCAGCCGGGTCCATCCTGATCTGGTTGTAGCCCGAATAGGCGTCTAGAAAGCTCAGCAACTCATGCCCCGAGGTCGCATCCACCAGACGGTCGATCCTAGGAAGTGGGAAGCAGTCCTTTGGGCAAGCACGGTTCAGGTTGGTGTAGTCGGTCGACGCACATGTGCCATTTACCGTTAGCCTTTTTCACCAGAACGGGGTTGGCCACCCAGCTCGGGTAATGGACTTCCCGGATGAAATCGGCTGCAAGGAGCTTCCCGACCTCCTCGTCGACTACCCTCCATCGCTCGGGGGCTAGGTTGCGTTTCCTCTATCTAACGGGCCTAACTACAGGATCGGTGTTAAGCTTATGAGTTATAATGCTAGGGTCTATGCCGGGCATTTCTGCCGCAGACCATGCAAAAACATCTAAATTTTCAAGTAAGAAGCGTACTAGTTTAGATCGCAGAGGCTCCTCAATGGAAGCGTCGATCTGAAGTGTTCGGGCTGGGTCCTCCGTCGATGCCGGGATGGAGACTATCTCTTCTGTGGGCGCAGCTCGCTCCTCGCTCTGCTCTGTAGGTCGCTCCAGCTCGAGGGCGTCGGCCACCTTGGTTTTCCCTTTGAGGGCGGCGACGTAGCATTTGCGAGACTCAAGCTGGTCACCTCGTGCTATCCCGATTCCGAAGTCCATGGGGAACTTCATGGCCAAGTAGCAAGTGGAGACCACAGCTCGTAAGGCATGGGTGATCGGCCGACCTACTATGGCATTATACGGGGAGGGGGTTGCGACCACTAAGAAATCGTGGTTGAGCCTCACTATGCTAGGCCAAGTGCCGACTTCCACAAGTACTGTAATCCTTCCCAGGGGCCTGACTTCCTCTCCGTTGAAGCCTACCAGGGGAGTGTTCGCGGGCTTCAGGTCGCTCTCTTGGAGCTGAAGTTGGTCGAAGGCTGCTTTGAAGAGGATGTCTGCTGAGCTGCCTAAGTCGACGAGGACGCACCTGACTTCAAAGTCATTGATCTTCATCTTTATGATGAGCGCATCATCATGGGGGTAGTGGACCCCGCGCGCGTCATCTTCTGTGAAGAAGATTGGGTCTTCCATCCTTGGCCGCTTCGGGGGATTCTATTCTTCCCTAGCAGCCTCGCAAGCTAATGTCCGAGCTACAGCTGAGGTGCAGACCGCCACAATCGAACCTCCAACAATCACGTGGATGATCCCCCGAACTGGTCTCTCTTCGGGGGGCTGCTTCTACGGCTGTTCTGCCTGCCAGATAGACTCGAGAGCATCTCTACTCTGCTCCCCCTGCCGACCTGCTTTATTATTATTATTATTTTGTACAAAATTTCTCAGATACCCGCGATGGATGAGCTCCTCTATCTCGTCGCGGAGGTTTTTACATTCTCGGTGTTGTGACCGTGATCTTTATAAAAACTACAATACAAATTTTTATTTCTAACATTAGGGTCTGCCTTCAGCCGAGGTGACCACTTCACATACGGGGCGTCCTTGATCACCATGAGGATCTCGGCCCGCTTCGCGTTGAGGGGCGTGTAGTCCCTTTCTGCTGTTGGAGCTCGAAAAGGCTGCTTTGGCTTTGCCCCCCGAGCTTGGTCCTTCTTCTTGCTGTCGCCTGAGTTTGGGGCTCTGGTTCCCTTTTCCTTTTCTCGAGGGCCTACTCGCCCTCTGGTTGATCTCTTCCTCCGTCCCTAAGGATTTTTAGCAGAACACTCCGCATTCTTGAGATAAGATCTCAGATAACCCTAGAGAAGAAAATAGCAGTTCGCCACCTTCTTCTCTAGCATTCTCCTCCAACAACCGCCGCCACCTTTTCTGCCAGTTCGAGTTCTCAGTTAGAGAAAATCAAGAAAGGTTCTTGATTGTTCGTGTGGTGCTCACAGTCTTCCATCGAGTTCTTCAGAAGAACTTGGTTCGTGGGATGAACACTGCTGGTTCGGCTCCATCATGACTGTGTCATCTTCAGTGGGAGCTGATCTTGGGATCTTCTTTGGGCATGAACACCAACGTTGGGAGATACTACTTCTCTGGATCAGGTATAATCCCTCCCTTCTCTTTTGGTTAGGATAGCTCGCTACTAAGCGACGCAATGTTTTCAGGAAGCTTCTATCCGACAAGACCGTACCCGCCAGACTGCACCACGTCTCCTGACCGACGACGCAGTCCCTGCCAGCCCGACAAGATTGCGCCCACATCTCTCGACAGATGGCGGCGTGTCTGTCCTTCCAGGATGTGTCACTCATCCGATTGGGTAGTACTCTGCAACGGTCACCTGCGCAGGCCTGGCAGATAGCGGCTGCGACAGAGGTCCAGTGGCGGTTACACCCAATTTGACAAGAACGCTCGTATTTAAGAGCCCCCTAGTTGAAGGAAAAGGCTCTCTCAAATATCTTGAGTATCTTATCTTGAATATCTCGAACTTTCTCTCGAGCTAACTCAGTGATCTAGCGCGACCTACACTCTTAGCCTTCTTTTCACTCTTACTACTTTCTCCAGCGTTCTAACTTAAGCATCGGAGTATTCCCACCGGGCAAGTCCCCCGGGAATCCTTCACCGTCTTCTTCTCAGGTACCGTCCGTCGCCAGCTAGGAGCCAGTCAGCTGCCAGATAGGAGTGCCCGGATTGCGCAGCATCATTTGGCGCCGTATGTGGGAAACGCTTCAAAAAAGCCTTCCTCTAAGTTTCTACATTTTCCCTTTGAGAACTTAGCATTCATGGCCTTCTCCAGCAACGTCGAGCGTGGTGCCAACCAAAATGCTTCTGGGGAGCAACCCCAGCTTTCCATTATCTGTATCGGACAGTTCACCGTTCCCCTTTCTATGGACGGGACCCCCAACCTGAACGTGCCTCTCACAGTGGCACCCGTGAACGCTCCACTCCCTTCCACGGTTGGAGCGTCCTTTGTTGAACCTTCGGTTGTGCCTCCAATGACCAACCAGAATCAGTTGGAAGACCTAGTGCAGTGCATGCGAGCCATGCAAGCTCAAATGCAGCAGTTCCAGCAATTCCAACTCTACCAGCAGCAAGTGTTGCATTAGGTCTCTTAGTACCAGTATCAGCAGCAGTTCCCTTCCTTGCCTCAGGCCCAGCAGCCATTCCCTCCTAGGCACCCGGCCACGAAGCAAACCAAGCCCTCCTGCCGGAGCGAACGACCTCGCCGGGGAGAAGCCTTTCAGGCCCAGGATCTCTCCAAGAGCCAAGTTTCTTCCCATGGCATAAAGGAGAGGCCAACCACCCCCGCCTCGCAGCCTGTGGGCAGGTCGGGGACCTCCTAGCCGGTCAAGCCCGTATTGCCCCAACACTCACAGTTCGAGCACCCGCTCGCTGAAAATTCGTTTGAGGTCCTAGCCACAGACTACAGGCAGGGCCCTTTGGTTCAGAGATACCACCAACAGTCCGAGACCATCGAGCTCGGTAACACTGAAGCAAGCAGCACCAACGCTGAGCCGACAAAGCAGCAACGAAGACGCCGGCGAGCTTGCCGAACTGCTACCTGTGTCTTGCCCGAGCTCAAAGGTAAAGAGGAGGTGAGCTCAGGTGAAGTAAAAGCTACTCCTCTCCTCTCAGTTCCTTCCCCACTGTCTCCAGAACTTCTTGTTGTCCCCATGCCAAGAGACTTCAAGCTCCCTCCACTGGAAAAGTATGATGGATCCTTCGATCCGAATGATCATGTGGACGCTTTTCAATCCCAGATGCACCTGGCAAGAGTCACTGAATCCTGTATGTGTGTGGCTTTCTCCACCACCTTCAAAGGGGTAGCCCGCACATGGTACTGAAACCTCGCGCCCGGTTCGATAAGAAGCTGGGTGCAGTTTGTGCAAGTTTTCACCTCCCACTTTGTCACCAGCAAGAGGTGCCCAAGAACTCAAGAAAGCCTCCTCGGCATGGTTCAAAAGGAAGGGGAGTCCATTCGGAGTTAGATCAAGCGGTTTAATGACGCTTGTCTACAAATACCCGATCTGGACCCCGCAGTTCGCCTTGAAAGAATGGTAGGATCCATCGTATGGATGCCAAAACTGTTGCGGAATGGGTGGGCGAATTTCAAAAATTTCCTACCTTTCTTCCAACTGAGAATCGCATTCCCTGATTTTAGAATCAAAATTCAAGGATCCTACTTGAACCAAACCAGACCTACCTTGTAGCGAGCTCCTGAGGGTACTGCGAGGTGATTCCTCTTGAAGTGGCCCTTGAGGCAGTTTTTCTGCCTAAGTATTGGAGCGAGCTGGTAATCCTAGCTCGCGAGCTGGGGTAGACTTGTCTTGGAGTATTCCCTTTTAGTACATCGGGGGTCCTCGAGCTCGCGCTATAGCGAGCTCACCCTATGGCGAGCCGTGGCATAGCGAGCTGTCCTGCGGGCTAGTTACTTAGTTGCGGTGAGGCTGTTGTGCTGAGTTGTTACTTGTGCTGAGTCATGTCCACGTGTCACCGTCTCAAGGGGTCGGGTCAAATCACCCTCCATCAATTCCTTCTCTTGTGTGTCATTTTTTGAGACCTTGGTCCATCCTCTTGCTCCCTCTGGCCTTTCCTTCCCTGTTAATGAGATTTGGAGTAAACCCATTCCTCCTCGGGTTGGTAGTTTTTGCTAGGAAACTTTCCTGGAAAGAATAAACACAACCGACTTGCTTCAAAGAAAGAGACCTAATTCTTGCTTACTTCCCAATAGGTGTGTTCTTTGTAAAGCTAATGGGGAAATGGCTTACCACCTTATGGTTACTTGTCTGGTTACTAAGACTATTTGGGAATGGGCTTTATACTTGTTTGGATGCACTTGGAATCCCCCCGTGAGTTTGCAAAGCTTGTTCTCTCCCTCATTCTCTAGATGGCCTAAGAAAAGAGGGAAGATCATGTAGAGAAGCATTAGAGCAGTTGTGTGCTGGTCCATATGGGAAGAGAGGAACTCTAGACTTTTTTCAGACAAGGAAAAATCTATGGAGAATTTAACTAAATTGATACATTTAAGGGTCAGTCATTGGCTGAAATCTTTGGAGCTTTTTTCAGAGTTCTCCATGGCTGATCATTTGAGAAAGTGGAATGAAGTTGCTACCTCAGCTCAGTGCAAAAAGACCTCTAGACCTTCTTGGTCCCCCCCTCCTTCAGGATTCATGAAACTGAATTTTGATGGTTTTAGTTTAAGGAACCCTGGGCCTTCTGGGATTGGGGGTGTTTTCAGAAATGAGGCTGGGATTATTTTTGCTATGTTCTCTGGCCCTATTGGTGAGGGTGACTCTCTTAGGGCAGAGATTTTAGCAGCTTTGGAAGGAATCAAAAGAGCAAGAGAATTAAACATTCGGTGTTTGATCATTGAAGGGGACTCGGAGGTGGTAATTAGGTGGTTGAAGGAAGACAACAATGGTTTGTGGAACTAAAGAAATGAAAAGAAAAAATTTAAATGGCTGAGTAGGGATATTGAGGTGAAGTACAGCTGGGTGAAGAGAAGTGCTAATTACATGACTGATGGGTTAGCCAAGCAAGGGGTGCTTAAGGATTCTTTGTTTTGGGCCACTTTTTAGCTTTCCTTCTTGTTCTTTGTTGTGGGGGAGTTAAGATATTTTACCTCCCCTCTCTTGTACTCAAAGTTTCACAATTTTTATAATCTAATAAAGCATTCTGTTATTGATCAAAAAAATATATATTGTATATATGTATAATAATATATATAATATATTGCGTCATCACAATTTGGCCTCGGTTGAGCGTCTAACCTATGAACCTCTCCCTTTGTCCTCTATTTGTGATTTTTAATAAGCAAGTTAGTGGCATGTCAAATTCAAATTCAAATTTGAACATTGCCTTAAATGCACTATTCAATTTGCCTTTAATAGCATGTTATCAAATGTGATAATTAATTAAGAGTCATTAAATTTGAATTTGAAAAATTACTAATATTACTCGAATTTGAATTTCGAGTTGTATCGGTCGATACATACAGAGTATCAAACTGTATCGGGATTGTATCGGCCGATACAGACCCGAAATGGATCGATACGGGCCCGTACCAGACTGATACTAACGAAAATACATTTGTATGTTCCGTGTATCGGATCTTCAACAAAACGCAATGTATCGGCCGATACGGACAGATACGCTGCAAAATTTTAAACCTTGGTACATACATACATATGTATATGTATGTACGTATAAAATTTGCTAACATGTCACGGTCTAACCTGTTTGACCCAAAACAGTTCAGCCTCCAAGTCGATTTTTAAAACATTGACTCAAACCCACGTTCTCACACTTGCCAACCTAAGATTTTACCCTAACAATAACCAAAATCTAATCTTCAAAATGATTGCAATTTCATATATCATTTAACACATGAAAATGTCCAAATGCACCTCCAAAACAATTATAATTTATTACACCCAAAAGGGTATCAATTCACAACTACACAATACCTAACTCTTTTTTCTACCTTTCAAATCCACAATGATAAGAGTGCAATCAAGTTGTGTCTAGGCTTGAATAGCAATACTGGGTGTATAACCAAAAGAGAAAATTTTTAAGTCAAGAAAGCAAAGGGATTGGGGATGGAGGAAAGGAAGGAGGTAGAGGAGGAAGTAAGGGAGGGGAGAAGAGGTGACAAAGGGACTCAAAGGAGAGGTGGGAAAATCACTTGGATTATTCTTTTTGGGTGAGGAAAGGGTGGCCAGAAAGGCAATTGAACAAATTGAAAGGAGGGAAAAAATAGTAAGAAGAAACCAATGAGGAAAGGGGGAGAGGCATAGGAGGAATGTGAAGGGCAAGAGGACGACCATATTGACGAAGAGTGAAGGGAGGTGACAGAGAGAAAAAAGGGAAGGGTGGGGTGAGTGAAGGTAACTAAAAATGAAGTCTATCTTGGAATGTCAGGGGATTAAGAAAAGGAAGGAGAAGGTTTTTGTGAGAACTAATTCGGATATCAGGCAGTTGCAAGAAACGAAGTTGGAGAATTTTTTACTTAAATATAATCTTAGGGACAATCTAAGGGATGTTTTGGGGCTACAAAGTTGTATTGTAGATGATATGTTTGGATATGGTCGTCTTGTTATTTGTTCTAGTATGGTGTGTCTAATGATTTGTTGCGATTTTAGGTGTTGCCTTAACACCTGCCTAGGTTGTATACTTTTTCTTTTAATGAACCTTTTTTTCTATTTTACCTATCAAAAAAATGTATGCCCAGATCCTACTAGATTGGTTCCAACTAATGTCAGGTCCAAGTAAGATACATGGAGTTCAGAATGACCAATAAAATATTTACTATTGATCAAGTTTATGGAATTTCTAGTAGTGAAACACTAAAATGTAATAATTTTCATTGCACAAGTACACAGCTCAAAACAAGAAAAAACAATGAATCTACATCCATCCCTAGTTCCATTCTCTACTTTTCAAGATTCTTATGCCCATTGTTTATCAGATACTTGTCAACCAGATTGAGATTTTGACCTAGCCCCTAAACCCTAATGCATCCTGATTGTATAGACCTAAACTGAATCTGACTGCAATCAGCCTTGTGCACCCAAACTCCACTTGTCAGTAGTATCCAGGTTTACCCATTGACACCACTTAATGATAAGTTACAATTTTTTTATTAGTAATTGTCAGATATTATAAATAATATGAAAGAATAATATGTGCAATCTTTTATCAAAAAAAAATAAAAATAGCATGTGCAATCAATCATCTTACAGCCCAAGGTTGTCCTAGTCATACTAATCACCCAAATTTCCAGGCCCCCTACATCAAGCCTGGAAAATTCTAGGCCGTGCTTGGGCCCAACACTTCAAGTCCAACCCGAGACCCGTAAGGCCCACAATATAATAATATATAATATACATATTATAATACATGTATTTTATTTTCTATGTTATTTAGACACAAGTATATATGTTTATTATTTTATATAAAAAGTTTAAGTTTTATTTTAACGAATAAATAAATATTTATGAATTGACATGTGTCAACACATATGTCACCACTTGAGTCAATTCAAACATGAGAATTGTCTTCCTAAGCAAGGCCTTATATAGATAAAGGCAAAGTCTTCATTCTCATTCCCTAAGCAATGTGGCACTTGGAAAAACACTCAATGGTTGCACCAACTATTTAGTGTTGTTCCGAGTCCCACTTCGCTCAAGATTAGGGGTGAAGGCCTTGCCTTCTTCTATAAAAGGATAGGCAAGCCAAGCCAAATCAAGCATAGCAATTAAATGAGGACCATGCCTTGTTTTTTGAGCCATAGGCCTAAAGCTTAGCCAAGGTCAATTTAACTTTGGCTTGTGTACTTTTTTTACATCTATCACATGTTATTTAATTTAAAAAAATTAATATTTAATTTTTTTTATTCAATGTAATGGGCTCAAAGTCATTACCAACTAGACCCAGAAAACCCGTGTAGGGCTGGGCCTGGCTTGCAATCTAGGCCCAGGGTGTAGGCTGGTAATTTTTTGGGCTTGATCACTGCTACCTTTAAGGGATTAAACCCCAACAGATACTAACCTTATTGACCCATTCTTTGGCTAGAATGTCTGCTAGCTAATTGGTAGAATTTGAAACCCAATTATAACTTGTGTTCAGCTCCTCAGCCAACAGTTCAACTTCTATCAATTCTCTGAACAGCCAAGGACCTACACTGTTCCATTGAAGGGATGGGATATCCATCACATGAACACCCAAGTCTTGTGGAATGGACTGGGCGAATTTCAAAAAAATTTCTCCCATCTTTGTAGGGAATCGAATTCCCTATTTTAGAAAAACATATTTTTCAAGGATCAATCTTGAACCATGAACCAAACTAGATCTGAACCAAAAGAAGTAGGAGGGAGGATGTACCTGATACGGAGAATTAGTATCTCCCAATGGAGGTGTTCACGCCCAAGGAAGGATCCAAAGACTGCTCCCACTGAAGATGGCGCAGTGCAGGATGGAGCAGAATCAACAATGTTCTTCAAAAGAACTTGACCCTTCGCAAGAATCAATTGGATGGCTTGTGAGTACAGCTCCAATCAATCTTTTCCCAAAAGATTGGTATCAAGATCAGATCTTGATTTCTCCCAAGAACTGGAGATCGAACTGAAGGTAATAGCAGCGGCAGGAAGGAGGCGGCAAGAGAGATTTTGCAGAGGTTGCAGAAATCTCTCTTCTGTGATTTCATCTCTGAAGACAAGAGCCTTAGGTTGCATGTCTAAAAGCTGCCGCCCCCTCCTCCTTTTATAGATTTAAAGGGATCAGCTCCTAATCTTGGATTAGAAGTCCCTTTAAGTGATAAGGGAGAACCCTTATCTTATCTGCAGATCAGATCAGCCATCTCCTAATCTAATTAGGAGGCTTCCAGATCTAAATCTCATTTAGATCTTGGACTCTCTAAGTGGATAGGGTCTCGGCCCAATCCTATCAGCTGATCCATCTCAGAATTCGCCCCTTTTAATTGACTGATCAAATCACCCCAGTTAGAAATGGGCTTAAGGCCCATTTAAGGTTATGTACTCACTTAGCCTTCCAAACTGCTACCCAGTTGGGCTTCCTTGTATGGCGTGGGACCCAAACATTGATCTACACATCAGCCACATGGGTTCAGCCCAACCTTTGTTACAAGGCCTGGCCGAATACACTGTTATGGACAGTGCACCCCCTGAAACCCATCTTATGGGCTCTATGGGCCCAACACTTATCTTAAGTGGCCCCTGGGCCAAGCCACCTTGTAACACCCAGGGACTGTGGGCAGATGCAAGATTAGCCCATCAGGTATTATCCCCAATGGTCTTACACTTAACCTCAATGATCAAATACTGCCCGACAAGGGAGGACCTCTCCCTCGACTGCAAGGAACAGTGTTGCACTCTCTGCTTACATGGATCCCGGGAATTAAAACCTTTTGCAAATCATTTCGAAACCATAACATATATATATATATATATATATATATCTTTATATATTTTGCAAAACAAAATCTCAACAATTGAAATCGGCTGCCGGCAGTCTTGGTTTCCATCAGAGAGAGTGCATCCCCGATCATTACCTTTGTCCGACAAAGGGGCTGATCCTGTCACTATGATCACCCATTCAGATGAATTCTCGGACTGTCCCAACATACACAGGTTTTGACCCCCGCTAAGGATCTCACTGATTAGTACATCAAATACAGCCCAATCCGACACCTAGTGTAGTATCATAATCGAGTCTAGGGGTCAGGTGTAACTTTCAGTTTTGCCCATCTATCTCCAAGGTCCAGGGCAATACTGGAAATCTGGTCCGGTTCAAAGGTTCTATTAATCCTACACTGCATGTGCTTCGGGTCTCACCCCGGTAACTGAGACAAGCCACCCCAACAGTTGGCAGCACACTTGTGTCAGCCTTGGCAGGATAAATCTCCCCACACTTACCCACTGGCTGTGAACATTCTAAACTAACACAAGTCTCATTAAGTGTCCAGTTTAAGGGTATTACACAGAAACACACCATCGGAACTTGAATCAAATGTGTATTTTATTCAATTTACAATAAATTCATAATGTACATATTTGTGATTGAAGCTAAGGGCATACAACTGTCTAACATCCATCCTAGCTGGTCCACCAGCATTTTGAAATCCCCTTCAACCACTAAGCCTCCATTATTTTGAGATTTTCCCATTCTTAGCCCTTGTAGCATTGAGAAAAGTTAAGTTCAAGTTGAACTCCCTACACTAGAGGGTCCTGACAACAAAGCCAACATATTACAATAACTATTTCTGAAAACTCTTCCATGCCTGAAGGCCCAGGATTCGCCAAGTTGCACACATCGTTTAGTTTGACAGAACTAGATAAAGGAGGGGACCACAATATATTTGTTGGCGTCTCCAAGAGGGAACAATTCGCCACTTGTTACTAATTTCTCAAAATGTCATAATGATAAGTTTTTGTAATACTTCACATGCCAAAATGCTAGAATGGTAAAGACGATGAAATTCCAGCAAGGACAAAGATAAGAGTTCTCACATGTCGCAATTGCAAGAGGTTGATTTTGCTTTGACAATTAGATGGAAGTAGAACCTTCAAATAGAGAGGCAAAGGTGTGTCTTATGGAGGAAAGAAGATCAAGAAGAAAGCTTACTTTGAAGATCAGAGAACAAAATAGAGCCACAGTATACCTAGTGGCAACCTAGTCCACTAGTTCAAAGGTATCATAGATGGAGCAATGGAGACAAGAAAAGAAAAGAGGAACCAATACTAAAGGGAAATCCATAACTTTAATTGAATATTTTGGGAAGGGTAAAAAGGCTATGGTGTGTTTTTCTGAAGGAAGACAGAGGGTTGGAGTCATATTGCCGAGAGGCAGAGGAAGCAAGAAAAGAGGAAATGAAGAAGGGGAAGGAAGTTACAGAGATGGAGGAAAGGCAACAAGAGGAGAACCAAGTGGCGATGGTTTGTAAAACATAGTTTGCAAAAGTTGTTGTTAGAAGCTCAAAGGAAGCTTGGGAAAGCCGATTCGTGGTGACTGTAACAAGGAAAATTGCATATTGAGGGGAAATATCTGATAGGGTGAAAGAAGTGCTAAAGTTGGACTATACCGTTGATGGAGGAGCTGAAGAGTCAAAATTGGACTTTTATGATATTTTAGGTATTTCTGTATTTTTGACAGTAGGGGTATTTTTGTCATTTTTGCGATTTTCTATGGGTCCAATGATAGGTTTAAATTGTCTAGTTTATGTTCAAAATTTCAGAGTCATTGCATAAGTAGGATTAGAGTTATCGAGTCTTCTTTGAATTGAAATAGGATATGACAGCTTAGTTTGAGTCCTACTAGGATTATTGAGTCTAACAGTTTGACTCCTATGACTATTATGAGCTTAAAAGTTTGACTCCTAAGACTATTATGAGTTTAAAGTCTATAAATGTGTATGGACGTTTTACACAAAGGCAATAAACCATATTGAGTTTGTCTTCAGCTTATGCTAGCTATGGTGAGTGATTCCCATGCCCTAGAGTGATTCTAGGCAACCTGTGAGTGATTCCAGGTATTTTCTAGACAATCTTACAGGTCTAGAACTAATGATGATTCTATAGGCCTAGGGTATCTTCTAGACAATCTTACAGCTCTAGAATTAATGATGATTGGGTTTCTCAACCATATGAAGGGTTTTTTCTTGACTTATTTGAGAAGATGGAGGAAGAAAACAGATTTAATAATGTTGGCTACAAGAGAGGTTTTCAAACATGTTAGAAGAGAAAGGGAAATACCAGATTTCAAAGGAGATGATAACCCGCAAGCATTCTTTGAGTGGGTTGCGGAACTGGAAGAATATTTTGATTGGCATGATATGCTTGACAAACAAAGGATTAGATTTGTGCGCATGAAGCTGACGGATCATGCTAAAGTATGGCGGAGAATTCTTGAGCAACGACTAGAAAATAGAGGCGATGATCCAATTAGTACATGGGCAGAGATGAAGAGGTCTTTGCAAGAAAAGTACATCCCGCTAGACTTTCATGATGATCTATATATGGATTTGACTAATTTCGAGCAAAAGAAGAAGCAGCAAGTTACAACAAAGAACTTGAAGTCAATGGGAAAAAGGTACAAAATTGAAAAGAAAGTAGATGATTCCTTGCATGTTGATGCCTATCCCAGAGTTAAAGTTGAGGATGAAGCTACAGAAGAAGAATTTCAAGCCATAGAAGTTGTAGTTATTAAAAATCAAGAAGGTGCAGGCCAAGCAAAAATAGAAATTGTTGGAGTTTCCAACACCCATGATCAGCTTGAGGTTAATGATCAAGAGGAAATAGAAGTGGAGCAACTTAAAGAAATTCATGTGCAAGATACAAATGTGCTGATTGTAGTAGATCCTAGTACGGAAGTAAGTAAATTTACGTTGCAAGATCAACTAGAATTAATTCAAGAATTACAACCTGACATAGCACAAGTTCCACCAACATCAACAATGGAAGGAGTCCTAGAGTTTGTTGAAGAACCAAGGATAGCAAAACACATGGAGATGGGGATTCCTAAGCTAGAAGTTGAAGGAAAAGTTCCAAATGTTGCCGTTGAGAATTTGGATAAGCGAGGGGAAGATTCATCACAAAGGCAGGTTGATGAATTAAATGTTCAAGAAACTAATGTAATTGATGATTTAACAAAGATGGCTATGAAAGGTAGTGTTTCAGAAATACGTTTCTTTCAAGATCCTTTTCTAGTTCTATGTGTGGCCTCTACTCTACAATCCAAGCATGTAGTTGTGGGAAGTCCTCCTTTTGTAATTGGGGCATATCAACTTTTCATCCTCAAGTTCTTCAAAACTCGAGGACGATTTTTTTTCAACCGGGGGAGAATGATGCAGGAGCTGAAGAGTCAAAATTGGAATTTTATGATATTTTATGTATTTTTGTATTTTTGGACAGTAGGGGTATTTTTGTCATTTTTGCAATTTTCTGTTGGGTCCAATGATAGGGTTTAAATTGTCTAGTTATAGTTTGTTTGTGTTTGAAATTTCAGAGTCATTGCATCAGTAGGATTAGAGTTATTGAATCTTCTTTAAATTGAAATAGGATATGACAGCTTAGTTGGAGTCCTACAAGGATTATTGAGTCTAACATTTTAACTCCTAAGACTATTATGAGTTTAACAATTTAACTCCTAGGATTATTATGAGTTCAAAGTCTATAAATATGTATGGACGTTTTACACAAAGGCAATGAATCATATTGAGTTTTCTTTAGCTTATGCTAGCTATGGTGAGTGATTCTCATGCCCTAGAGTGATTCTAGGCACCCTGTGAGAGATTCCAGGTATTATCTCTCTTCTTTCTCTCCCTATTTTCTCTCTTATACCTTTAAGAAGCCATTACAGCCATTGACAGCCAGTCAGCCATAAAACTCTGATCAAAAAGACCATTCAACATTCTCTATGAACTAGAACCGAGCCAGTCCTACATCAACCGTATTGTTAACTCCTTTCAAACAAAGTTATTTTGGATTTTTTGGGTGACATTGAGGAGCTAGTAGCGATGCAGTCAAAAACTAATCAAGGTACAGTAGTGTTAGAAAAGTGGTGCCCTGTCTCAAATATGATCCCTTCAATTGAGAACCCTAGGATTAAAGTGATGGGTCTTCCATTTCATGTCTGGAATGAAACAACTTTTAAACTGATAGTAGCATGTTGTGGAGGTGTTTTGTTTGCATTTAACACCAGAGATCTTAGGTGCAAGCAATCTAGCAACTCCGGCAAAGAAAGAAATATGCTAAAGAAACACAACATTTCAAGAAATACGAATACAACAAATAGAAGGATCATAACATAGAAAACCCTTGTAATCTGGATTGTACCCTACAAATCTGTACATAGCAGATTGAGCAGACAATTTGGAATGTTCACGAGAAGGAAGATGTACAAAACATAAGCAACCAAAAACATGAAGATGAGATAGGTCAAGAGGGTGACCAAAAAACTTCTGAAAGGGAGAAATATTCGCAAGGTCAGAGGAGGGAAGATAGTTGATCAAATACACAGTTGTACTAGATACTTCTACCCAAAATGAAGGTGGTCATGAGATTCCAATAACAAAGTTCTCACAACACTGTGAGCGTGCCCATTCTTGCACTCAGTTACATCATTCTATTGAGGAGTGTCTAGGCAACTTTGTTGTGACCGCATCCCACAACTTCACAAGTAAGCCTGAAGATCTCCATCCATGTTTTCTCCCCCTAAATCTGAGAGGAGAATACTCACATTTGACTTGAACTGAACTCGAACCATGGTGAGAAACAGCTTGAGTGTAGGATACACTTTTGATTTATGTCGTAGAAAGTAGATCCACATGTATCTAGTGCAATCATCAATAAACAATACAAAATACTTGTATAACAAATGAGAAGGAATAGAAGCAGTCCATACATCACTGTGAATATGAAGGGATGAGAGATCCATCATAAGGATGGCCGAACCCTGCAGAAAGGTAGGGCGAAATTTCTCTCTCCCATCTGGGAATCACATTTCCTGTTTTAGAAAAACTGCATTTTTCAATGATCAATCTTGAAACAATAGGATAGGGATATACCTAATACGAAGAAAATAATATCTTCCAATGGAGGTGTTCACGCCCAAAGAAGGATCCAAAGACTGCTCCCACTGAAAATGACACAGTGCAGGGTGGAGCAGAATCAGTAGTGTTCTTCCAAAGAACCAAATCCTTCACCAAGAATTCGCTGGAGGGTAGGTGAGCACGACTCCCAATCAGTTTTTCACCAAAAACTGATATCAAGAACGCTTCTTGATTGCTCCTACAACAATTGAGGTCGAACTGGCTATGGCGGCAACTGGAGAAGAATGCAGGGAGAAGATGGTGCAGTCACACTGGTGTTGTCTTCTCTCTGTGTAAACTGAGATCTGATATCTAGAATTTGGGATGCTTGGGATGAACTGAATGGTTCGCCCCCTCCTCCTTTTATAGGCTTAAAGAGAACTCCTAATCTCATTAGGAGTTTCCTAATCCAAATCTGTATTTGGATAAGAAGTTCTCTTTAAGAGATAAGGATAAGTCCTTATCTTATCTGCAGATTAGATCAGTTCTCTCATAATCTTATTAGGAGGTTTCTAGATCCAAATCAGTATTCAGATCTAGACTCTGATCCAAACCCAGATCCGCCCCTCTTTTAATTAGTCCAACTAAATCAGTTCAAAATGGGCTTTAGGCCCAATAAGTCTATGTGCTCATTAACCTTCCAAACCGCTGTCCAGTTGGGCTTCTTTGTATGGCGTGGGACCCAAACATTGATCTACACATCAGCCACATGGGTTCAGCCCAGCCTCTGTTACAAGGCCTAACCGAATTCACTAAAAAGACAGTGAACCCCCTGAAGCCCATCACATGGGCTCCTAATGGGTCCAACACTTACACTAAGTGGTCCCTAGGCCAAGCAACCTTATAAAAACCCAGTGACTGTGGGCAGATGCAAGATTAGCCCATCAGGTATTACCCTCAATGGTCTTACACTTAACCTCTCAGCCCATAATAATCAAACACTGCCCGACAAGAGAGGACCTCTCCCTCAGCAAGGAACAGTGTTGCACTCTCTACTCACATGGATCCTGGGAATTAAAACCTTTTGCAAATATTTTGAAACCATAATATATATGTATATTCGTATATAAATATATTTTGCAAAACAAATTTCAACGATTGAAATCGGTTGCCGGCAGTCTTGGTTTCCATCACAGAGAGTGCATCCCCAATCATTACCTTTGTCCGACAAAGGGGCTGATCCTGTCACTATGATCACTCACTCAGATGAATTCTCGGACTGTCCCAACATACCCAGTTTTGACCCCCGCTAAGGATCTCACTGATTGGCATATCAATGACAACCTAATCCGAAACATAGTACAGTATCATAATCGAGTCTAGGGGTCAGGTGTAACTTTCTAGTTTTGCCCACGAATCACCAAGGTCCTAGGCAATCCTGGATATCTGGTCCGGTTCAGGGTTTCAAGTAAACCTACACTGCATGTACCCCGGTTCTCACCCTGGCAACTAAGACAGGCCACTCCAACACTTGGCAGCACATCAGTGTCAGCCTTATCAAGATAAATCTCCCCAGACTTATCCAATGGCTGTGAACATTCTAAACTAACACGAGTCTCCTAAGTGTCCAGTTTAAGGGTATTACACAGAAACACACCACTATAACATGAATCAAATATGTACTTTATTCATTTACAATAAATGTCATAATGTACATCAATCTGATTGGAGCTAAGGGCATACACTGTCTAACAGAATAATCTCAAAGGATGAAGTGGCATGTCCAGATGTGTGATAAAAGGGTAGAACGTGACTTTTGCTTAATCAAACAAAAACTTTATTTTTCAATATATGGATGAACCAATCATTTTTGCCATAAGTCCCAAACATTATTTCTTTGACTCAGAAAAGAACTAGATATAGATGAACAAAGATATGTTGAGGATGTTGTTGGTTGAGACTTCTCAAACTCCAACGCAAACAAACATTCCAGCCTATGCCCCTTCCCTTTCACCTGTAGAAGAACTACTGAAGGGTAGTTTGTAATTCTATCGTACTTTATTATTCTTTCTTGTATTGTAATATGCGTGTACTTTAGTGTACAGTTCTTTTGTTCTCTTTGTAAGCACAACCTTGTCCATTTGCCTAAGATTAATAAAAATATCTCTTTTCTAGGTTGGTTCGATAAGATTGATCAACCCTAACAGATATGAACCTCTGTGAGTTTCCTTGCTCTTTCACTTTCTAACGAATTGACATGGTATCAGAGCAGGCTGCTCTCTGATCTTTATCTCCTCCTTTTTGATCAGTTAGACAACTTTAATCATTGCCGATTGACTCTGGATTGTTTTGATCTTTCCAAAGACCTGTTCTCTGTGTTTTGCACATCTAGGGAGAGAGATTTCATTAGATCTCTCTCGTATGACATCAGTTTGCAGTAAGAATTGAAAGGAAGTGTCGCCTAGGCCCTCTCATCATATTCTGAAATTTTCATCGAGATCTAAGAAGTTTTGAGAGAAATCTATACACCTCTTATGGGCAGCTACATCCAGACTTTCCTTTTCTGAACTATGTTTCAAGTTTTCTCCATTTGCTGGAACTTGGATAATTTCTAGTGATTGTAACAGGTTTCTATTATCAGTTTCTTTGACTTTGATAGCTTGATTACTACTACTTTATTGCTTGATTCAATCAATCTTTACCTTGTTTCCTTTTCATTATGGCTCTAGAAAAGAATGAATTTATTTCTGTTAAGTTCGATGGGAGAAACTATGCTCTCTGGAAATTCCATTTTCAGTATTTTGTTGAAGGGAAAGGCATGTTGGGTTACATTAACGGTTTCACTTCCATGCCTGACGCCAGTGATGTCAAAGGGCTGAAACAGTGGAGAACCGAGAATGCTCAAGTTACCTCATGGATACATGGGTCCATCTCAATGGATGTCAGTATTCCGATAAGAGGTCTCAAATCTGCCCAAGACATGTTCGAATACCTTGAAAAAGCATATCAACAATCGAATATGTCTAGGCAATATCAGATTGAAATTGATATCTTCTCCCATGTTCAAGGGGAGAAACGGATTCAGGAATACTATGCAGGATTTGTAAATCTCTGGACTGAATACGAACTGGCTCACTTTGGGGATCTGTCTACAAATTGTTGTGTGAAGACTATGAAGAAGCATACTTATCAAAAAAAAGACTATGAAGAAGCATCTCAATAAGAGAAAGACCATGCACTTTTTGATGCACCTCAGGCCTGATGATGAAACTCTATGCTCCAATATTTTCAATAGAGAACCAGTGCCTAAACTTGATGCAATCCTTGGAGAGTTGTTAAGGGAGGAAACTCGTCTTCTTACCTTATCTGCACTAGATCAGAAGAAGGAACATGGGATTACTGTGTTTTTAGCCACCAAACAGAAGGGTAAGAAAGACTTTTCGAAGTTGCAGTGTTATGAATGCAAGGAATTCGGTCACATGGCATCCCACTGCAAGAAGAAAAACTTTTGTACCTAGTGCAAACAGCAAGGACACATTATAGTGGAATGCCCGACTAGGCCTCCCAAGAAAGGACAACATAAGGCTTATCAGGCCTCAACCGAATCTGTTTCTACTGATACTGCCACCTCATCATCAGCTCACAAACCAGATGCTCAAGGAAATCTGACTAAAGAAAAGATCCATGAGCTCATGTCTTCAGGTATTTCTTTTGCTTTTTCTGCTTTTGGATTGGCTGGTAAGTCTGCTTTTTTGTGTTCATCTCTTCGTCACATGTGGATTATTGATTCCGGGGCCTCGAATCACATGATGGGGCCTCCTTCGATCAGTCTCCTAAACCTAGCACCTTTGACAACCATATTATTACTGCTAATGGTGATTCTCTACCTGTATATGGTTGTAATGATTTATTTTTATCCACTACTAAGACCAAACCCTTACATCTTCCAAAAACTTCCTTTGTGCCTAAATTGACCACTAGTTTAATCTCTGTTGGGCAACTTGTTGATGATGGTAACAATGTCTTATTTACTCATGATGGTTGTTTTATTCAGGATCAACACACTGGGGAGCTGAAGGGGAAAGGGCATAGGCTTGGGAGGATGTTTTCTCTGGAATTCGAGACTAAGAGATCTTCATTGGATTCTTGTTTGTTATCCGTTACACCTAGTTCTTCTATTTCTTCCTGTAATAATGTGTGGCATTTATGGCATAGACGTTTCGGTCACACTCATGCTAAAAATTTGGATTATTTATTTTCCTTTGGTTACTTGCCTTTGAATACTTCTTCAGTTAAAAATGTTGATAAATCTTGTTTTAACTTGCTGCTATTGTAAAAGTCATGTTTTTACCTTTTCCATCTTCTACTGAACATGCATCTACACTTTTTTATCTCATTCATAGTGATGTGTGGTCATCTCCAATTATTTCACACTTGGGTTATAATTACTTTGTGCTATTCATTGATGATTGTACTCGTTACACATGGGTTTACTTTCTTTGAAAGAAATCAAAAGTCTTCTCCATGTTTAAGAACTTTCATGCCATGATAATAACCCAGTTTAAAAGCACCATAAATATTTTGAAGTCAGATTCAGGGGGAGAGTACTATGACAGTGAGGATGGTGAGTTTCAAACCTATCTTAAACAACATGGCATTCAGTCCCAGAGATCTTGTCCTGCTACTCCTCAACAGAATGGAGTATCGGAGCGCAAGAACCGTCACATTGCTAGTATGGTGAGATCCTTGATACAAGACTCTCATGCTCCCCTTACCTTCTAGGTGGAGGCAACCCGCACTGCTATTCATCTCATCAATAGTCTTCCTACACCTATTCTTGAAAATTCTTCTCCCCATCAGTCCTTATTTCATCGTCCACCAAATCTATCCATACTTCGTGTCTTCGGATGTGTTTAATTTGTTCATCTCCCTCCCCATGAACGCACCAAGCTAACAACTCAATCAGCTATGTGTGCTTTCATGGGATATAGTACGGAACACAAGGGGTTTCTCTATTATGATCCCAAAGTCCATCGGTTGCGCATTTCTCGCAATGTCATTTTTCTTGAGAATCTTTCATTCTTTGAACATATTTGTAAATTGCCTGCACCATCCATTTCTATTCTTCATAACTTTGGATCTACAAGTGATTCTCCTTCTCTTAGCCTCTTTAGACGTATTTCAGGAAGCATCCAATTCGCCCATTGTCTATGCCTCCTCCACCTCCAGCAACAGTGACTGGTCATTCCTCTCCACCCAACACTACTATAAGTACAGATTCTCCTCCCGAGGATTTGCCTTCATCTATTCCTTTGTGTCGGTCATCTTGTATTTCTCGTCCAACTGATCGCTATGGCTTCTTTTCGAGTCATAGCTCCTTCTCAGTTGTTTTGTCATCCACAAACATTCCTAAGTCTTATAGCCAGGCCGTAGCAAATTGAGCATTGGAAAGATGCTATGGATTCAGAGGTTCAGGCTTTATTGGAGAATGATACATGGGATCTTGTCTCTCCTCCCCCAGATGCCTCCATAATTGGTAGCCGGTGTGTTTACACCATGAAACTCAAATCTAATGGTACTCTTGACAGATATAAGGCCCGTCTGGTTGCTCAAGGCTACAAGCAAGAGTAT
Source organism: Nelumbo nucifera (assembly GCF_055504915.1). NCBI lineage: Eukaryota > Viridiplantae > Streptophyta > Magnoliopsida > Proteales > Nelumbonaceae > Nelumbo > Nelumbo nucifera. Next base: position 68,532,806 of record NC_142653.1, read on the forward strand.
GGAATTGACTATGATGAAACTTTTGTGCCTGTAGCCAAAATGACAACAGTTCATTTGCTTCTAACCATGGAGAGTTACAGTTCACCAGATGGATGTCAAGAATGCCTTCCTCCATGGAGAGTTACAGGAGGCAGTTTATATGAAACCACCGCCCAACTACTGTGACAATCCTCAGTTGGTGTGTAAACTGAAGAAATCCCTATATGGCCTTAAACAAGCTCCACGAGCTTGGTTTGATCGCTTCCGTACAGTGGTGTTGGAAGCTGGTTTTCAACAAAGTGCTTCAGACTACTCTCTCTTCACTCTCAAGTGGACTCAGGGATTGACTCTTCTTTTGGTCTATGTTGATGGCATCCTTATTACTGGAGATGATGTGGATGGTATTAACAAACTCAAACTTTTGCTTAGTAACTCCTTCAAAATGAAAGATCTTGGGCCAATAACATACTTTCTTGGACTCAAAACTCAAAGATGTCATTGTGGTTACTTTGTCAACCAACAAAAATATGCTTCTGATTTGGTGACCCTTGCTCGCTTGACTGACTCTAAACATGTTGATACACCTCTGGAGCTTAACTGTAAGTTGAGTAAAGATGAAGGTGATCTCCTTCCTGATGCTACCCTGTATCAACAACTTGTAGGTAGTCTTATCTACCTAACCATGACTAGACCGAACATTTCCTATGCGGTTCAGATTGTAAGTCAGTTTGTTTCTGCTCCACGTAAACTTCACTATTCTACAGTTCTCCGGATTATTCGTTATGTACAGGGTACACTATCACATGGTTTATTTTTCTCATCCTCTTCATCCACGCAGCTCTGAGCTTATGCAAATGCCGACTAGGCAAGTTGTCCTGACACTCGTCGCTCTACTACTGGCTGGTGTATATTCCTTGGTGATTCTCTAATTTCTTGGAAATGCAAGAAACAACAAACAATCCAAGTCATCTACTGAAACCAAAGTACAGAGCCATGTTTTCAGTATGCAGTGAAATAATCTGGCTTAAGGCACTACTTCATGGCATGAATATTGATCACTCATCTGTTATTCCTCCGTTTACTGACAACACGAGTGCAATCAAGATTGCAACCAATCCTGTATTTCATGAGCGCACTAAACATATTGAAGTGGATTGTCACTTCATTCATGACCTTCTCCATGCGGGTCACATCTCTCTCCCACATGTCTCATCGGGTCTACAGCTTGCGGATCTCTTCACCAAAGCCATGACCAAAGCCCGACATAATTTTCTTGTTGACAAACTAATGCTTATACCCCAGCATCAGTTTAAGGGGGAATGTAGAAGAACTATTGAAGGGTAGTTTTGTAATTCTACTATACTTTATTATTCTTTCTTGTATTGTAATAGGCGTGTACTTTAGTGTACAGTTCTTTTGTTCTCTTTGTAAAGACAATCTTGTCCATTTACCTAAGATTAATATAAATATCTCTTTTCTGGGTTGGTTCGATGAGATTAATCAACCCTAACAGATCTGAACCTCTGTCACTTTCCTTGCTCTTTCACTTTCTCACGAACTGACATCACCTTCCCAGTGTACCGGTCCTAGATCAAGCAACCATCATGAGAAAAAGTAAGTATTACCCTCATCAACAAGTTAACCAACATATACTAGATTAGTAGTAAGGTTAGGAATAAAAGAGGTCTTTGAAAGATGGAAGGACATAGTGAGTGAAAATCTTAGGGACAAATCATTACTACCAATGATGTTTAATTATTCACCTTTGCAATAACAATGTGTTTATAATGAATCTTAGTAAGGTAGTTCGGCTTATTAGGATAGACCCCTGTCATATGATTAGTAGCTCTAGAATCAATAATCCAATGTGAAGGAGAAAAGCAATAACTAGAGAACTTACCAAACAAGCCAATAGCAGAAACGGAAGAAGAGAGCAGATTATACCAATTACCAAATTTTGTTTTCATCCATTGATACAAAGGAATCACCTTTAATGCCAAAGTGATATTAGAAGATGGCCCTCTATTACCTGATGCACAAGGCTGAATTTTTTTTGAGCAATCTTAGGTGGTCGAATAGGACAATCTGGAATTATGTGACCATGTTGTTTGTAGTATGTAGAAACGTTCTTCTTACAATTGGATGCAGTTTGTTTCTTATTTCCATGTGCTATAAAGGCAGTGTCAGTTCTAGAATCTACTACTTTTCCATCCAGTCCAGTAGTGTCAAGAGTCTAGTCTCTTCCCTTAGAAATTTCCCCATTACTGAATCTAAGTCTGGAAGAATTTCCCTACTCAAAATATTAAACCTAATTATCCCATACTCAAGTCTAAGCCTCATGAAAAATTGATTCACCTTTCTTTTCTCAAAATGTTTCTAAAGATATTGCACACGCTCAGAAGAATCTGAAGGATCAATATGTAATAATTCATACTCTGCCCATAAGTCCAGAAATCCGACATAATACTCTTGTATCTTTCTGTCCCCTTGACAATAAGCAAATATTTCAAATTCGATATGACATTGTTTAGACATATTTGACTGATGGTAAACTTTCTTTAGATAGGCATACATTTCATATGTTGTTTGCATCCTTCACATAGGCACAGCAATATGGGTCCTCTATAGAACTCAGTATCCAAGATACTGGTTTTCCGTTATCGAGCATCCATTGCTAGTAACTAAGCTTTGGCTTCAGATTCATCTGGTTTAGTAACTTTGCCATTCAGATAACTTTCCAAGCCTTTTCCCTCAACAAAGTAACCAAAGTGGAATTTCCACATGCCGTAATTTGTCCCATCAATTTTCTTCGGGATAACATCAACCTTGTCAGCCATCCTAATGAATTACCACAGTCCAGAAGAGTAACAAATACAAACTCTAGGCCAAAAGAAGAACAAAACAAGGTTGCCACCCAATCAAACCACATTCAAACTGAGCAACAGTGATATGAATAGTCCAACAACACCCAAGAGATCAAAACTCAATAAAAACACCACCCAGGCAAAGGTATTAACAGGTGACAGTCCAAGAAAGGCAAGTTCACTGGACTGTCAACAACGGATGAGGGAAGAAGACCATTCAAATCTAATCCAATCCAAGAACCAACTGTATAAATACTTAAAACTGACCTGGGTGACACAGAATCTGGAGTTTAGTTTCAAGTTGATTGGTGCAGCCAATTAAGAGAAAGAAAGAAAACTTCAATTCTGACTGCAGTTTTCCAGAAAAATCCAGGAAACACCATGCTGAACAGAACAGCTACTTGAGGTCTTCTAACCAGATGAATAACAGTCAATTTAGCTGCCATAAATCTTCTTTCAATCCTCTAATAGCATATTTAATCAAAGGCAGGTTTGTAGGACCTGCTTTGTTACCATGTCAACCCTAGTATAAGCAAGGAGAAACAGTTTCAGGGGTGTCGAGTAAATCAGTCAACCCCACCCCAAAAGGCCTCTTGCATACTAAAGAGAATATATTATGTATAGTTACAAATGTGTCCTTATGGGGCTGAAAGAAAATAAAAGAAAAGAAAACAATAAAGCTGATATATACAGTGTACAACAAGGGCTATCCTAATATGATGTATCAAGTATCTTCACAGGGCCCATGTCCATGAAGCCCATAGATGTTGGGTAGGGCAAAGAACTTGAGTCATATGTCTTTAACCCTTTGAACAGAGACGAGGCTTATGGGCTTTTAAATTACCATGCGACTGACAAGGGAGGGATATTGATGGACGGTAATTCCGGTCCATCATCGTCCTCTCCGTTAAGTTTTTGGCTGAAAGAATTGGAGATGACTGTTAACAGACACCTTTGAGACGATCCTCAGGGAACTTAAGAGGCTAAAATTGAGAAGTCAATAGAGGAGGTTATGGGCGAGTTACAAGATTCTCCTTTTCGCGGCTAATGAGAAAATTAAAATTGATTCTATTTTGGTCATTGCAGATAGAGGGGAAGGTACTAGAAAGAAGTTGGAAAAAGGAAAAGGAAAAGGTAGAAAGGGACTTTAGGAAGGATGTAAATGAAAAGGAGAATAAATCAAGAAAGCAGCAGGAAAAGGATGGATTGGACAAGAGAGCAGATGGAAGGGGAGAAATGGAAGGGATTGGGGATAAAGAAACGAGTATACCAAACAAAAAGGACTTATAGAACGAAACCTATTGATGAGGGCCAAGGTTTAAAATTTAGATATGATATGCCCGATACAGGGTGTATCGTATCGTATCGTATCTTTGAAAAACAGACACAGGATACGCATGGAAATTGGGCGTCTCTTCTTTTTTCATGCATATCGAACCGTATCGGGGGTGTATCGGTAGCGTATCGACAAAAAAAGATACGGCCAAAAACTTAAAAAAGAAAATAAAGGGGGAAAGCAAAATTCTTTTCCCTGAAATAAGCCTTCTTTCACTCTCAAATGACTCTAAAACTCCAAACCTCATTCCTAGAGTGCTAGATTTGCAAAAATTGCAAGAAACAAGTGTTAATAGTTAACTTTTTTGAAGATTTTTCAAATTTTGAAAAAATATGGCAAAAATAGGTAAGTTTTCTCAAGTTTTTGTAATACCTTATGATTTCTCTTTTTTTATTTGAATGTTTAAATTTATGTTGATCTACATTTCTTACATTCAAAATCACAATAATTTTGTGTTATTAGTAGATTTATGAAAATTTCATGAAGATATTTGGGGAAAATATAAATTAACAAAAAATTTAAAAATGTAATTTTTTCTCTGCCTATAAAGACTAAATATGTTTTAGATCTATGGATTTATTTATCATATCCATAGAGCAATTTAAATTTCTTCTTTAATATTTTTTTATTTTTTTTATTTTTAGAATTAAAAAATAAATAATAATTAATTATATTCTATCATTTTATCACAATAATTGAATATATTATAATTCTATGGATGATCTATCATATCCACAAACCAATTGAAATTTCTTCTTTAATAATTATTTTTTTATTTTTTTATTTTTAGAATTAAAAAGTAAATAAATAATTAATTATATTTTATCATTTGATCACAATGATTGAATATATTATAATTCTATGGATGATCTATCATATCCACAAAGTAATTGAAATTTCTTCTTTAATAACTATTTTTTGAATATATTATATAATGTTTATTTATTTTTTATAATTTTTGGAAATAAATAATAAATAATAAATAAATCATTAATTATATTTTCACTTAGAAGTTAATGCATGTTTTATGGATGGATAGGAGATTTGGGTTTTTCCCATCCCATAAAACATTAAGACTTAAGAATTATAATTTATAAATTATAGTTAAGCATAGGATTTTTAATGAAATTATAATTAACTACAATATATTTCTTCATAAAACCATTAAAATATATTAATTTAATGTATATACACCTCATTGAAGTCTTATATTTAGTGTTATTGATGTATTTTTATGATTTATTAAAGTATTTATAGTGTTTCCAAGTGTATCTATGCGTATCTGAGTTTTTCTCCTATACGCTTGCGTATCCAAGGCGTATCCCAATACGTCTCTTAAAATTGCCTTTCCGATACACTTGGCATTTCTGATACTTTGAACCTTGATGAGGGCTTGGAAGCAGAAGAAGAAGAGGAGGAAGATGCAATTATGATGGATGAAACACATGAAATCGAGAGGAAAACTGATTTGGAAATGGTCATTAACAAAAAAGTGGAGGTGAGTAAAACACTGGATTATTTTTCTTGGGGGTGAGGAATTTGCAAGGAACGCCTTCAAAGAAGTGGAAGAAATTTCTGGTAGTGTGTTAGGGGTTCATGAGAAGGACAGTTCAAATCTTGTGGACCAATCTACAATCATTGAAGCAGAGAAGGGTGTGGTTTTGATAGCGGAGCAAGTTTTTAAGATGAATGAAGTTGTAGAACCTAAAAGGATAATGATAATCTTGGGGAGAATAAGAGTTTTGAGGTCATTCCCATCACAGCTAAAAGTTTCATACACCAAAAAAAATAACCGAATTGTGCCAGTCTCGAAGGTTTTTGCTAGATTGAGGGGAGGCTTAGTTCAGGTTGGAGTTAACAAGTTATTGGGGGGAGGGGTAAATTTAGGACAATGTTCTAAAATGTGAGGCGTGATGCAAGGTGTTCCACTACCTAGAGGGATGAAGTGTAGTTCAGAACGTAAAGAGGTGCAAGCCTCTCGAACACAAGGAGGTGTAAACCTCCTTAAGAGGGGGGGTGAGGAGGAAGAAGAAGGAAGATCTCATTTTTCTCTATTTTTAATAAAAATCTTTTATATTAAGAAGAATGAAGATGCATAGCACTCCTTTTCTTTTCTTTCTTTTTCTCCTTTTTTTTCATCTTTTTCTTTCCCTTCCCTTTCTTTTTCTTTTTCTTTTTCTTTTTTTGATAAATTCCTTGTTTTCTTTTTTTCTTTTTCCTGTCTTTTTACATGAGGTGTGCACGAGGTGTACACCTCTAGCATGCCTCATGAAAAAAGCATATGAAGCATATGCCTCATAGGCGTCAGCGCCTCAGGCATATGCCTCAGGGTGTTTTGGGGGCACCTCCAGGCGTACACCTCCCATGCCTTTTAAAACACTGGTTCAGGGGCTTCAGGTGTCGTCTTTCGGTAGGTGGTTTTGTTAGTTTTTAGGGGTTGCTTGGTTGTTTCCTGGTGTTGGGTGATGCTTTGTCACCCTTTTTTTTATCAATACGCTTTGTCAGCCTTTTGTAATCCTTTTCTTTAGTTTAATAAATTTTCCTCTTTATCTTCAAAAAAAAAAAGTGCTGTTGGTATAGTTTATTTCTAACAATACAGAATACCAAGGAAAAAAAAAAAAAGCAGTAGAGACACACCCATCCAGCAGATGCCTTGGAATGTAACCACTTCGAGAGTTTCTTATGCGATGACTTTTTGATATCAAGTGTGGTACCTGGAGGTCTGCAAGGCAATACATGGTTTGACCTAGACACACATCAAAAAAGTGACAGGAAAAAAGATTAAAAAAATATTGTTAGCAGAGAAATAGTTTGAGACGTGATTGAAAAAAGTATATTACCAAGCTTTAATGCATTGATTCAAAGTGAAGGCATATCCATAATCCACTTAAACATGCTAATTCAGGCACTTCAGATTATATATATACACACACACACAGGTAAAACCACAATCACACAGACCAAGTCCAATATGTCCTTATGTACCAAGACCTGTAAAGCATCTTGAAAAAGCATGCCCTACTACAGTTATGTATCATGAACATATTATGTACGAAACAGTTCTGACAATTTTTTAAAGCTTTTTTCTTCTCTCTTAGTTCTAGCAGTGCAATTCTCTTAAATATGGTGTAAGGGTGTAATTATCCTTTCACTGTTATTTTTTTCAGACAATATATATACTAATGAAGTGAGTACTGCCCACTAATAATTTTGGTTGGTGGTGGTTCATTTCTCTTCTCTATTTTTGTCCTTCCTCTCTTATGCTGCTCTCTCCTTATTCCTTATTATTCTTTGCACATGACATAGAAACTCACTAAAGCTATCTCTGAAAATTGATATCCCCCTGAACATGATAGCAACCAGTATAAAAGTTTATTTGTCATATCAGATACACTGCACAAATTCTAAAAACCCAAATCATTGACTATAGTGGACAAATGAGAGTGTCAACCTGGTTGAGCCCATGGTATGACAAGGTCAAATGGGTAGCCTTATGTCATGGAAAATTGGAACCATTATCTTGAAAGGTCACACTACTATTTTCTAGAGCTATAACGTGGGCCCTGCCACCCACAAGACAGCACAGCCCAGAATGGTTCGGGCCATGCCTAGCTCAGCCTGAACCCCTGTGCAATGCAGGAATGGGGTTTTTGAGGCCCAAGGGCCACCACGGCACAGCCCACACAAACATATATTTAATAATATGTATATTTACATATAAATGTAATAATAATTGTATATATATACATATACTAACATATTAGTATGTAAATATATATGTATATATAATAATTATTACATATATATGTATATAAATTTTTATTTGCAATGTTATTATACTATTTTATTCCAATTTTATTGTAATTTTTTTCAATTTCATATTATTATATCATATATAAACAATTGTAAACATCAAAATTCATATTGAATAAAGTTTTAAGATTTTTTTCAATTTCTTGTCTATTTTGTTAATTTATTTTAATTTTTCGTTATTTTTTTAATTTTTCTAAAAAAATGTATCAACTTGTGGCATGGGCCTAGGACCGTGCCGAACTCCCCTCTTGGGGGATTCATGCCAAGCAAGCACGGTCCACTACAGTGCAGGCGACCCGTGAAAGTTTACACCTCTACTATTTTTAGGAGTATCCCACTCAATCTAATAGCCACACAGCACACAAAAAAGAAAAGATTTATTAAAAAGTAAAAGAAAGGGGTTGATTACAATCATTGCCAAGGTGTTAAGATAACACCCAAAACAACACCATTCAGAGTAACACATTGCATCAAAATAAAAAGACAGAAAAAGCAAATGATCTCTCCCCTACTTGAAAGCATTGTTAGCCATCTCCTTCAAACACTTCTTCTTGCTCATTTCTTCCTCATTCAACGCCTCTCATCCTTCATCTACTATGTTCTTCTTTGGTCTCTCTCCCTTCATACTCTTTTCAAAAGCTCTTCTTGCAAACTCCTCCCTGCCCCAGAAAAACAAACCTAAACACTTGCCGACCCTAACATCCTGCCAGCCAAACTCTCAATCTCCACTCCTCCTCTCTTCTCCTTACTAACTAAGAAACCTCACCAAATCCCTTCTCTACATTACAACCACCCTCCTTTTCCTTTTTCCTTTTCCTCTCTTCTACTTTTTCTTATAAACTCTCTTGTATTTGTTTGTAGGACCAGCCCCAACCAGTCCTTTCAATCTTAAAAAAACTTTAGTAATATGAACTATATGAGACTTACTTGAAATCGAGCTTTCTTCAATACCCCCAAATCACCAATGGCTAGGGGTGAGCAAGAAAAACCAAAAAACCAAACCAAACCGAAAAACCGATAGAAACCGAACCGAAAATCCGGTTAATCAAACCGGTCAGTTTGGTTTCAGTTAGGTATTTTTGAAAAACCAAAGGTACCGGTTCGGTTTCAATTAACCAATATAGAAAACCAACGGTTAACTGAACCGACCGGTATACATATATTTCTATATATTTTATTTATACTTATGAATATTATATATATCTTTTATATATATTTTATATATATTTTATATTGTCTATATATTATAAATTAATAAATATGTATTATATATATAAATATATATTTATAATAATATAATATATTATTTATTATTTAAAATATAATATTTTATATATCTATTTCTAGTTTTTTGTTATACAATTAGATTTTTAATAATATATATTATAATTATAAATATAAAAAAACCGAAAAACCGATGAACCAAACTGATAGTTAACCAAATTGGTCAACCGGTTAACCGATCGGCTTTGGTTCGGTTTCGGATACCGTTTTTCCAAAAAACCGGTAATACCGGTTCAATTTCAAAAATAGGCCCACCAAACACCGAACCGTGAGCACCCCTACCAATGGCTCCTTTGTTCACAATTTTTCCCTTCCAACCCAAATCAACTCCATTCCTACCAACTAGGACTTCGATTTTTAAGTATTTCTCATAGTCTTCCGACAAGCCACTCTCACCCTCTTTGCCTGTAAGGCTGCAACCTTTACACAGCAATTGACTTCTAAAATTTTATCTTCACCCCTAATAGAGACGTCCCCTCCTCTCCCTTCCCTTCTTAACACTCCTTTCCCCCTTTAGAACTTCCTCCATTTCTGTCTTCCATTCCTGCCTCATCTTCCTCCCTCCTTCCACCTCTTCTAACCTTGCAGCAACCTGGTCTGTCAAAACTAATCTCCCCCACATGTAATGCTTCAGCTTGAACCTCAACCAAGAAGGAACTAAAACAAATCATGTTTTTTGATGAATAATAATAAGTTTATTGATTCAGAAGCAACTTTAGAGTGAGTTCATACATCATCCCAACGAGAGGCACGAGCTGCAGCCCCTCCTTGAATCTTACAAGTAAACTAGGAAAGAAAAACAAGAATCACAACTGAGCCCAAAATAATTCTTCCCTATTTACCCCTTGCTTAGCTAACACATCTGACAAAGTATTTGCCTGCCAATCAAACAACAACAATACCATATCTGTTTCGGTGTTTCTAATTAGATTTCTTACCATTTCCGTCTTTTCCATCCCTCAAACCTCTCACATTCCAACTGAGAATCTTTATCCCTCTTCCCCTCCCCCCCTCTTTACTCATTCTCGTCCAAATTGTCCTCTTCTTCCTCTTCCTCGTTCCACCCCTTGTTTTTCTCTAGGATTTCTCTTTTTCTCTCCTTCTCTTCTTTCTTCTTCTGCTCAAATTTATCAAACGCAATTTTGGCAAAACCTTCCCCACCCTAGAAGACTAATCCAAGTGATTTCCCAATCTGAACCTCCCTCTCTACCAACTTTTCTATATTAACCTCCCCATCTTGTATTACCTCTGAATCAGTTCGAACAATTTGAGGGGAGTGCACGGTTACCTCCTCTCCTTCCCCCTACCTTGTTTTGTTAACTCCCTCTCTACCAACCAGGTTTTGATGTTTCGCCATGACTCCATTGATTACAATGGATAGACATGTCACAGCATGAACAAACACAAAGTGCTATTTTACAAAAAAACGTGAGCAATAATGCACCACTAGTAAATAATAAGGTAAGATGATTAAATCCACTAGAATAAAGCTCTCAAACCAAGAAGAGGGGCCAGAGAACATGAGTATGTATGTGTCTCTGTGCACATGCAGAGGTAGAAAATAAAAATTATAAATAGGAAAGGATACACCTCTGGTTAATAATAAGATACGATGACTGTATCAAGTAATATATGAGAAAGAGAGAAGGGATAAGAAGCAGAGTATATATTATATATATTACCATAATATGCTTCCAGGCATTGGTAAGTATTTATCTGTCACACTTGTGCGCAAGGCTTGCAAAAGGCATTTGTCTAAAAGCATATCAACTTCTTCACTAGATAGAGCATGTTGTTCCTTCTCACCATTCAATTCTTCAGTGGAAATATCATCAGTTGCCTTCAATCCACTCATTTCTGTGGTTATTTCTTCTATAGGATCTTTAATATCAGTCTGTATTGAGGTAGCAAGCTCTTCTTCTTGATGGATATCTTGGACATCCACCAATTCCCCCTTTTCTGCCTTGTCAGTGCCATTTTGTTCATCACTAGAAGCATTGTTTGCATCTGTACATTTATCAGATGTTTGACAAACCGGTAATAAAGCAGGATCTTGAAGGACAACATCTTCCAAGAATCCTGCATTTGGCACATAATGGCCCTCTGCAGACTCCCTGAAAGAAACATCCACAAAAGTAGAGCACATGTTCAAGTTAGAAAGCCTACTTGAACAACTTAGTCCAAAAACCAAAATCAACTTCCACCCTATACTTGCCAAAGTGAATCCCTATAGTAATGTGTTATACGCAAAGCCTTTCCTCTTAAACCAACTTTTAATGCTTCTACACTGCTCATGGTAGTAGACCCAACCTGCACAAGGTTTGCTCTATATTCAAAAAAGGAACCCAAACAATGTGTACATATCTGGTTAACATTGCGAATTATAAATCTGGTAACGACAGCAACAATGCTTTCAACTGTTGGAGAACTGAAGCTCAAAAATACTTACAGCAATAGGAGCTGGATTGCTAGGGACTTTTACAGCCCATGCTTCCCCTGCTAAAAATGAAGGTAGACCTTCTGCAGGTATACTAATACCAGGAAACATCAAATCTGCACCACCAATCACAAAACGAGACACCTCACCACCCTTGAGAATGAAAGCCGGTAAGAGTTCAGGAACCTTCCAGAGTGCATACACTGCAAAAAATGAAAGACATAAGCTAAATAATGCATGCAAAAACAACATTGTATTACAAATAAATTAGGCAAGCACAAGAATTAGTGTAGCCTGTACATCGTCAAGCATTCTTTACAACCATCGGAAACCAAACCTAACTCTTCACATGCTTTCTGTGCAAATAACATACCATCAACAAGGAAGCACAACAATTAAACAATTTAAACATGCAACAAGACATAATCTCCCCACCCAAGGGCCGGATCTTCTAATTCAACCACAGAAGCAAGTTTTGTCTTTATAAGTACAAATAGCACAATACAATGAAAATTATTTAGGATGTTTTGCATCTACTCCCCATGCCTTAGTTGTTTTTATATTCCCCCCTAAAAAGGCCATTACCCAATGTTGGTCAGTCCCAGCTATCTGGAGTCTTGGGAGGGGTAGACTGGATACAATCCAAACCTCTGCATTTTTATTTGCACAAAGTGACCACTCACAGAGTCAAACTTTTAGATTCCTGTCTATGTTTTCTCATTTTACATTTCTCACCTTTTTTACAGATTGACTGCATTCATGCCCCTTCTGGTACAAGCAACCCAAGACCATTAATTCAACTAACCTTTCAATCTCTCAAATTAAAAATGGAATCCATTATTTTTTCACCAATTTGAAACTAGGTGTACCTCTTCCATTACCTTGTTCAACAATCCATAACAGATGATAGATTGAGGAGGATGTTTTTCATACAGTTAGAGAAGGATAGGCAAAACGGTGCATTTGGAGTCTCATGTGATAGGTGAATGGCACTTTGGACAAAAGGAAAATTCAATAAAATAGTTGTAAAGCCAGCTATGTTGTATGGAGCAGAGTGTTGGGAAGTTCAGAAATAGCATGTCCAAAAAATGAGTGTGGCAGAAATATGAATTCTTAGATGGATGAGTGGTAAAACTAGAAAGGACAAGGTCAAAAATGAAATCATATGAAGTCATAACAAGGAACCTAGGAGTAGCTCCATTAGGTGATAAAATCAAAGAAAGTACACTAAGATGGTTTGGTCACATGCATAAAAGACCACCGAGGCATCTACAGCACCTGTTGGAAGAAATGATCTGTTACAAGTTGAAGGGGCTGAAAGAACTGGGGGGAGACCGAAAAGGACTAGTAAGAAATGATTTAAGTGCCCATAATTTTGAGATTTCAAAATTAAAACAAAACTAAGACAACTACTTTTAGTCCTTTTCCTTTAAAAAATTTGGGTGAGATCATGGCAGTTTTGTCTCTTCAAGCTTTGAACCAATGGTTTTATGTTGCTTTTAATGGCAGGGGCTGGATGCAGTTTATCAGTAAAAATAGGGGGATCAATGCAAAAATATAGGGAAAATATACAAAATTACTAAAGCCTGGAGGCACAGATGCAAGAATAATAGGGAGAGACCATGGAATAACATATCTAATACCAGATTAAAAAATTCATATTGTAAGCATGCCCAAAGAAAAGGTATGAGAAACAAGAACCAGGATGGAATTTGACAAAGAACTGGGATTAGCATATCGAACATGCTGGCTGACTCTTTGGCAAGAGCAGGGGTTGGAAGAGACTGTCTAAATTGTTTTTGCCCTGGGCCAGGACATAATATGTAAAAGATGTTTCACTTTTTCTTTTTCTTTTAGGTTGACCATATGATGACCTAGATTGTATGATTTGGCTTACTTCCTAGCTTATTGGGGCAGTATGCTGTTTTTTCTAATGGAATATATTCTGTTAATTATCAAAAAAAGAACCAGGATGAAATTTGACAAGTGAAAAAAAAAAGTCTATACTGTTCAATACATATTTCAATACCTGTGGGAAATATTTCATTGCCTCGCCCATCAACATCAAAAAGCATTGGAAATCCACCTTCTACACCATATACAAGTACCCGGTTTGGGAACTTTGCAACTGTTATCTCCACCTAAAGCACGAATCCATGATAGGAAGGATCAGTCTATAATCAATTCATAAATGAAGTATGGTCATCAGCAAGACCAGTCTAAGAAGAACATCATATGGTTTGAATTAAAACTCAAGCATCAAACCATATGGCATTCCCCTTAAAGTGAAAATGAATGTCAATATTTCTCCTTAAATATCTAAATCATATAAGAGTTTTCTTTCTTTTTGAAATAGGAATGAAACAAGATGACCCTAAAAATTCCACAATAAAAAATAACAAGTTCAAGTTAAAACATTTGATGGTACGAAGCATAAACAAATGATCCCGCATATTTTACCCTTCAGATCTCATTTCTTCTTTTTTTTTTTTTTGATAGGAAACGGTAACTTTCATTAACTAAAAAACCAGAAATACAACTGTCACCTACAAGTGTAAGGTGACCCCTGAACATAATTCAAATTACAAAAACTCCTGATTCACCCCTTGCTTTGCTAGGTTGTCAGCTAAAGCATTTGCTGACCTCCTAGTTCAAACAACTTGAGCATCCAGCTCTCTTTTAAGGCTCAACAATCCCTTACAGGTTGTCTAAGGGACCAAGTTCCCAAGCTGTTTGATTGCAGCCAACCTACTACTAATTTTGAGTCCCCTTCTACCTTTTATTGGCCTACAAAAATAGGGAGAATTATGTGGAGATGTGCTCGTGCTGCCTTGACTTGGACTCTTTGGGAAGAAAGGAATCTCAGAAATTTTCAAGATAAGGAAAGGAACAGCCAAGATTTGAAAGACTATGTGTTAAACAGGGCAACACATTGGCTGAAGACCTTGGAAATCTTTCATCAATTCTCCTTTAATGACATTTGGAGAAATTGGTCAGCAGTAACAAAGTGTTCATCTCTAAAGGACAAATCAATTACAAGCTAGTCTCCTCCACCCGAAGGCTCAATAAAGTTGAACGTTGATGGAAGCAGCATGGGTAATCCAGGATTATCCGGAGTGGGGGGTGCTTTGAGAAATGAGAAGGGAGAGATTTTGTTGCTCTACTCAGGTCCCTTGGGAATTGGGAATTCCATCAGGGCAGAACTTTTAGCTGCTGTACAAGGGGTCCAATTTGCAAACCAGCTGAGGGTACAACACCTAATAATCGAGGGGGATTCCAAAGTGGTGGTGGGTTGGTTGAAAAATTCTGAAGAGGCTATGTGGCGATACAAGAATGAAATGAAGAAATTTAGATGGTTGACAAGGAATATGTTGGTCACTGTACAGTGGGTGGGGAGATCAGCAAATACCTTGTCAGATAGATGTGTTAGCTAAGCAAGGGGTAAATAGGGAAGAATTATTTTGGGCTCAGTTGTGATTCTTGTTTTTCTTTCCTAGTTTACTTGTAAGTTTCAAGGAGGGGCTGCAGCTCGCGCCTCTCGTTGGGATGATGTATGAACTCACTCTAATTTGCTTCTGAATCAATAAACTTATTATTATTCATCAAAAAAAACAAAAAGCCCTTACATTTGGAGGTATCGGAGCGATCCAAACTTCTTTAACAGGAAAGGAGGTAACCGGGGGTTAGAAGGGGGCACCAAAGCATTGAAAAAGGAAGAACAAGAAAAGCAACCTGAAGAAGATTCAGTCCAAATTCTACTATCAAGACAAGACTGGTCCAAAAAAACTGAGCTTAGAAGAGAGAAAAGATCATCTGCCAATCTGAGTCCCTCAAACCTCTCCTTAGACCTAGACCCCAAGAATCCCTAAAAACACGAAAAGAATAAATAACTTGAAATTTTTTCAAAGGGAATGTAAGTTTGGGAATCTATCGTTAAGGGGAGATTCCCCAAGCATCTGATGCTTGTGGAACAAGACATGAAATATTATGATATACATTGTACAAAATCATTCAGCAATTTTTACCTTAGGAGGAAGTATGGCATCAATATCAGCATCTGATGCTTGTGGAAATCTTTCCTTTACAGTTCTTTTGAGCTTCTTACGATCTGCACCAGACAAGCGTTGCAGGGACTTTGCCTCAATAGACTTCTTGAACATGATGTGATCCTTTGTAAAAAATCACCTAAATTCAGAAATTCTGGTCAACAGGCCAATTTAATAAAAAATTAATGATCATAATTTCTATTTAAATAAAAAATATAATATTTGAAAGTTATTATATTTGGCAAAGATGAGTTTATATACACTAGCATGCAAGCAAGTGGAGACTCAAAAGCCAAAACATATGATAGTTTTGAATCATGCTACTAGTGCCCTTACTTAGTTTAGAGGTTGGGCTTTCTTCACAAGCTTCATATCTTGCTTGGAACTTTACAAGGAAGAATGCAAAAGCGATCCCATTGAGGGAAGGTCCATCTTATCATACAAGATATTCAGATTCAATCTTGATTGTGGAATATTTAGATCCAAGAACTTCTCTAGATACTTTTTGGAATAATGCTTAGATGATGATGTACTCTAGATACTCTTTGGGAAACTTTTCTTTCTCTGTATTCTAATCAATAAACACTGTCATCCATATAAAGGAGCATTACAAATTCAGCAGTTTCATTGCAGTGCGCATGGTTCAAAATATTGGCAACATTTGGCAAAATTTCACTAAAACCTCTCCATTTGGCTAGGGGATGATATGAAATTTTCCAAGAATCATTTTTCCCCTAATATCTCTCATATGTTGCAAATATATCAGTGATATTTCAAGTGTCGTTGATAGACTATACATTAAAGGTTTAAAAGTTTACAATATCATCAGAAAATTTCTGATATTTCATTTAAACCGTCATACTTTTAAAAAAATCCTTTCATAAAAGAACAAATGGGAATTCAGTAATTGGATTGTTAGCCAACTATGCTGATACAATTCAGTTACCAAGTCACCATAATTTAATAGAAAAAGAAAAAAGGCACACAACTACAAAAGAGAATTCCCAATCTAATCAAAATATATAATAATAACAAAGAGTTAAAGACACAAATCAAAACAGTAAGTAAATGGCATACACAAAGAAGAGAAGATGGCAAAAAAGACTAAAAGGGAGATAGAGAAAAAGATACCCATTTAAGTTTCTTAATCTTCTCTTATTTGATTTATACAATTGTTTGGTATGGTTTTCTGAACCTTAAATGTGCAATTATATGTCTTCTAAAGATTCCTTGAAAATTATCAACTAATTCCATGCTTTTAGAAAACTTCATTGATTTTTTATTTTCCAAATATCTTGGTAAAATTTCCCAATTTTCCCATCTTTACATGGAAAAATGTCCATCTAGTGATTTAAAACGTGCACCTCAGGCACACCTAGCATGCACCTCGCCTAGGCACAGGCACAGCCCCTTTGGAAAGGTGTGTGCACTAGTGCGCCCAGATATGCACCTCAACTAGAACCCCTAGTATTTCTCTCCCATCCTTCTTAATACAAGATTTTTTTCATCAAACCAGTAGACTCCTAATCCTAAAATATAATGAAATGCAACTAAAACCACAAAACCAATCTCTTTATATATTTTAAGACCTTCACACGAACTTGTCTAGGCTTGCCTCAAGGGGCTTGACATCACATTAATAGGAATGCAAGATAATTAACATCACATTAATCACATGAAGTAATGCAATTAGGAGAGAAATAAACAGATTAGAATTTTCACATGTTTGAATTGTTGCAAAGCTAGCCATGCTGTATAGAGTAGTGTTGGGCAGTCAAGAAACAACATATCCAAAAAATGAGCATGGCAGAAATGTGAATGTTGAGATGGATGAGTGGAAAAACTAGAAAGAATAGGGTCAAAAATGAAGTCATTCTAAGGAACCCCAAGAGTAACTCCAATAGGAGAGGACAGGGAAAGAGGAAAAGGAAGAAAAAGTCAAAGGTGGAGAGGTTGATCTCAGATATTGAGGGAGAAATGGAATTCAGTGCCAGAGGGGATAGAAGAAAGGAGTCCAAGTAGGGAGTTTTCTGTGGTAACAAGGGTTACTTAGCAAGTTTTTTAATGAAGATTGTCAACTGGAACGTTAGGGCTTTGGGGAGTGCTAGGAAAAGGAGAGTAGTTTAAGGATCAGCTAAGGAGAGAGAAGCTTGATATAGTCTTGTTACAGGAAACAAGGTTACCAGAGCTTGACAAAAGTCGGATTAGAAGTGTGTGGGCAACTACAGTGAGCTGATCCTCATTGCCTTCCTAGGGAGCCTTTTAGAGGTTTGGTTACCATTTAGAGGGAGGATGTAGCCGAACCTCTAGAAGAATTGTTAAGCAACTTTTCAATCTCTTTAAAATTTAAAAATGTTGAGAATGGATTCATTTAGGTGCTAACGAACCTGTATGGGCCAAGCAGCTATAGGGAAAGAAATGAGATGTGGGAGGAGTTGTATGGAATACACAACTTGTGGGGGGACCTTGGTGTTTGGGTGGAGATTTTAATGTAATCAATTTTGTAGTGAAACCAAACGTCCATCAGTCTATCACAACTAGCATGTGAAAATTTAATGAGTTCATTAATAGTTGTGAGCTGAAGGAGATCCCCTTGTTGCAAACCATCTTCACTTGGTTAAATTTTCACATGCCACTTAACAGTTGGTTAACAACAGGTACTGGATTGGCACGTTTTGAAAGTTCGGGTACTGAATTATTGCGTTTTAAATTTCGGGGGCCAAAGTGGCACTAGGCCCAAAGTACAGGGTACTAATCGGGAATTTTCCCTTTTTCTATACATTCAGCAATAGCATATGGTATTTTGAGCAAAGACATAAAATATAGAAGCAGAAGGTGAGACACATGCCTGAACGAAATAGAGGAGCAAATCTGAATATTTAAAGAAATGAAATGTTCTAAGAAACTTAGTGGCACATTAGTTGGAACATCAAGTTATTTAACACAATGGTTGCACATTCAAGTACTATACAGTTTTAACAGTTAACCGGCTAAACCATTTAAAAACATCATATCTAAAATTTGGTAAACTATATTGTTTTCTATGATTCTATGTTCTATAACAAAATAAAGACAATTAGTAAGTGTTAAATCAGAAACTAATCAACAGATAACAAAATTATCTAAAAGCATTTAAGTTCAAATATTAGGGAAACAAACTTTTAATCAAGCATAGCAGAGACTCAGTGGCAGCTACATACTAGGGTGTATAGCTATAGACCAAATGAACACATACAATATCAAGAATCTGAAACAAAAAGAAGCATAGAACTTAAAAATGGAGTGTAGTTGTAAATAAGACTACAGTTGAGAAAACCTGTTCCAATTTCACAGAAGTGTTAGGCTCTGTGTACAGTCAAAAATAATCTGTTTGCAAAATTGAAGTTGCTCCAGTGAGAATATCTATTTCCACTTATGAAGGTAAGAGCTTCATTTGTTAGTATTCTATTTATAACTGGGCTCAATTCAAGCTCACTGTTAAAATAAATACAAATACTACTTTATATATCCATATATACTATTATTTATTAAGTCTATATCATTGAAATATCAGTAGCATCATTAACCCTCAAAAGTCCAAAGAAGGAAGGAAGATTGCAGAATATGTTATTAAGAATTCAGTAGCTTTGTCGCTTATTGGGAATGTGATACTATAATGTATCTCCTGCCTCCTAAAATGACTCAATTAATTAGTATCCCTTCATGTAATGTAATACATACATATTGTTAGCATAATGAATGAGTTCATGAATTGCATTCTTTGTAAAAATAAAACACTTGGGAGTTAAAAATTAGCTCCAAAAACTAGTAGGATATGGATAACCACAAGCACAATTTCAATTCCATTATATTTCAATATATGTATAAACATCAAAATTTTCAGAAGGATTTCTTTATTCCTACAACCAGAAATACAATTTGTCGAAAGGTCCAAGGTATTTAATTCTTTGTTTTTAATATCTCAGAAAGTTCATGCAAATTTCATAAATTTATTAAAGAATTCCCAAGTTTAACATGGAATCGAGTAGAAAAGCTTTTTACGGGCCGGTGAGCGGCAGTTTGGTTGGGTACAAAACCAAGTTTATCACTTGAACTAACGCAAAATGGAACCAGTTAACAGAAGAACAGGACGGTTCAATAAAAATTCGTCCAAATTATCAGTTATTCCCAAAAAGAAAAAGTAATCAGTTTCTTCCCCAAACAGAATCAATTTTCCCTGATCAAAGAACAAAAAACTATCGGTTCTTCCCAAGACACTGCATCATGGCCCAAAAAAAAAAGATGAGAGGAGGAAGGGAAAATTAAAAGGGAGGAAAATATATCCACCTGTTTAAATTTTCTCTCAAAGCTCAAGACTCGATCTTAGCTGGTTTTGTTAATTCCTTGCATTGATTTAGGATGTAACTGGGCTCACTCAAGACCTCAATCCATGGCAGAGCATGGCAACTCTCCGTTCTAGGGCTTAAAAATATCGGTTTGTCCCATTTCCTCGTTTTTAACCCTAACGTTAAAATAGTTAAACTCCGCACGTGCGAAACGCTGTGAAAAATTAGATGGTGCTTGGTAGTAAGTAGTAACACTACAAAATTAATAATAAAAGTTGGGGCTTAAAAAATTTAATGGTAAGTGAATGTCAAGACGCCGTTTTGTGATTTTTCAGGGATTAGTAAATGTGTATGTAGGTGGAAATTTTAGATAATGCTAATGATAATGAATATTTATATTTTTTATAATTTTTATATTTTATATATATAAAAGTATTTTTTCATTTATTTTATTTAATATTTTGAATATGTAATATTAATGAAGTGCTCAAATGTTCTCTACACATTTCAGGTATTTTATCAAAAATTTTTGTATTTTTATCTTTTTAATTTTTATAATTTAATTATAACATCATTGGTTGATTCATTTGACCTAGATGGTTGACTTGTTTATTTGCCACCTAAATAGAAGAACAATTTCATTTTTGAGTTAGTTTTAAGAAAATATAATTTTATATTAGTATTGGATACTAATCTAATTAATATAATTTATTGGTGAGAATATATTTTTTTCTGAAAAGGAATGGGAGGAGTGTTTCCAGTAATAAGAGTGGGGGTTAATACCTTAAGTATATTAGTTGGTGATAAGAAACTGAATAAGGTGAAAAATAGTAGTTCAAATTACATTTTCTACCCTCATAATTAGAGAAGGACTAAATTCAAAAAAAAATGAGTATTTTACTCAAAAAGAAGTTTCACAAGCTCCTTCCTACTTTTAATAGTAGTATAAGTATCGATATGTTCAAAATTTATACAATTTGTTTATATTTCTATAAATAAAATATAATTCTTATTTATCACACTTTCTACAAAGTTTATGTATATTTTTTAATTTTTTAGATTAACACATTTGACTTGAAAATTGAACTATTGACTTGCCACGAAATAGGAAAATAATTGCATATTTTTTATCAATTTTAAATTTTGTATTTCATTTCCATCTTTAATAAAAACTCTTACAAATAAAAGTATAGCCTATAGTAATGTAATCAGAATTTCATTCCCTAAATTTATTTATCTACAAAAGCAAGGAAAGGTAGAGTGTTATTCTAAATTCTAACTTATTCCATGAGATCTATAACTACTTTTGCAACCCCGTCTTTATCTAAGTGTGTTTCATAACACTTTTTGAATTGAGAATGAAGGTAATTCTTAAGTTGTCCGGCCATCAAAATGATATAACACATATGAAACCTTAGTTTCACAGACTTTTTCAGGTTAACATTCACCACAGCATTAATGGCTTAGCACTTCATGCTCCCCGCATGAATGAATAGATAGTGAAATGTTGGCTCTAAGATCAACATGTAGATTTATGGATTCTTGTTTATTATACTTATTTTTCTTTAATATATGAACAATATAAAATATTAGGGATGTGCCTAATTTTTTCAATACTTTTTTTATTTGTTGTATTTATTTATATTTAAAATTTGTATTGTTTAACTATAACATCACAGGTTGACTAAATTAAATTGCTTACCCACCACATAGATAGAAGAATGATTTCATTTTTGGTAAATTAAAAAAAAAACATGGGTTTAATCTATCTATACTACCTTAAAAAGTAAGAATAGCTTCAAGAATATTTCTAGAATTTTGTGATGACAAAACTTACCCCTCTATATTTAAATTTATTGATAAAAATGAGGGCAACAAGGGTAATTAATTGTTGATATTAAATGAGTTGAAAAGAGTTAATTCTAAGATATTCAATGCATTCAATTATCTCTCATTAAATCCAACATTTAAGGTATTAATTTGTGTTAACCTTCATTGAATTATATATTTAACGTTTCTTTGTTTCTTCTCATTATTAAATTCTATAATTAAATACATACATAATAAATTAATAATTTCAATAACATAAAAACTTATACTTTTAAAATCTACCTGGAAAAAATAGTGTTTTCATCTAGGTGGTGGTAAGAAATTAAACCATTTGGGTCAAATGGGCCAATCCATGTTGCCACAATTAAATAATAAAATAAAAAAATATAGAAAATGAAAAAATATAGAAGTTAAAAAAATGGGAACGTTTTTAACATCATATAGTTGACATATTAAACAATAATAAGTATACGTTTTAAAAACCGACTCAGAGGCCGACATGCTTTTGCCTTCGAGTCACAAGTCACCAGTTCGATTGTCAAGGTCAAACCAGTCAAACTGCTTTGCGTCAACACTGTGTGTGTGTGTGTAAAAATACATATTTTATCAATAAATAGTATAATCATGTTTTACATATATCATAGTTATGTTTTACATATATTTTATAATTATGTTTTATATATAACATATAATATATGTATTATGTTACATTTATTTATGTTTTTTAATTTTGTGTTAATTTTTTTATTTATAAAAAATATTAAAATTTGCATTTTGGGGCCAAAAAATGGGTTTTTTCGTGAAAATAGCAAGATAAGGCGCATAATGCCCTTGGGACGTATAGATCTTGAAAAGTTACTCAAAAATTAAAAAAAGAAAAAGATAACCCCAATCAGACATCGGAGTGCAAAGTTATGATTTCCAAAAGTTTGAACATAATTAAGTATGCAATCTACGACTTGGTTACTGGGTCGAATAGGTCAATGGTTGAACTGCCCAAGTTAGACGGTTTTTAACCAAAAGAGGGGGTTTCAACAAAACCAAACCTAGAATCAAGGCCGAATGACTATTTGAACGGTTCAATCGGGCGGGTCAACAAGTTGAAAACATTTATAATAAATAAGAAATGTTTTAATTAATGATGGAAATGAAATGTAAAATTTAAAACCAATTGGAAGTAAAACCATTTTCCTATTATCTCTCATTAAATCTCATATCTAAGGTATATTCTCTTATTAAATCCTATATTTAAGATATATCTTTCTCATCATTAAATCCTACTAATTAAATCCACAACATTAATTTTAATAATATAAAAATAAATATTTTGAAAACAAAACCATTTTATTTCCTTTCGGTGGTGGGTAAGCAACTCAACCACCATCACAAAAAAAAAAAAGCAATTCAACCATCTGGGGTCAAATCCTCTAATAAATAATTCCATAATTAAATAATAATAATTAAAATAAATAAAATATATAATACAAAAAAGAATTGAGCATGTCATTAATATTGTATATTCATTATACTGAACAAAAATAAGTATGAAATGTAAGAAGTATTTTTGTAAATGATGAAAATAGAATGCCAAAATTGAAATCAACCTAGAAATAAAATGATGTCATAGTCAAATAATAAAATTTTTAAAAATAGAAAATACAAAAAATCACAAAAATAAATATTATGCATAAGATATAATTTTATCAATAATGGAAATGTAATACAAAATTTAATGTCAACCTAAAAATCAAACTATTTTCTTTTTGGGTTGTGGGTTAGTGGTTTGGGTCAAATGGAATAATCGATGATATAATAGTTAAATAATAAATATTTAAAAAATAATAAAAAAGTACAAGTAATCAAAAGAATATATAAAAAATTTTATATTAATTATGTCAAACAAGAATTATGTGTGATAAGTAAAAATTATGTATATAATGTAGATGAAATATATAATTTAAAACCGAGAAAGCAAAGCTATCTTCTTATTTAAATGGTGGGTCAATGATCCAACTTTTCAAAGAAATTCATGATGTCATAATTGAATAATACATATTTAAAAAAAGATAAAACACAAAAGATAAAAAAGTACAAAGTTTTGTCAAAGACATTTCAGAAAATTTCTAATGTTCTATAATCATCATATTAAATAAAAATAATTGTTAAAATAAAAATTATTTTTATTTAAGACATAAATGGAATACAAAATTTAGTAATAGTAGTAGTACTAGTAATAATAATAACAACAACAACAACAACAACAGCAATAATAATAATAATAATAATAATAATAATAATAATAATAATAATAATAATATTGTTATCATTATTATTAATAATTGTTATTATTATTATTATTTTAATTTAAAATTTCTGTAGGTGCACATTTAGTACAAGTATTTAAGTTTATTTTTAACAATATTGATACTTTTATTAATTTTTAATTTCTATCCTAATTATGGTATATCTAAAATTAAAGTAATTAATATGAAAAAAAATCAT
This sequence comes from Nelumbo nucifera, assembly GCF_055504915.1. NCBI lineage: Eukaryota > Viridiplantae > Streptophyta > Magnoliopsida > Proteales > Nelumbonaceae > Nelumbo > Nelumbo nucifera. The sequence continues at coordinate 68,557,222 of NC_142653.1, forward strand.
ACGTGCAATGCACGTGCTTAATTACTAGTATTCTTAAAAGTATTGGATATAGATTTAAGGGTAAATTTCTTAAAATACCCTTATGGTTAGCTAATTGACTAAGTGTACCCTTACTATTTGAAAATTGATTAACGCTACCCCTACAGTTTCTGACAATTGACTAATACTTCCCTTACTGTTAGCGTCCGTTAATAAAAAGACAAAAAATATCATTTTACCTTTTATTCTTCTTCAAATTTTCAAAACAAAACAAGGAAAAGGGGAAAAACGCTTGTGAGCTCCGGGAAGCTCATGGCCGATTCAAAGGAGTTGGAGTCACCACCCATTTTTTAGAGAAAATGTGCCCTCATTTTCAGGTTTGAAAAACTTGATTTAGGTATTTGATAGTGACTCCGTTTTTCACGGTAAAGGCACACAACCAAGAGATTTTGGGTTCCAAGGATGGGGAGAGGGAAGGTACTAGGCACCCCTCTCTCTAAGCTGTTGTAGCAGCCCAATATGGGAGTTGTTCAGGCTTAGATTTCGGCAAAACACAAACTAACAAGATTGCTCAGAGCCCTTTAAATCTAGCGAAAATGTTTCCAACTTCGCCTAGAATTGATTTGAGGTGATGTTATCGGGTCTTAGGTACTAGTTTCCCTAAGACCCTCGCCTCTTTTTCTCAATCTGAGATGCTTACCTCTTGTGTTCGACCTTGAAACAATCTTTCCAGCAGCTAAAAGGACTTCAAATGAAAATTGATCAAGGTAGAAGCTAACCTGGGCGTTTCTGGTGTTGAAACAGGGGATGGGGCTTGAGCTTGGCTTCAAGGATTTTGGGTTTCAAGCAAATTGAGTGTGTTACAGGAGTTGGGAAACTCTCCTCCCTTCTCCCTCTTTTTCTTTCTCTAGGGACTTCTCTCAAGTTTCCTCCCTCCAATTTCCTTTAGGTTCCCTCTCTTCTCCTGTCTTCTCCCCCTCTTTTGAGCTCGGATTAGATCAGTATTTATAGAGAATGGGAGGGGGGTCAAGTCTAAAACTCGTCTAGCTATAGTTAATAGAGTTTTTTCACAAGAAAAAGAAAAGATTCTTCAAAGAAATAGGTGCCCAGTCAAGCTTACTTGTTTGGTGAAACATTTTCTTTGATTTGGGGATGGTTTTCATGGGTTTTGTGCGTCCAGTGGGAGCCCGAGGCGTGCCAGACGTTGCAGCCCCGTATTTGGGGTTGATAGTGGCAAAAAAAGTAAAGTTGATGAACTTTTTAAAGTGGTTTTATCTTTTCTTGGCTTTAAGTAGGGGTCTGTTTGGTATTTTGAGCCTTTTAAGCCTATTAGGCTTTGTTTCATTGGTTCAGGTGTTCTAACGAGTCAAGAATGGGTATGACATTAGCTATCACCCTTTTAAGGTTTCAGGTTGGGTCAGATGACGTGGCAATTTAATCTAGTGTGTTGAAATGACATCTTTCTAGTTTAACAGTCAAACAGATGAATTTGGTCATGACATTTGATGTGTTGGGGTTTTTTAGGTCTCCGAACTCTATGGTAATGTTTGATTGGTCAAATGGGGTCGGGATGATTGAGATCTATGGCTTACAAGTTCGGGTTTACGAGATTTGTTGAAATAAAATCTTTGTCTAATGAAGGGTCAAACGGGGGAACTTTGGGATGAAATTTGATGGGTTGGCATTTTTGAACATCCTGAATCTAATGGAAGTGATGGATCTTTGATCAGAGGTGTAGATTGACTGATTTGGTTTGGGTCTAGGTTTTAGCTAATTGTTTATCAACACGATAACGCTTAAAATGGAATCTCACTTTTTTAACGGTCAAATGGAGGTGTTTGATCATAAAATTTGATGTGCTAGGGTTTTTGAACACAGTGGTAAGGTTTGATTGGCTATATGAGGTTGGGATGATAGGTGATAAGCTTCATTTTAATGAGATTTGTTAAAATAGGATCTTGGCTTGATGGTGGGTCAAAAGGAGGAATTTTGAGCTACAATTTGGTGGGTAGGCATGGATTAAGGGGAGGAGTCAAGTGGATGGTTTTGATTTGAGAAAGATATGGTCGATCTTGGTAATCATTTAGGGCCATTCGAATGGGATCTTGATGTTTTTGCGGTTGGTTGTTGAAGATTTGTGGTGGGATTCGCTAGTTGATTATTTCCTAGTGATCTTAGAGTGATGGGTATGTTGGATTTGATTTTGGAGGAGTTGAAATTTGGATATTGCATAGATCGAGGCCGTTAGAAAGAAAGTTGGCGTAACGAACGGTGGATCTTTAGAGTTTAGTCATTAAAATTGATGTGTAAATAAGTTATAGTTTTTCAAGTCTGGGGATGATGTCTGATCAAGGTTTCTTGTTTGCCCTGTGGATTGTGTCAAATGAGGGTTTTTTCATGTAAAGTCTCAAGTTGATCTGGTTGTGTTTCAAACTTTTGAAGTGCAAAAGGGGAGTACAAAGAGGTAGGGTGAAGGGACCAAGCAAAAATTGGGTGCTAACAACCCTAATTCATCAAAACCCTAACGTTTCAAACCCAACGATGGCTAACATTCCATCATCCTCCAAATTTACCCTATATATTACCTATGGAGACTTGAATTACTTGAAATTTTGTTTGTGAAGGTTGAAGAGGGATGCACCCATGTTCAGTTTTTCCTCTATCCCCCTCTATACCTACATGACAGTGGAGCAATACACTCCAAGCACCCCACATGCCTTAAGATCAACTTGAATTCTAACACCAATTCCATAGTCAGAGCCAGCGATGGTTTCTATTAAATGTTATAGTTACATCAATCTGAACTATGAAGCTTAATCTTGATGGGTAGCAACTAAAGGAGGATGAATTTATTATTATTTTTGTTAGGAAAAGCAAATCTATGGAGCTTTAAATGCAAATGGATGCAAGGCCTTGGATGTTTTAGCAAAAAGCTTGGGAGATGCAAAAGACACCGTAATCTAAGTAGATACTTGAAAGCACCAGGGCTCTGTCTTATGGTATTATTGGTGAGCCCTCAGTGACTTGAACACTGAACAACATGAATCCACCGATGGATTCAGAAGCGGCCACAACTACGGAGCAAGTATGGGAGTTGTGCCCGTTGTTGTTGCACTACGAGCCACTACGTGACTATGACATCTTGGTTGGCAGATGAAAGGGGTTTTGGTTTTTGAGATCTCCTGCTACTTGCTCTTTCTTTCTATGATTGCTCTCTTTATACTTTCTCAAAAAGCGAGGAAGAAGAATCTCAGATCGTACAACAAAGTCTGAAGCCCATAATGAAGAAAGCCTTTAAGGATGTTGGAACTAAGATCTCTTCGCCGAAACTAAGATCTATTTTGCACGCGGGGGTAGTTGGGCAGCGGAACTACATGCATGGGGTGGAGAGAGGTCCCATGGACGTACCCAGATGAGGTGGAGATGCCTCGGGCCGACAGGGAAGGCCGACGGTGGGAAACAGTGCTTTTGCAAAACTACCCTTTCCCACCGTCGGCCCGGGCCATCGGGCCGGTGGGTGATCGGAAGGTGTCGAGATGCTCGTTGGGTGAGTGGCAGTAGGACGAGGTGGGTCTGGTGGCCATCGCACCCCTCTACACCCGTTGGATCGGCCTCCGGGCGATTCTGTAAATTCCTAGAAGTAGTTTTAGAGGGGGGGTGCAGGGGTAGTCGGGCGGCTGAACCACCTCCTCGGGGTGCGGAGAGGTCCCCTACAAGTACCAAAATGAGGAGGAGATGCCCTGGCCAATGGGGAAGGCCGACGGTGGGAAATAGTGCTTTTGTAGAACCACCATTTCCCACCGTTGGCTTGGTTCATTGGGCCGATGGGCGATCGAAAAGTGTCGAGATGCTCGTTGGGTGAGTGGTAGTAGGCGGAAGTTGGTCTGGTGGCCATCGCACCCCTCTACACCTGTCGGATCGGCCTCCGGGCGATTCTGTAAATTCCTAGAAGCAGTTTCGGAGGGGGGCGCAGGGGTAGTCGGGCGGCTGAACCACCTCCTCAAGGTGGGGAGAGGTCCCCTACAAGTACCCAGATGAGGAGGATATGCCCCGGGCCAACGGGCAAAGCCGACGGTGGGAAATGGTACTTTTGTAGAACCACCATTTCCCACCGTCGGCCCTGGCCATTGGGCTGATGGGTGATCGGAAGGTTTTAGGATGCTCGTTGTGTTAGTGGCAATAGGGGTAGTGGGTTTGGTAGCCATCACACCCCTCCGCACCCACCGGATCAGCCTTTGGGCGATTCAGGTAATTCCTAGAAGCAGTTCCGGAGGGGGGGGGGGCGAGGGTAGACGGGTGGCGGAACCACTGATAGCTATGAATATATAACTCTAGCAAGTGCACTAGTTATCAAGTAGTATAATAATATCGTTCCCACGGGGATTTAACAAAATAAGTATTAGGATCACAGTCTTCCCTAATTATTTGGACAGTTGAAATTTAGATTTAAGGAAACAAGAACTACTGAAAATAAAAACTAGAACAAAGAGAAAATGAAAACAAAGGTGATCACTAACCGAATATGCAATGATGAAATCGCTAGGACTTTTGGTCCACCTAACCAATGTAATGAATATTGATGGGTCCAATTATCCAAGACTAATTGTTATTCCCATAAGCTGAGATTTTCACAAATTTATTTAATATTCTCTCTCGAGATATACTAAACCTACGCTCATTAGGTAACCCTTCGATCTCTCGAGTAGAGCTCTCAAGATGGAAGTGCATTAGGTCCAAGAAAACCATTAAATTCAGATGAATCATGTATATATATCTCTATATACCATTCAATTCACACTATGAATTATTCTGTCAATTATGTGAATTCCTCTCTCAATTCATTCACATAACCCAAATCAATTAAGAGGTGGCCAAGCTCTTAATTGCATTAAGCATAATGATTCATAGACTATATAGAAATCACAATCTTGGATAAATCAAAAAGATAAAAATATATTCATTAACATGGTTAGGCTTTCCATAGCCCTAGCAAGAAACAAATCAGTTCATAATGGAAGAATTAAAACAAACAAAGGGGAAGAAAGAACTCTTGAATTCGCCCATGGTGCTGAGATCTCCTCTTCTTGAAGTTTCTTGAATTCTTGAACCTTTCTTGAACCCTTCTTGACTGATTGCTCCTTGCTTCTTGATTCAAATAAGAAGTTTAATGATTGAATGATTTAGTGATCAAGTGATACCTAAAGCTGGTCCACCCCCTCCTTTATATAGATTAAAGGGGAGGGGGTGGTCTCTTACTTTCTCTTGAAGTTGATCTTTACAAGAAATAGAAAGTCCTATCCTAATTCTAATCCTATCTCTTTATCTCTTGAACTCAATCCTTTTATCACTCTAAGATTACATCAAGAATTTAAATCTAGAAGGATTCTTCTTAGTTTCTTGTTCTTGGATTCGTAATAGACCTCCTCTGTGAATTGGGCATCAACCAGGCTTTTCTGCGAGTTGGGCTTCAGCTGCGGATTGGGCCTTCCTATGAATTTGCCGCGACTTCGGGCCCGGAATTGACTTTGATGCAGGCCGAATCTGCGAAAGCTCAAAACATGAAAGTTGTGGATTTTCTCTTATCTTTCCAGTGAATCTTGAATCAGCCCATTCGGAGTTCGGAAACGCGAGTTAGGCCCAGATCACTGAACGATGTCGAAATTGCGAAAAATCATCCGATTTGTCTTTCTTTGCTCGTGATGCCTTCTTTCATACCCTGGACCAAAATACAAGAGATATGAGTCCAATTAGATGCTAATTTAGTATAAAAGATAGAATAATTGGGGATAAAAATATGATAAATTCTACTCTCATCAACCACCTCCATGAGGTGGGGAGAGGTCCCATATAAGTACCCAGATGAGGTGAAGATGCCCCGGGCCAACGGGGAAGGTCGACGGTGGGAAACGATGCTTTTGTAGAACCACCGTTCCCCATCGTCGACTCAGGCCATCGGGTGATCGAAAGGTTTTGGGATGCTCGTTGTGTTAGTGACAATAGGGGAGTGGGTTTGGTGGCCATTACACCCCTCCGCACCTGTCCAATTGGCCTCTGGGCGATTCTGACAATTCCTAGAAGCGGTCCCGGGGGGGGGGGGGCACGGGGGTAGACGAGCGGCGGAACCACCTCCACGGGGTGGGGAGAGGTCCCCTATAAGTACCTGGTGTGTTCAGAGCGCATCGTTAAACATTTCGAAACACCAATTTTAATATTTATAATTTTCTTCCGACTCTCAAACAACTACTAATGTAGTAAAGGGATGAGAACGGGTTGTATCCATCCACAAGGAAGCGAGGGAAAAATTAATATGTGCTTGGATCTGGACAAGAGAATACAATTAGGAATTGCAGAAAATAAGAAAATAAAACCTATTATTGCTGAATTTAAATGATTCAGAATTAAACAAAACAATAAATAAAATTCAAAATTTAACAAAGTGCGGAAATCAACAAAAGAAATAAAAGAAATAAACAAAGTTGATCCAGAATTCGGATCCAGTGGCGGTAGCTGTAGATCGACCGGACAGCTTACAGGAATCCCTCCTAACAAGAATCGGGCATCCTTCCTTTCTACAACCCTCAAACCCCTCGAGACACCTTAGCCTTGAAATAGATGAAATCAGATCTGCAAAACAGAGAAACGAACAAGAATTAATTCTAAAAGAATGCAGAAATATAAATAATAGAAAAGAAAAGGAAGAAAATAAGTTGATCAGATCTAGTGGCAGTAGTTGCAGATTGGTTGAACATCTTGCAAGAACCCCTCCTGACAAGAATTGGGCATCCTTCCCATCTACAACCCTTGAACTCCTCAAGAAACCTTAGCCTTGTGACTGGGTGAATTGACCAGCCCCTTCTCTAGGGCCCCTGAGGTCCTTTTCATAAAGAATGGTGGATATAATTGGGAATAGAGAGAAAGAGGGGGCGACAGCTGGGTTTTAGCAAAGTTTGGGGTGCCCCTAGGGTTTCTAATGGAGGGTTAGGATAGTTTTGGAATGATCCTAAGGTTAAGAATAGAAGGAGAGGGTGCCCAATATTATGTAGGGCTGAGATTTGGGTGCCTAGAAATAGATGGTGAAGATTGAGGCACCTAGGGCTGAAAGGTGGAGATTAAAAGAGGTGGGTGGCACCCTAGAGTGGATGGCTGAGATAGAAGATGGAGTGGAGGGCTGAGATCTAGTGGTTAGGGGCTGAATGGTGAGGATTAGCAGTTAGGTGGCACCCTAGGGTTTAAAAGCTACAAAAAGAGTGCCCTAGAATGGATGGTGGAGATTAGAAGAGGTGGAGAGTGGAGATTAAACAATTAGGGGCGGCTAGGGTTTGCCAAGGATGAAAAGAATAGGTTAAAAGGCGCCCTAGGGTTTGCTAAGGAGAGGAGAGCATGCTAATACAGTAGGAGGGGCGCCAAACTGGGTTTAGCAGTTAGGAGGCGCCCTCCTACTTTCAAATTTTCACAAAACACCCCCTCTCTTAGCTGGACTTCACACCAACTTTCCAAAATCTGCATTTTCAGCCATGAAAACTTTCCAGTTTTCCCCAGAATTTGCATAGAGACCCTCAGAGGCCACAACATTGCATTTAATTGGGAAAAGGACACATTTTGACTATTCTAAGGCCAAAAATACCCCTGAATTGATGCTCTTAAGGCATCAAAATGCAGAGTTATCAGTACCCAGATGAGGCGAAGATGCCCCGGGCCAACGAGGAAGGCCGACGGTGGAAAACGGTGCTTTTGCAGAACCACTATTTCCCACCATCGGTCCAGACCATTGGGCCGATGGGCGATCAGAAGGTTTTGGGATGTTCATTGTGTTAGTGGCAGTAGGGGGAGTGGTTTGGTGGCCATCGCACCCCTCCGCACCCACCGAATTAGCCTCTAAGCAATTCTAGCAATTCCTAGAAATGATCCCAAAGGGGGGGGGGCGCGGGGGTAGTCGGGCAGCGGAACCACATGCACGGGGTGGGGAGAGGTCCCTTGGACATACCCAGATGAGGCGGAGATGCTTCGGACCAAGTATCAAAAGTGCGAGCAAGTATAAAAAATACACAACTACTGTCATTACAATTTCCAGATAGCGATGATACAACTACTAACATTAAAATTTCCAAATAGGTACTAAACATAAGGGTGGGGTGGATTGCGGAAGGGACGATATGATTACTAATGCTACAGATTGTTGCTCGATACACTTCTTTTGTACTTGGGCTCTCATCTCTATGACTTCGTGTCCAAGCTCCAAATTCTGCTAGCCCAAAGCCAAATTCTCCTGGACTAAAGCGTCCACGTCTCTCTATAGTATCCAACTTTGCCTAAGAGCGTTGCGGTACTTTGGGTATGTGATATCCACCACATGGATGTGGTGGGCTTATTTGATATGACAAATTCCTACAGCAGCCGCTGTTTGTATGCTTACCTCGTGACCACGCACGTTGAAGGCCACATTTGCTTGGTAGAGGCCATTTGCAGAACTCATGATCGACTCAGCTTTCGGTGCGTTCAATTCGTGAAGGATCAAGTTAAGCAACTCCCTCTGTGGATCAAGTTGAGTACAATTTGGTTAGAATGTGAAGTGTGTTAACCAAAATGACATTTTCCACTCCATTTATAGATGTTTTAAGAGCTTGGGCTGTCTATCGATGGGTCACCATGTTGACTAGACATGCATCACACCGCAGTGTTCATACTTTGCATCAAATTGCCCCTTGGTCGTTTGGCTACAGCTCGTACTGTTAGACAATGTATGCCCTTTGGCTCCAATTAGCATGATGTACATTATGACATTTATTGTAAATGAATAAAGTACATATTTTATTCATGTTATTATGGTGTGTTTTTGTGTAATACCCTTAAACTGGACACATATGAGACTCGTGTTAGTTTAGAATCTTCACAGCCGTTGGATAGATCTGGGAAGATTTATCCTTCCAAGGCTGACACTGATGTACCACCAAGTTGGTTGGGGTGGCTTGTCTCAGCTGCCAGGGTGAGACCTGAGGTACATGCAGTGTGGGTTTTCTTGAAACCCTGAACTGGACCAAAATTCCAGTATTGCCCTGGACCTTGTAGATAGATGGGCAAAACTGGAATGTTATACCTGACCCTAGACTCGATTATGACTGCACTAGGTGTCGGATTGGGCTGTCTTTGATATGCTAATCAATGAGATCCTTAGAGAGGGTCAAAACCTGGGTATGTTGGGACAGTCCGAGAATTCATTTGAGTGGGTGATCATAGTGACAGGATCAGCCCCTTTGTCGGACAAAGTGAATGATCGGGGATGCACTCTCTTTGATGGAAACCTAAATTGCCGACAGTTGATTTCAACCGTTGAAATTTGTTTTTGCAAAATATATTTATATAGAGATATACATATATATATGTGAGTAGATAGTGCAGCACTGTACCTTGCAGCTGAAGGAGAGGTCCTTTTTGTCGGGCAGTGTTTGATCATTATGGGCTGAGAGGTTAAGTGTAAGACCATCGAGGGTTATACCTGATGGGCTAATCTTGCATCTGCCCACAGTCCTTGGGCCTTCATAAGATGGCTGAACTGGAGGACCATTTAGTGTAAATGTTGGGCCCATTAAGAGCCCATAGTGATGGACTCAGGTGTTCACTGCATTCAGCATTGAATTCGGCCAGACCTTGTAATAGAGGCTAGACTGAACCCATGTGGCTGATGTTTAGATCAATGATAGGGTCCCACACCATACAAAGAGAGCCAAGCTAGCCAGCATTAAAGTAGAAGTGAGCCTGAATGCTTAATGGGCCTAAAAGCTCATTTTGGACTGGGTTAATTAGATTAGTTAAATAGGGACGGATCTGGGATTTGGATCAACAGACAAGATAAGGGATTATCCTTATCCACTTAAAGAGTTTTGATCCAAATAAATATTTGGATCAAAGGTACTCCTAGTTTGATTAGAAAAGTTAATCTTTATCTACAGATAAGATAAGGAATTATCCTTATCACATAAAGAGTCTAGATCCAAATAAAAGATTTGGATTAGGAAACTCCTAATGGGATTAGGAAATTTTCTCTTTAAGGTTATAAATAAGAGAGCAGGGCGAACCTCCAAAGACACATTCACTGAATACAGAGAGAAGACAACACAGTTAGACTACTCTTGCCTTCTGCTCTATTTCTTCCCATTCTTGCCGCCCCACCCTGTTCGATCTCCAGTTCTTGGATTCGATCAATATTGGATCTTGATATTGTTTCTTGTGAGAAGAAGCAATGTAGAAACTATGCTCACTATCCTATTCGATTCTTGTTGAAGAATCACTAGTTCTTGGTGAAAAACTACCTGCTGGTCGTGCCTCACCCTAAGCTGTGTCATCTTTAGTGGAGGAAGGATTTGGTATTCTCTTTGGGCGTGAACACCTATGTTGGGAGGAGCATTCTTGCATGGATTCTGTATTAGGTATATCCCTCCCTTAATTTGGTTTTAGATTTAGTCTGGTTTGGTTACAAGAACGAATTTTGAAAATGCAGTTTTCTAAATTGGGAATAAGATTCTTGGATGGGAGTAAAGAAATTTTTGAAATTTGCCCAACCTTCCTATAGGGTTCGGCCATCCATATGATGGATTTCCCATCCCTTTAGTGGTATCAGAGCCATGTTCAAGTCTTGAACCAAATTAGAACAGATTTGAGTATGCACAAATGGGTAGAAGACGTTCTACCCGATTTGCGCAGGTTGCGCAGTTAGCATTTTTTCTACGAATTGGTTCCCAGATTATGGGCAGATGATTTTGAAAATAAATCTTTATTATTCTCTAAAATTTATAGAATTTTTCTGTGATTTTTTCTTGAATTTTTGGGCTGCACATGTGATGGAGATCGAATCTTTATGGTACCAAGATTGGCACACCCTACGATTTCTATTCTATTCAATTTTGGTCTGTAAATATTTTTTTTTATTCTTAGACAAATTGTATAGGAATTTGATGTGATGTAATAATTGAAAAATTAGGTTTTTCTATTTTATTTCCATATGGAGATCGCTGGAGTGTGCAACAGAGGAGAAATTTTCATAGAAACAAGTTCTGCGGTCTACGATTTTGCAGATATCGATTATGCAATCTGCGATTAACTATTCTTTGCAGGTTTGCAGGATATCCAAGAAAATCACAGTGCAGCCCTTTGATTTTAGTTTCTTGATAGTTTGATTATCTTGAATTAATTTATTTTTAGATCATTATTCTTGAATTAAATCTTGAACTTGACACCAAAACTTGGCCCGATTTACACCAAATTTGGTCCAAACTGGTTGGACCAAATTGTTGGTTCGATGGGATTGGTTTTTCTAACCCTAATTCGATTCAGGCCAGAGATTTGATGGCCCACTTTAATCTTTAATTCGGCCCACCTCTGTAAAACCTAATTTTAATATGCTAATGACTGAATCAGCCCAAAAATAGCTACATGGGCCGAACTACTTTTTGCAGTATAGCCCATTTACCTAGATAATGTAATATGATAACATTATGGGCTCTGTTGGGCTGATACTGATTTAATCTGATTAGTTAAGGTTTTTACAGATATTCTAATTGATTGGATCAATTTACTTCAGGCATGTGATGTATGGATGTGTGATGTGTTACGTACATGGACCATAAGTACTTGACCCATGATTATTTCGATAGTGGCTCTTTCGCACACCATGGCTGAATGCACATCATTGCCATGGTGTCCATAAGATCATTGGATGATCTCCCTGTTTGGTGGGTTCCACATCAGCTTCTTCCCCAAGAGGAACCGTGCGGAACCCTAGCCGTTTAGGGCCCGTTTAAATTTGGCTTTCAAAAAGTCAATGGGAGCCACTTTGGTTTGACCTAAATAAAACTAGGGTGTAATATTTCGTTCCCTCCACTAAAATATGAGTGCATGTGATAGGGATATTCATATGATGAACTATCTAAAGGCCTTCTATCATTAACATGGAGATTGGTTTTTCAGTAATGAGGAAATGCACCATAAAATTGGGCTATTCATTTGCTGTTGGATCTGTTGGATTGTTTCATAAGATGATAGGGGTGTCATAGACCGATGTGGGAGGGGCTTATTCTAAAATTGAAGACTCTCTCACGGTACCTTGGCGTTCACGAATATGATGGGTAAGCACTCATTAGACACAAAGGTTTAACTTAAAATGGCAATGAACCTTGTCTGACACATGTTAAAGGGAAAGTTCATGAGATGAGTGGATGTGATCCTTCATAGAAGGTGTTGGGGTTATGCGGCTGAAACAGTTGGCTCCATGCACCCTATGTGGTTTCCCACATTTTCAGAGACATTGTTCATAGTCTCCGTCATTGAGATAGGAGGGAAAACTCAGAGATGAACAAATGAAAATGGAACATAGATTAAAATCCATATCTATGTGGATAACATGAATCAAATTAGGTTGTGGACTAATATTTGCTTTGCCTTTATCAGAAATGGCAAACAGACAGTTTGCTAAACTGTTGGATGACAATAAGCTTAAGGGCCCAAATTATGCTTACTGGTAATCGTAACCTTATTCTGGTCCTGACGTTCAAGAAATTGGACAAGGTTGCTAACAACCCTACTCCGGATCATCCGGGTGATAGGGCTTTTGAGACCCGCAGGAGGGAATATCAAGAATGGGAGGAGAAAAACTCTCTTGCCCGGTGCTATATCATAGCCTCCTTAGACAATCAGATACAGCGATAATTCGATCAGATTGAACTATCCAAAGATATCTTGGATAGTCTAAGGACACTGTATGAGGAGTAGAATTGTTCTACTCGTCAGAAGGTCCTAAAACAGTTTATGACCACACAAATTTCCAAGAACCAGCTAGTTCATGACCATTGTCTTCAGATGATGGGGTACATCAATGAACTGGAGGCTCTTGGATCTGGGCTATATCATGTCACCAAAGTTGATGCCATCCTGAAGTCTTTGGCTCCTTCCTTCAATTAGTTCATCATGAATTACAATATGAACAAGCTAAATGTTAACCTCTAAGAACTCAACAATAAGTTGTAGAGGGCCAGGGAACTGATAAAGAAGGATGAGCCCATTGGCATGCTTATTGAAGGTGGAAAATCGGGCAAGAAGAAGAGGAAGGCAAAGAAGAAAGCTCAGAAGAAAACTAGCAAGCCTAAAATGCAGAGGAAGGACAAGGCATCAGATGCTTGTCACTTCTGCAAATAGGGTGACCACTGGAAGAGGAACTGTACTCAGTACCTAGAGACCAAGAAACAAGGTAATTTCGAATCCTTTGTCATAGAAACCAATATGTTGGTGACTTCTGCTTCCTGGTGTATTGACTCCGGGGTTTCTATTCATGCATGTAACACATTGCATGAGTTCAGGAAAAGCAGAAGAGTAAGTGATGGTGAAGTTATTCTTTACTTGGGGACTTATACAAGCGTTGCAGCTACAACTATAGGAAATGTAGAATTGTATTTCAGAGAAGGAACAATTACATTAAGAGATTGTCTTTATGTACCCAATTTGAGAAGAAATTTGATTTCTGTTTCAAAACTGTGTGGATGGATATTCTGTTCTCTTTAGTAATATGATTACTATCAAAAGAAATAACAAATTCCTCGCATATGGAGAACTTGAGAATGGTCTCTATGTTCTCCATCCTTCTCTGGAAACTAATATAACCGAAACTACGTCGGATAATAACCCCAAGAAAAGTACACATGATACAGTTAATCCCACGTGACTGTGGAATTATCGACTTGGCCACATTAACATAGATCTTGTCACAAGGTTGGTAAAGGATGGTCCTTTGGATTTTCTAACTATAGAAGATCTTCCAACCTGTGAACCTTGCTTTTAGGGTAAGATGACGAAACGACCATGTAACGGTAAGTTTGAAAGATCAACAAGCACATTTGACCTTAAACGTACTGATGTATGTGGTCTCCTGAATGTTAGGACACGTAACCAATACGTTTATTTTATAACATTCACCGATGATCACTCTCGGTATGGTTACGTGTACCTAATGAGACACAAGTCTGAATCGTTTGAAAAGTTCAAAGAATTCAGGCAAGAGGTCGAGAAACAGTTGGGGAGGCACATTAAGGCCCTTCGATCAGATCGAGGAGGCGAATATCTCTCTGACGAATTCAGGGACTACTTAAAGGAAAATGGGATAGTATCACAACTAGCTCCTCCTGCTACACCACAATTAAATAGTGTGTCAGAAAGGAGGAACCAAACTTTATTGGATATGGTCCGATCACTTCTCATACACTCGGAATTACCCACATCCTTTTGGGGTTACGCATTAGAGACTGCGATATACGTGATGAACCAGGTTCCAACCAAATCCGTTCCGAAGACTCCCTATGAGCTTTGGACCAGTAAGAAAGCAAGTGTAAGACATTTGAAGATTTGGGGTTGTCCGACACATATTAAAAGAACAAGTGCTGACAAATTGGAATCTAAGATCAGTCGTTGTCTATTTCTAGGTTATCCAAAAGGCTCTGAAGGTTATTTATTCTATGACCTAGGAGAACAGTAGGTGTTCTGTTGTCGAAATGCCCATTTTTTGAAGATTACATCTTGAACAATCATCGTCAGGAAGTTGTTCTTGATGAGGAGAGCTCAGGAGTAGTGGGAGATATCCCACAAGCTCCAATTAATAACCAACCATGGAGATCTACTCGGGAATCCAGGCCTCCAGTTTGTTACGGCTATGACCAAGAAAGTTACTTGGTGGAAGCCACGACCAGAGAGGAGGATCCCGTGACTTATACGGAAGCTATATTGGACATAAATTCCTTGAAGTGGGTAGATGCCATGGGAGCTGAGATGGACTCAATGGAGACCAGTGGAGTCTGAACTCTGGTAAATCCGCCCCCTATGGTAAAAGCAATTGGTTGCAAATGGATCTATAAGAAGGAGGGCCCCGATGGTAAGGTTGAGACCTACAAGGCTCGTCTTGTGGCGAAAGGGTACACTCAGAAAGAGGGAATCGATTATGAGGAAACCTTTTCGCCTGTGGCCATGCTTAAATCCATTAGGATCCTGTTAGCTGTAGCAGCGTACCATGACTACGAGATTTGGAAAATGGATGTCAAAAGTGTGTTCTTGATCAGAGATCTTATTAAAGATATCTATACGTAGCAACCACAAGGTTTCATAGATGCAGGTCAGGAACACATGGTATGTAAATTTAATCGATCCATATATGGACTTAAGCAGGTTTCTAGGAGCTGGAACATCCGGTTTGGCTCACTTATCAAACAGTTTGACTTTGAGCAGAATCCGGATGAGCACTGTGTTTATAGGAAGACTAGTGAGGGTAAGGTTACTTTCTTGGTTTTGTATGTAGACGACATTTTACTCATTGGGAATGATGTAGGAATGTTGATTATGGTGAAAGTATGGCTTTCACAACAATTCTCCATGAAAGATCTTGGAGAAGCCTCTTATATCTTGGAACTTCAATCTATAGAGGTAGATCAAAGAGGATAATAGGATTATTCCAATCTATTTACTCTGACAAGATAGTCAAAAGATACAGTATGGAGAACTACAAGAAAGAAATGTTCCTTTTAGGCATGGAGTTACTCTCTCCAAGGTTGTCTCCGAAGACACCTGAGGAGATTGAGGGCATGAAGGAAGTTCCCTATGCCTCTGCCATAGGGAGCATCATGTATGCCATGTTGTGCACTCGGCCAGACATTGCTCAGGCCGTGAGTGTGGTAAGTAGATACCAATCTAGCATAGGACAAGGGCATTTGACCGCTATGAAAAACATACTGAAACACTTTCAAAGGACAAAAGAGTTTTGTCTAGTCTTCGATGGTAGTTCACTACAGATCCTTGGGTATACCAATGCCGATTTCCAGTCAGATCCAGATGGTAGAAAGTCTACATCTAGATACATCTTTACGATGGGGTCCTGTGCATTTAGCTTAAAAAGCAACAAACAAGGGTCCACTGCAGATTCCACAACCGATGCCGAATACATTGCCGCAAGTGAAGCTGGTAAAGAAGCTGTATGGATGAAAGAGTTAATTCAGGAGTTAGGAGTAGTTCAATCCAGCACATCACCCATTCCATTGTTGTGTGACAACACTGGAGTGATTGCTCAGGCTAAGGAGCCACGAGCCTACTCGATGCCAAAGTACATCGAGAGGAAGTACCATGTACTATGGGAGATAGTTGGAAGAGGGGACGTCCTGATTCAAAATGTACCATTAACGAAAAATGTAGTAGACCCATTGACTAAGCCATTGACACAAGAAATGTTTGAGAAACACGTGGAAAGTGTGGGACTCTGGCTTTACCCGATTGGGCCTAAGTGCAAGTGGGAGTTGTTAGACAATGTATGCCCTTGGCTCCAATCAGCATGATTTATTGTAAATGAATAAAGTACATGTTTGATTCATGTTATTATGGTGTGTTTTTGTGTAATACCCTTAAAGTAGACACATATGAGACTCGTGTTAGTTTAGATTCTACAAAATCATTGGATAGATCTAGGGAGATTTATCCTGTCAAGGCTGACACTGATGTACCGCCAAGTTGGTTGGGGTGGCTTGTCTCAGCTGCTAGGGTGAGACCTGGGGTACATGCAGTGTGGGTTTTCTTGAAACCCTGAACCGGACCAAAGTTCCAGTATTGCCCTGGACCTTGGAGATAGATGGGCAAAACTAGAATGTTACACCTGACCCTTAGACTCGATTATGATATTGCACTATGTGTTGGGAGGAGCATTCTTGCATGGATTCCATATTAGATATATCCCTCCCTTAATTTGGTTTCAAATTTGGTCTGGTTTGGTTACAAGAACGAACCTTTAAAATGCAGTTTTCTAATTTGGTAATAAGATTCCCAGATGGCAATAAAGAAATTTTTGAAATTTCGCCCAACTTTCCTGTAGGGTTCGGCCATCCATATGATAGATCTCCCATCTCTTCATGTACCGCCCTATTCTTTACACTCATGTGGCCATCAGTCAATGACTTGCACCGCCATCCCATCGTTTCTATGCTAGCCTTGGAACCCGTGCATGGGCAGCCAAGTCATGGGTCAACCAGTACATAGGTCTGGTCTATAACTCCAACCTATGGTGATGTCTGTCAATGGGTCACCCACTGACCGATTGACATGCATTACACTGCAGTGCTCCTACTTTGCAATGGATTACCCCTTGGTCATTGGGTTGTAACTCGTATCGCCATATCCTTTACACTCAAGTGTCCATCGATCATTGACCTGCATGGGTGGCCAAGTCATGGGTTAATCACTACATAGGTCTGGCCTATACCTCCAGCCTATGGTGATGTTTGTCAATGGGTCACCCATTGACCGATTGACATGCATCACATTGTAGTGCTCCTACTTTGCATCAGATTGCCCCTTGGTCATTGGGCTGCAACTCGTACCGCCATATCCTTTACTGTCGATTTGCCATTGGTCATTGACATGAATGGGCGGCCAAGTCATGGGTCAAGCAGTACATTGGTCTGGCCTATAACTCCATCCTATGGTTATGTCTATCGACGGGTTACCCGTTGACCGATTAACATGCATCACACTGCAATGCTCCTACTTTGCATCGGCTTGTCCCTTCATCGTTGGGCTGCAACTCGTATCGCCATATCCTTTACACTCGAGTGTCCATCGGTCATTGACTTGCATGGGCGGCCAAGTCATGGGTCAATCACTACATAGGTCTGGCCTATTCCTCCAGCCTACGATGATGTCTGTCGACGGGTCACCCAATGACCGATTAACATGAATCACACTATAGTGCTCGAAATACCCTTAACTCCTATTTAAACCCCACCCCCATCGGAAGCTGTATCTCATAAGCACCAACCCCGACCACCAAGGTTATTGGTGGTCCACCTATCATTCGACTAATACAGGGTATTCTATTCATTCTTCTTATAGACATTTTCTCCCCCCATTTTCTATTTGCACTAGTAGTTATGACTGATGATCTATATCTTTTTTGCAGGTGTGTTTTTCGTTCACAAACACATGTGGACTCCGGGGCAGATAATTCAATCTTATGCATTTGCAGCTTCAATGGCGAATTAGTTGGCATCGTTGCAGATGAGACCACAAAATTTGATTCATTCGTACTGGACATTTATAGTAGTTTTGGGATCAACCCACGTGACACAAAGATATATTACACAATCTAGTGCGAGGAGAAACACACCCTCAAACTTCATAACCAAAGCGACATACAAACACTTATTTGGTTCAACACCAAAACCATGGACATCACAGTCTCATTGAATGAACCAACGAGGGATGTGGGCTGCTAGAATGATTGTGGAGAACCCGACTCTGACAATAACGACCAAAGCATGCATACACGTGTTGACTCAAATGGTATGTCTGACAGCGGTAGCATGGTAGCAACAATGTGGCTTGGTCTTATAACCGGAGTTGGGCAAGTGTTCGATGATGCGACCGCATTTTGGACTGCCTTGTCTAAATATTCCGTAACCCATAGATTTTCCTATACATATAAATGGAACGACAAGACACACATTCATGCACAGTGTAATATAGACAAATGCCAGTGGGAAATTCAAGCTAGTGCACTGGGAGGGCCTATGGTCTGAGTGCATAAGTACCAACCTCAACACTCACACACCGCAACTGCATCATCCTCTGTAAGTCTTCCTTAGTCGAATAAGTTTCTAGGAAAGCTTCTTGTTGATAAGATA
This sequence comes from Nelumbo nucifera, assembly GCF_055504915.1. Taxonomy (NCBI): domain Eukaryota; kingdom Viridiplantae; phylum Streptophyta; class Magnoliopsida; order Proteales; family Nelumbonaceae; genus Nelumbo; species Nelumbo nucifera. The sequence continues at coordinate 68,575,893 of NC_142653.1, forward strand.
CGAGACAGTCCAACATATAGGACAACAGATATCGTGAAGGACATCAAACAAGACTGTGCATTGCAGCTAATGTATCAACGGGCTTAGAGGGGGAAAGAAGTCACAAAGGTTCTAATCAATGACAGCGATGATAACTCTTACTCATGTATTGCATGGTTCTATGAGAAGATTCTCGAGTCCAATCCATGTTTGTATGTCACTTATAGTATCGATGAAGATGGTCGTTTCAAGCGACTCTTCTTAGCACTCCAGGCATCTCTCCATGGATTTCGCTATGGGTGTCAGCCACTACTATTTGTAGATAGGGCACACTTAAATGGGAAATATCAGGGGAAGCTTCTAGCCGCCACCACAAAAGATGCCAACAATGGAATGTTCCCCGTCTTATTTTCCATCATCCCCACAGAGTTCCTTGAGGATTGCACTTGGTTTATGGGACATCTTAAAGCAACAATAAATGATGATAGAGATGTTGTGATTGTTTCAGGTAGGAGCAATAGCTTGGTGGATGCGGTTCAGTGGATTTTTTGACCAAATCTACATACCTTCTACTGTCGATACCTCATGGAGAATCTAAAATTGTAAATGACATGACTTCGTTTATCGAAGGAGTTGTGTGATGCAATAAAATCTATAATGTTTAAACTCATGTATACGAGATCTACCGACAAGTATGTGGCAATAATGGGGAGGTTTTTTATATTGAATGAACGTGTTGGCAGCTGGGTAAGGTCCACTGAACCTGAGCATTGGGTGAACTCCAAGTTCCCAGAAATGTGGTATGATCAAATGTCATCCAACATTGCAGAGACATTTAATGGATGGGTGTCAGACATTCGTGATGAGCCTATAATGACCATGCTAAACACATTTCGGTTGAAATTGATGGAACTCCTTTGGAGGAGACATTGCGAATCCTAGGACTGCACAACACTGGTAGGGAAAAGGATCAAAGAGAAGTTGCATGTGACAATTTGCAATAGCATCCAGTTCCAGGTTGTCCGTGCTTCTGTTCAAGAGTTTGAGGTCAAGAAGGGAGAAAGGCAGTATACCGTCCACTTGGACTAGCAGATGTTCTAGTGCGAGGAGTGGCCTCCCATGTGGACATGCATGCGTGACCATATCGTACACGCAGTGGTATGTGTATGAATTTGTTGACCCATACTACACGATTGAAAAATAGAGGGTCATATACTCTCAGCCGATACACCCTATGTCATTTGATGAGTTGCATCCAACAGCCATGTCATCGGTTGTGAGTGCAGACATCGATACTTCATCATCTGCTACAATGCACCCACCAAAGACAAAACAACCACCAGGCCGACCCCGGACCAAATGAATTGAGTTCCGACTTGTTGAGAAAAGGGAGGTTCATTGCAGACAGTGTGGTAACACGAGACATTATAGGAGCACGTGCAAGGCACCCATTGAGTAGGGGTATCGTCTCTATCGCACCCCACCCCCACCCAACCATCCATTTGCTTTATGTTTAGTACCTATTTGGAAATTTTAATGTTAGTAGTTGAATTATCCCTATATGGAAATATTAATGTTACTACGTGTATCCTATCGATCGCCCATCAGCTCGATGGCCCGAGTCGATGGTGGGAAACAGAGGTTCTACAAAAGCACCGTTTCCCACCATCGGCTTTCCCCATTGGCCTGGGGCATCTCCGCCTCATCTGGGGACTTATAGGGGACCTCTCCCCACCCCGTGGAGGTGGTTCCGCCGCCCGTCTACCCTTGTGCCCCCTCCCAGACTGCTTCTCGGAATTGGCAAAATTGCCCAAAGGCCGATCCAACAGGTGCGAGGGCCACCAGACCCACTTCCTCCTACTGCCACTAACCCAGTGAGCATCCTGACACCTTCTGATTGCCCATCAACCATCCATTTGCTTTATGTTTAGAACCTATTTGGAAATTTTAATGTTAGTAGTTGTATTCTCCCTATATGGAAATCTTAATGTTACTACGTGTATCCTATCGATCGCCCATCAGCTCGATGGCCCGGGCTGATGGTGGGAAATGGAGGTTCTACAAAAGCACCGTTTCCCACCGTCAGCCTTCCCCATTGGCCTGGGGCATCTCTACCTCATCTGGGGACTTATAGGAAACCTCTCCTCACCCCGTGGAGGTGGTTCCGCCGCTTGTCTACCCCCGTGCCTCCCTCCCGGACTACTTCTTGCAATTGGAAAAATCGCCCAGAGGCTGATCCAACAGTTGCGAAGGGGTGCGATGACCACCAGACCCACTTCCTCCTACTGCCACTAACCCAGTGAGCATCCTGACACCTTCTGATTGCCCATCGGCCTGATGGCCTGGGCCGACGGTGGGAAACGGTGGTTCTGCAAAAGAACTGTTTCCTACCGTTAGCCCGGGGCATCTCAACCTCAGCTGGGTACGTCCAAGGGAACACTGCCCACCCTATAAAGGTGGTTCAACTGCCTAACAACCCCTGCGCCCCCTCTTGGACCGCTTCTGGGAATTGGAAGAATCGCCCAGAGGCAAATCTGACGGGTGCAGAGTGGTGCGATGGACACCAAACCCACTCCTGCCTACTACCACTAACCCAACGAGCATCTAGACACCTTCCGATCACCCATCGACTCGATGGCCCGGGCCGACGATGGGAAATAGTGGTTCTGCAAAAGCACCGTTTCCCACCGTTAACCTTCCCCATTGGCCCAGGGCATCTCCGCCTCAGCTGGGTACTTATAGAGGACCTCTCCCCACCCCATGGAGGTGGTTCCACTGCCTGAATACCCCTGTGCCCCCCTCTGGGACTATTTCTGGGAATTGGCCGAATCGCCCGGAGGTCGATCCAGCGGGTGCGGAGAGGTGCGATTGCCACTAAACCCACTCTACCCTACTACCACTCACCCACCGAGCACCTTGACACCTTTCGATTGCCCATTGGCCCGATGGTGGGAAACTGTGGTTCTACCAAAGCACTATTTCCTATTGTCGGCCTTCCCTATTGGCCCGAGGTGTCTCCTCCTCTTCTGGGTACTTATAGAGGACCTTTGCCCACCCTGTAGTGGTGCTTCTGTCGCTTGAATACCCATGCCCCTTTTTCGGGACCGTTTTTGGGAATTGGTAGAATTGCCCGGAGGCCAATCCGACGGGTGCGATTTCCACCAAACCCAATCTACCCTACTGCCTCTCACCCACCGAGCATCCTAACACCTTCTGATCGCCCATTGGCCTGATGGCCCAGATCGACGGTGGGAAATGGTGGTTCTGCAAAAGCACCGTTTCCCACCATCGGCCTTCCCCGTTGGCCCGGGGTGTCTCCTCCTAATCTGGGTACTTATAGGGGACCTCTCCCCACCTCGTGGAGGTGCTTCTGCCACTCGAATACCCCCGTGCCCCCCTCCAAGACCGTTTCTAGGAATTGGCCGAATCACCCGGAGGCTAATCCGGCGACTGCGGAGGGGTGCGATTGCCACCAAACCCACTATGCCCTACTGGCACTCACCCGCTGAGCATCCTGACACCTTCCGACCGCCCATCGACCTGATGGCTCAGGCCGACGGTGGGAAACGGTGGTTCTACAAAAGCACCGTTTCCCAACATCGACCTTTCCTTTCGACCGCCCATCGGCCTGATGGCTCAGGATGACGGTAGGAAACGGTGGTTCTGCAAAAGCACCATTTTCCACCGTCGGCCTTTCTTGTTGGCCCGGGACGGTTCTACAAAAGCACCGTTTCCCAACATCGACCTTTCCTTTCGACCGCCCATCGGCCTGATGGCTCAGGATGACGGTAGGAAACGGTGGTTCTGCAAAAGCACCATTTCCCACCGTCGGCCTTTCCTGTTGGCCCGGGATGTCTCCTCTTCATCTGGGTACTTATAGGGAACCTTGCCCCACCCCATGCAGGTGGTTCCGCCGCCCGAATACCCCTATGCCCCCCCTTTGGGTCCATTTCTGGGAATTGGTAGAATCGCTCGAAGGCCAATCCGGTAGGTGCGGAGAGGTGTGATTGCCACTAAACCTTGTCTGCTCTACTGCCACTCACCCACCGAGCATCCTGACACCTTCCTATTTCCCATTGGCTCGATGGCCTGGGTCAACGGTGGTTATGCAAAAGCAATGTTTCCCACCGTCGACCATCCTCGTTGGCCCGGGGCGTCTCCGCCTCATCTGGGTACTTATAGGGGACCTCTATCCACCCCGTGGAGGTGGTTCCACTGCTCGAATACCTCCATGCTCCCCCTCCGAGACTGTTTCCGGGAATTGGCCGAATCGCTTGGAGGCCGATCCAACAGGTGCGAAGTGGTATGATTGCCACCAAACCCACTCTGCCCTACTGCCTCTCATGTACCGAGCATCCCGACACCTTCCGATCGCCCATCGGCTTGATGGCCTGGGCCGACGGTTGGAAATGGTGGATCTGCAAAAGCACCGTTTCCTACCGTCAGCCTTCCCCATTGGCCCAGGGCATCTCCACTTCTTCTGGGTACTTATAGGGGACCTCTCCCCACCCCGTGGAGGTGGTTCCACCGCCCGAATACCCCCGCACCCCCCGGCGGGTGCGGAGGGGTGCGATTACCAACAAACCCACTCTACCCTACTGCCACTCACCCACCAAGCATCCCAACATCTTTCAGTTGCCCATCGACCGATGGCCCATGATGACGGTGGAAAATGGTGGTTCTGCAAAAGCACTGTTTCCCACCGTCAGCCTTCCCTGTTGTCTTGGCGCATCTCCTCCTCATTTGGGTACTTATAGGGGACCTCTCCCCACCCCGTGGAGGTGGTTCTGCCACCCAAATACCCTGGTGCCCCCCCTCCGGGACCATTTCTAGGAATTGGTAGAATTGCCCGGAGGCTAATCCGGTGAGTACGGAGGGGTGCGATTGCCCCCAAACCTTCTCTGCCCTATTGCCATTCACCCACCAAGCGTCCTAACACCTTCATCTGTAAATTTACGTAGTTAAACCTAACTAATCGTTAGCTCTGTACAAAAATTTAAATTGTTAATATATGCTCAGAGTAGTAAGGTAAGAGAAAGGAAAAATAAAATGGCTTCCAATCATCCTCATAAGATCTTCAATTCATGAGATATGGTTCCGAATGTGTTGAGCCCCATGTTAGCACCCTATTTTTGCTTGGTCCCTTCACCCTACCTCTTTGGTACCCCAAAACTTGACACACAACCACATCAACTTGAGACTTCCAAAACCCGAGAAAACCCTCCTTTGGCACTATCCACAGGACAAATGAGTACCATGATCAGACATCATCCACAGACTTGGAAAACTACAACTAAGTTACAAATCAACTTTCATGAGTAAATTGTAAAGATCCACCGTTCATTATACTAGCCCTCTTTCTAACGGCCCCGATCCATGCGATATTCAAACTCCAACTCCAAAATCGAATCCAACATATCCATCACCCCAAGATCACTAGGAAATAATCAACTAGCGAATCCCACCACGAGTCTTCAACAACCAACCGCAAAAACATCAAGATCCCATTCGGATGGACCTAAATGATTACCAAGATCAACCATATATTTCTCAGATCAGAACAATCTACTTGACTTCTCACCCTAATCCATGCTTACCTACCAAATTGTAGCTTAAAATTTCCTCGTTTAACTCCTCATCAAGCCTAGATCCTATTCCAACAAATATCGTGAATTAAATCCTACCATCCATCATCCCAACTTCATGTGACAAATCAGACCATGCCACTGTGTTTGGAGACCCAAAAAACCCTAGCACATCAAATCTCATGACAAAGCACCTTCGTTTGACCATTGAAAAAGTAAGATTCCATTTCAGACCATTTCGTTGATTGAAAACCATAAGCTAAAACCATGATCAGAACTAAATCAATCAATTTACACCACTGACAAGATATCCACCACTTCCATTAGATTCAGGATGATCAAAAGTGACAACCCACCAAATTTCATGCCAAAATTCCTCCGTTTGACCCTTTATCAAACAATGATTCTGTTTTAACAAATATCATTGATCCGAACTCGTCAGCCATAGATTTCAATCATCCTGACCCCATTTATCTGATCAGACCTCACCACTGTGTTCAGAGACCCAAAAAACCCCAGGACACCAAATTTCATGACCAGACTCATTTATTTGACCGTTAAACTAAAAAGATACCATTTCGATGCACCAGATTAAATTACCATGTCATCTGGCCCAACCTGAAGCCTTAAAAGGGTGATGGTTGATGTCAAACCCATTCTTGTCCCATTAGAACACCTAGACCAATCAAACAAAGCCTAATAGACCCAAAAAGCTCAAAATACCAAACAAACCCCTACTTAAGACTAGGAAAAGACAAAATTACTTTAAAAGGTTCATCAAATTTACATTTTCTGTCACCATCATGCCAAAATACGGCGCTGCAATGTCTGGGACGTCCCAAGTTCCCATTAGCCGCATAAAACCCATGAAAACCACCCCCAAATCAAAGAAAAGATTTCACCAAACAGGAAATTTTGACTTGACACCTATTTCTTTGAAGAATCTTTTCCCATTTCAGTGAATGAACTCTTCTCAGTCACAGATACTGTAGCTGAGCAAATTTTGGACCCATCTCCCTCCATTTTCTCTATAAATAGAGGCCGAACTCGAGCTTGAGAGGGGGGGACTGATGAGAGGGAGGAAAGAAAACCTAAGAGAGGGGAAGATGGCAGTTTTCCAACTTATGTAACCCACCTGTTCTACTTGAAATCCCGAAGTCCCTAAAGACAAGCTGAAGCCTCATCTCCTGTCTCCCAAACTTAACACCAAAAAGCTCCACTGTTCCTTACTCAAGTTTCGTTTGAAGTCCTTTTAGCTGCTGGAAATCTTTCGACAAGGTACATACAGTAAGGTGAGTCTCTTTTTTTTTTTAGTTTTTCTGGGTTGCTTGAGGTTCTGAAATGTTAGAGAAACTTGGCTTACAATTCCTTCTTGACTGAGAGTAAAGGCAAAGAGGCGAGAGTCTTAGGAAAATTAGTACCTAAGACCTGATAACATCACCTCAAAATTAGTCATAGGAGAAGATGAAAGCATGTTCCTCCGGATTTAAGAAATTCTTGCAACCATTTTTGTTTTTCCCTGAAAGAAGATGAGTCTGAAAAACTCCCGTATCGGGCTGCTATAGCAGCTTGGAGAGAGGGGTGCCTAATACCTACCCTCTTCCAATCCTTAGAACCCGAAATCTCTTGGTTGTGTGCCTTTCCCATGGAAAACAAAGTCCTTATCAAAGACTTAGATCGATTTTTCACAACTGAAAATGAGGGCCCATCTCCTTTAAAAAATGGTGGCGACTCCAAATCTTTTGAGCCGGCCATGAGCTTACCAGAGTTCACAACTGGCTACTCCGTTGGGGAGAACTGGAACCTTTATTCGGAGTGGTTCAGACTCAGTTTATTTTTGTTTTATGTTGGTAAGTTTAGGACCTTGCTGTTTCACGATTAAAAATCGCACCTCAAGAAGGTTGGGCGTGATAAACCTTCCTAGAGCAACCACCCAAAGCCATTCCCGGTCCAAAATCACACCTGAACCTTCATCCAGAATCACACCTTTGTCAAAATCGCAACCAAGGTCTCACCCAAAACACTTCTTCAAAATCGCACATCATTTTATCTCTATCATAGCCTTAAAGTCCAAAATCGCATTTCCTTTCAACCTCATCACAATCCAGAAGTCCAAAACCACACTTCCTTTCAACCTCATCGCAACCCAGAAGTCCAAAATCACACTTACTTTCAACCTCATCGCAACCTAGAATTCCAAAATCACACTTTCTTAGAGCCTCATCGCAACCCATAAGTTCAGCGCAACTCAACCCGACCTCATCGCAGCCCCAAGGTTCATCTCAACTCAACCCGACCTCATCATAACCCATAGGTTCATCGCAATTCAACCCAACCTCATTGCAACCCATAGGTTCATCGTAACTCAACCAAACCTCATTACAGCTCAACCCAACCTCATCGCAACCTAGGAACCCAAAATCGCCACTTAGAACTTGTTCACCACACCTCCTTCCCACTCATCACACCTAAATTGCACCCATCTACCCTTTCACACCCTGTTATTGCATCGCACCCGTATCGTAGCGCACTAAGTGTCTACTGCGACTAGCATTCGGTATAGCAAAAAAATCATACAGTTTCCAAATGCTAGGCCCCGTTGTTTTTTTTTTGTTTTGGTTTTTTTCCTTTTTTCCTTTGCTTTCTTTTGGGTTTTTTCCCTTCCCTTCTTTTCCTTTGGCAGTGTCTCAAAATTAGTAGTTTTTTTTTTTTATTCCTCTATAATTGAATATGATTAGCTTAGTTTTGGGTAGCAGTAAACTGCATTTGCTCCTTGTTCTACTCTTTTCTCCTCCTTGCTTTAGTTACAGAATCATCAAGAGAACTTAGCTTCTATTAGATCCCAAATGTAGCCACCTAGAGACTTGTAGGATTATTTTCAAACTTAAACATGTGGCTTCATTCTCCCCCATTTTTTTATTGCTTTCCTCTTCATTTTTATTGCTTGTTTGAACACTCACAATTCACACACTCTCATGTAAATAGAATTAGAATTCCATTTTACCTATTAGGGGAAGGATAATAGGTGTGTGCCTCTGGACTTTGGTCCTCAAAGGCTCCACCAAAACTTTCATACTAGCCACCAACCAAAGAAGTCCATTTATCCCTGGGTGGAGGTTTGAAGGTTAGCAACCTTGTTAGAACCTTAGTGTCTAAAACCCACCTAACAACTTCATGCATTGCACCTAGAGAGCCCATACATAGAATCCTTACATGAAAGTAGGATAGAAGGACCTTAACATAATTAGGATTAGGACACTAAGAATGTTGCACTATGTGGTTGTCATCATTTGAAGTAAGATCAAAATAAACCTTAAATCCCTTAAAGAATAGAAAAAAAGCTTAATCTAGAAAAAAAATCACAGTACCCTTTAAGCTATCAATGTTACGTCCAAAAACTTAATCAAATCTGAAATCAAAATGAAAATCCATTAAGTTCTCCAAATTTAAAGTTCCCATTTGAAATACTTAGAGAAGCCTATCTTGCCACTCAAGGTTGTTGTTCTCAAGGTTAAATAGATGCATGATTCTATGAGTACCACTCTTGATAAGTATCATCAAAAGACCCATTTTGATCACTTATACTATTCTTCATCTTACGTTCATTTCTTGGCTGAGTAGATGCATGACTCTATGAGCTCAGTTCTTGAGAAGTAGCATCAAAAGACCATTTTTAATCCCTTTCATTATTTCCACCTCTTGGCTAAATAGATGCATGACTCCATGAGCTCAAGTCTTGAGATGTAGCATCAAAAGAACATTATGACATCTTTCATCATTTGTCTAGTGTCCACCCCTTAGATAAGTAAGATGCATTGAATCCAACTCTTGGGAAGTACATCAAAACACCACCTTGACCCACTCCAGGAGTTTCAAGTAGAAATACATGGAAAGGGTCTAACCCTCCCTTGACCAATATCAAAGGATATTTCATTCCCTTAACTGAACATTATGCCAAGTAGATGTTTAGCCCTATGAGTAGCTCTTGAGAAATAACATCAAAAGGCCACTTCGACCTTCATTCCTTTAAAATTCCGAAATGTCAAGTAGGTACACATATGGTGTAGGGATGGATATTCCCTTATCCAGTATCAAAATGACATTTTCATGATCCTTCAAAAATTTGTCTTTCTCTTCTCCAAACTAAGTAAATGTTTGACCCAATGAGTTTGCTCTTAAGAAGCAACCTTAAAAAGATTATTGTTTCATAGGCACAATGTAGGGACTCAATACCCTCGACATTTCCTTAACATTTTCCAAAACCCAAAAATCTTTTCTAAAACCAAGTGTATTTTCTAAATTAGTACTCGATCCTAATTACAAAACTACTTGCCCAAATCCCAAAATTAATAATAAAACAAGGAAAAGAACAAATATACCAAATAACATCAAATCTCAATCTGTGTATCAGGTCAACAAAATCACGGTAAAAGAAAGGCCCATAAATTGAGGTGAAATAAAATTATCAAACCCCAAGAATCTATTGTAAGGATTATCAAATAAAGCCTCTTTATCAAATCCTAACTCACATAATTTCAAGTTAATTGCAAAAATTAACAGTCCACAAACTTGAGCAAATTCCAAAGTTTATCAATGCTCTTTCCTCAAGCCCCAAAAGCTTTTTCAAAGTTTCTTTAAAACATTGCATCTGTTTTCCAACTTCAAGCTCAGTGTTAGTTTTTTACTTTCTAAGTGCTTTTTAATTTTCGACAGAGGTCCACTAATTTAAGACATTCCCCTTGCATGACCTAGTCTAGTTGACCATAGATTCTTTCATTCTTTCACATCCTTGCTAGGTTCCCTTGACCCACTTCAAGGAAGCCATCCTATCTAACCACCTACACTTCTAGCCTTCTTAGGACTCCTCCAATCAGTAGCCATACCCACTGTAGAATTGACACCTCTGGAATCCCATCAACCCTAGCACTTCACACCAAGTCTATTACCTCAACCTCACCCACAGCATCATACACCCATGCAAGTCAGGTTTAACCTCGACCCAATCATGCTTAGGATCCAATATCTAGTTAGCCAAGTCATAGTAGCATCAATAGCTCTAGATGCATACTAGGGGTAGGTTGGTTTTGTCGCGGTTTTCTGTTGTTTTTTCCTGCACTTCATCATTTGCATGAGCATACCGCATGTCATCGCATGTTGCATCCTTAGAACTAGTCCTTAGACCACACCAGTTTATTCCCACTCGTTAGATGCCTATAACCTAGATTGATACCTTTATAGAACCAACAACATAGGCCCTTTAGACAACCAACTTTAAAACATCAAGAAAAATCAAATCAAAAGTCCAAATCCCTCTGAAACTAAAATGAACCCTTTCAGGATCATCATGGAAGCAAGCCTCACATCAACCTCCCATCGAGCAAGATTTGTCAAGAAGAATTAACCAGGATGAAGGAGGACATGAAGGACATACAAGCACCCTAGCCAGAAAAAAATAATCAAGTCCTAACCTAAACCTTCCTAGGTTAAAAGGATCCACTTTGGATTGGTATACCTAGACCCTCGGAGAACATGGACCAAATTGGTGAACATTTTATCAAGAGTTTCGATGATCTAGACCAAATTGGTGAACATTTTTTCCTTAATTGCAAAAGGCTGGTGTACACATCGAATGGGGAGCTAAGGATGAGAAAATCCACATAGCATCAACAAATCCCTAGAACCTACTGTAGTTGCCACTATACATCAACCTTCCTTTTCAACACAGAAGCATCGAACTTTAACTAGAAAAGTCAAGAGACGATTCGCTCCCCTCCTTTTGTAGTCTCAATTGCTTCCTCGACTGATTGAGAGTGGATATCTAGCACCTTTGCCACCTAAACCAATTCCCAATCCCCTACCAAAGAGCTTCAAGTTGGGCAATTACTGCTCTTATCAGCAAGTACTGAGGCACTCGACGAACAATTGCACAATTATCAAGGTCAACATCCAAGATCTAATCAACGTCAGATAATATCCCTTAAAAATAACTAAAATATGTAATCAAATTTGTAACCTTTTCAAGAACTATGACAGGTCTGATCCCTCAGAAGGGGTACGTAGGAAACCTGGCATTGGTGCTTGTGTGCGATTCAGATAACCAAATAAAAGTAAAAAAACCTTAGGACCCTCAAATACGCATAAAACCCTAGGTTATCCACCTAGACGTGCTCTAGGTACCAACCCAAATAGTTTAGGCATTGCTTGCATTCATTTCATGCATATTTGCATGTTTGCATTGCATCTAAAGTCTAATGCTCTTAGCAGGAAAGATGACCACACCTACCAGAGATCAATTCAAAATCCAACTAGAAATTGATGAACATTGAAGAGCAATGAACCTGTTAATCTTCAAAGTTGATTGGCTAATCTCCCGCACAGGAGTAACACCACCAGTTTTTGTTTTGAATCCTAGCCACCACCTCAACCATCGAAGAAAGAAGTGAAGAAGTCCAGTCCGTTACCTTGTCAACCTTCCTAACTTTTGTCCATCATGGTCAAGAAAGGATACCCTCATTTATTGCCTTGGAAGCCACCTGCGGATCCAAAGAATTTTGACCAAAAGGCTTATTGTGCCTACCATCAAGGATCATGACATGAGACCAATGAACGTTGACAAATGAAATATTCTATCCAACGCCTCATTGATGATGGCCAATACAACCCTGTGGCTCAAGCTTATAGACATGCTGTCACCTAAAGAACATTTACATTAAAATTTGTTTTTCATTGCACCTTAAAAGCTTAATGTACTCAATTTTTACTTAATGAAATCTTGTTTTGTTCCTTTTATCACTCTACGTTTTTGTCCTAATGCTTACTCCTGATAAAACAATGAATTCAATTGGACCCAATTTATCCTTCCATTCTGTCCAGATTTGATGATCGAAAACTTGCAACAAGTCTCATTAATATGTTCTTGAGAAAAGTTGGTACCTGAATGGAAATTCAAAAAAGGAAATTTTCGGAGAAGGGGTCAACCCTAGGTAGCACAAGCGCTAAAGGCAATAGGGTACTAAATCAACTTCGTAGTGCCTACTCCTAAATCGGGAGGCCATTTGTGGTCGATCATTTCTCTGGGTCCCTTATCATTCATTTAGACTATAGTCATCCCATTTGAGCTTTTCATCTAAACCCTTCTTTGACAAAACCCACAAGTTTCTAAAGATGCTTAAATCAAAAGAAAAATCAAGGGGCAAAAAAAAAAAGAAAAAACATAAAAGGAAAGAAAAAACATGAAAGGAGCATGAAAATGAAAGGGGGCAAAAAGAACTAGGGGCAAGTTCACTAAAGGACCCCAACATTGTCAAAGAGTAACATGTATTTCATTTACTTTGATTAAACCAAGGACAAGCTTTAACATGTATTTCATCAATTGGGAACAAGCTTAACATGTTTTTCTTGTCATAAGTCATACATCAATCAAGAGACGAAGGGAGGCCATCTATCAATCATTTCACCATGTCTTTGATCCACTAACCAATCCTCTGAACCTCATCTTTAACTAAACCCCATGTTTCAAGAGACAGATGTCAAATGTTTGAATGCCCTTACAACAAGTAAAAAAAACGGGGGGGGGGGGGGGGGGTGAATAAAGTCCAAAAGGAAAAACTAAGTCAGGAAAGTGCAACTTTGAAAAAAAAAAGAAAAAAAAAACCTGGGGCAGCTAAGCTAAACATCTGTTTTTGACTCCATCCTAACCCCACCTCATTCTTCAGCCCAACAAAAAGTCATCCTGGATCAAGAAAGATGTATGGCTCATGGCATTGAAAGACATGAAAAGCATTTCACATCGAAAGGGAGTAAAAAAAGAGGGAAAGAAGAAGAACCAAAAAAGAAAGTGCTAAAGGTTCCATTAGTCAATTTAAGCATCTAAAACCTATGTTAAAAGAATATTTGAGCCTCCTATCTTTTGATTCTGAACCATGTCCTAAGCCATGTTTCGTCCCATTTAATAAGACCTATTTGATCTTTGAGAGATTAGCAAATTGATCTCGGGCACACCTTTTTCGTTAACAATGACAGGATCAACTGTAGGCCCCTAAAGTAAAAAGAAGAAGAAGAAGAAGAAAAAAGAAGTTGGACTTAGAAATAGTAAACCAGGGGCAAAAAAGGCAAAAAAAGAAGAAAAAACAACAAAAAAAGAGAAGGATACATTCCAAACTTGGGGTAAGGGTATCAAAGCACAAGAAGTTCAGTTTAGCAAAGTGGAAAAGATTCAATCTCTGTGCGAAGGGGTGACTACCTCTCGCTTGAACATTTTCCCGAAGTGAATTTCCAATTGGCATCTAAAATTTCTAAGACACATATCTCTGAAACCAACAATGTTGCTATCATCAAATTTTACACCACATTAAGGGTAAGTAGGATCTTTTGAGTGTCTTTGTTTTGTTAGAAGTAAGCTATCACCTTTCGCCTAATCCTTGTCAACCTCTTGTCATCATCTTCCTAGTCGGCATCATACGCATTATCCTTTTCTCCAGCCCAAATGTTTCAAAATGACCAATCATCATAGGTAAAGAAGAAAATGGTCCTCACCCATTTACCTTGCTTTTTAAAATCATCAAGCTTCCAGATGGGCATATCATTTCCTACACTGTGGCATAAACATTATTGTTTGATCATCAAATCTGTTCCAAAGTCCCTCGTGGCACCAAAGTCCTTCATGGCATCAAAGTCCCTCGTGGCAGCACCAAATTCCCTTGGGGCAGCACAAGTCCCTCGTGGCATCAAAGTGCTTTGTGGCACTAATGTCCCTCGTGGCACCAAAGTCGCTCGTGGCACTAAAGTCTCTCGTGGCATCAAAGTCCCTCGTGGCATCAAAGTCCCTTGTGGCAAAAAAAAAAAAAAATCTTGCACCATTGCATAGTGAAAAGCTTAATAGCATCATTTTTCTTGCATCTAAAGCATCCAAAAATTTATTTTCAAGTCATCCAAATGTTTTTCAAAAAAATTCAAAAATCATTCATCCCAACCATCCAAATTTCTTCAAATCCAAAATTTTGGCATGCACTAATAAGAAGTTCTTTGCATCATCATCTTTTTCATAATCCTTCTATGCAAGTTGCTTTCATCTAAATTGTCCAAATCCAAAAGTCGTTAATCATCCAATTTTCTTTCATCCAAATCATCCAAAATTCATCAAATACCCATCAAATATCATCGAAATCTTTCACTTTGTATGATCCGCCTTCGGGCATAATCGAATACCCATCAAATATCAATGAAATTTCTTGCTTTGTGTGATTCACCTTCAGGCATAATCGAATACCCATCTAAAATCATCGAAATCAAATATCCATCAAAATCTCTCGCTTTGTGCGATCCTTATTCAGACATAATTGAATGCCCATCGAAATCATCTTAATTGAATACCCATCAAATATCATCGAAATCTTTTGCCTTGTGTGATCTACCTTCGAGCATAATCGAATACCCATAAAAATCATCGAAATCGAATACCCATCAAATGTCATCAAAACCTCTCGCTTTGTGCAATCTGCCTTCGAGCATAATCAATACCCATAAAAAATGATCGAAATTTCTCTTTCTTTGTGCAATCTGCCTTTGTGCATAGTCAAATACCCATCGAAAATCATCGAAATTTCTCTTGCTTTGTGCAACCCACCTTCAGACATAATCGAATATCCATCGAAAATCATCAAAATCTCTTGCTTTGAGCAATCCGCCTTCGGGCATAATCGAATACTCATAAAAAATCATCGAAATCGAATACCCATTCAATATCATCGAAATCTTTCGCTTTTTGCGATCCGCCTTTAGGCATAATTAATTACCCATCAAATATCATCGAAATTTCTCGCTTTGTGTAATATGCCTTTAGGCATAATCAAATACCCCTCAAATATCATAAAAAATTATCTCCTTGTGTGAACCAACTTCTGGCATAATTGAATAACCATCGAAATTGATCAAAATCTATCACTTTGTACGGTCTTGATGTTAGACAGTTTTGTATGCCCTTAGCTTCAATCATTTTGATGTACTTTTGTTATTTAGTGGAAATAAATAAAGTGCATGTTTGATTCATGTTGTTTGGTTTAATTCTGTGTAAAACCCTAAAACTGGACATTTGTAGAGACTCATGTTAGTTTTAAATGTTCACAGCCGTTGGATAAGTCTGGGGAGATTTATCCTGCCAAGGCTGATACTGGTGTGCCACCAAGTGTTGGGATGGCCTGTCTCAGCCATCAGGGTAAGACCCGAGGCACATACAGCATGGGATTACTTGAATCCTTGAACCGGACCAGATTTCCAGTCTTGCCCTGGACCTTAGAGATAGATGGGCAAAACTGGAAAGTTACACCTGACCCCTAGACTCGATTATGACACTTCACTAGGTGCTGGATCAGGCTGCCTTTGATATGCCAATCAGTGAGATCCTTAGTGGGGATCAAAACCTGGGTATGTTGGGGCAGTTTGAGAATTCATCTGAGTGGGTGGTCATAGTGACAGAATCAGCCACTTTGTCGGACAAAGGGTAATGATCGGGAATGCACTCTCTCTGATGGAAACCAAACTGCCGGCAGTTGATTTCAATCGTTGGAATTTTGTTTTTGCAAAATTAATATATTTACATATATGTACGGTTTCAAAATGTTTGCAAATGGTTTTAATTCCCGGGATCCATGTGAGAGGAGAGTGCGGCACTGTTCCTTGCAGCCGAGGGAGAGGTCCTCTCTTGTCGGGCAGTGCTTGATCATTAAGGGCTGAGAGGTTAAGTGTAAGACCATTTAGGATAATACCTGATGGGCTAATCTTGCACCTGCCCACAGTCCCTGGGTTTTTATAAGATGGCTTGGCCCAGGGACCACTTAATGTAAGTGTTGGGCCCATAGGGTTCATACGATGGACTCAAGGGGTTCATTGAGATTTTCAGTGAATTTGGCTGGGCCTTGTATTAAAGGCTGGGCCGAACCCATGTGGCTGGTGTGTAGATCAATGCTTGGGTCCCACGCCATACAAAGAAGCCCAACTGGGCAGCAGATTGGAAACTAATTAAACACTGAATACTTAATGGGCCAAAAGCCCATTTCGAAGTGGGCTGATATGATCACCCATCAATGGGGCGAATTTGAGATTGAAGTTAGCAAAAAGGATTGGGCTCTTAGCCTTATCCACTCTTAGAGACCAAATTCAAATCAGATTTGAATCTGGTAACCTCCTGATAAGATCAGGAGTAAGCTGACTCTATCTGGGAAAGGGATTAAGATTATCCCCTATCCAAATACTGATTTGGATTGGGATAACTCCTAATTAGGAGATTTCTTAATCAAGAAGAAAAGAGAGGAGATTATCGAATGAACCAAGAGAGGGAAATCAGATTTCGATCCAAAAGGTTCTGGTAAGCAAGAAAGGTTCCTGCGAATTGAGATTAGATCTCATTCTCTCCAGAAAAGAAAACAGTTCAGCCTTTTCGTTTCTGGAAATCTCCTCCTGCCGCCGCCATCTGCATTGTTGCAAGATTTGATCTTTGCAGAAAAGAAAGTCAAGAAACCAGTTCTTGACATCAGTCTTGCAAGAAAGACTGAAAGAATTCAGTGTTTAGTACATCCAGGGGATTCTTGTGAAGGATCCAGTGTGTAGGACGCACCCTGCTGGTTCTGTTCCATCCACAGCTGTGTCATCTTCAGCAGGGACAGATCTTGGAGCATTCTTTGGGCGTGAACACCATCTTTGGGAGATACTGCTTCTCCGGATCAGGTATAATCCTCCCATTCATCTTTTGGTACAGATCTGGTTTGATTAGGGTTCAAGTAGATCCTTGAATATTGTATTCTAAATTCAGGGAATATGATTCCCAGTTGGGAGAAGGTAGGAAATTTTTGAAATTCGCCCCACCCATTCCTTAACCTTTATGGCGTCCATTAGATGGATCCTACCATTCTTTCAGTGGTATCAGAGCCACAGGTTCGAATCTTGAACCAAAAGAAAATCAGATCTGACCCTGCGTAGTTGGATAGAAGGTGTTCTTTCAAGATTGCGCAGATTGTTTTCTTTTTTTTCAAGAAACTGTTTCTTGTTAAGGGCGATTGATCTGAAATTAATTTCTATTAAATCCAAAATTTATTTGGAATTGTTCTTTATTTATTTTGATTTAATGGACTGTTCAAACCTGGAGATCGCAGTGCAGTTTTAGCGCAGATGGTCTGCGCACCCTTTTTTTTCTTTTCTATTTATTTATTTCATTCAATTCGGTCTGTAAATAATTTTTTTTATTTTTTAGACTGAATGTATAGGATTTGATCAAGAATGTAATTAATAGAAATAGGATTTCAGTTATTTTTCTTGATTAAAGAAGATGGAAGAAGATGGCGGCGCAGGAGATTTGCAGATGGAGAAATCGTTTTCTACGATTTGCAGTTTATGAAACTGCAACCCTTGTGATTAACCTCTGTTTTGCAGGTGGTGCGAACAGTCCATAATTGTTTTGTGTTTGCTAGAAATCAAAACTATTAATTTCAGATCATTCAATAATTAATTCTTGAATTGAAAATCAGTTTTGGACCATTTCGGACTAGATTGGACCAAAACTGTTTGGACCGAATCTGGGTTTCGAAAGGGGTTGTTCTCAGTCCAATTGTCTCACACTTTTGTTCCAAATCTGATGTTCAATTACAGGGATTAATTCGGCCCACCTGTAAAGCCCAGTTTTAAAGGGTTAAAACTGCAAAAGCCCATTATTGTGAGATAAGCTGTATGGGCCGAACTGCTATCTGCGATTTAGCCCATACACCTAGTGGACATTAATCGTTAATGACTTGGTTTTTAAATGGGCCGTTGAATGGGCTTTACAGCAATTAATTGATTGGATCAATTCCTCCTTTACATGTGATGTTTGGATGTTTGATGTGCTGCGACCATGGGCCATAAGTACTTGGCCCGTGATGACTCGTTAGTGGCTCTTGCGCACACCATGGCTGAATGCACATCATTGCCATGGTGTCCCTGAAGGTCATTGGATGACCCCCCTCTTTGCCTGGTGGGCCCCACAACCCTGAAAAGGGATGCGTACGGAACCCCTAGCCGATTAAGGCCCACCAGAAATCTGACTTTATGAAAGTCAGTGGGAGCCACTTTAGTTTGACCTAAATTAGAACTAGGCCGTGATTTTGTTCCCTCCAGCAAATATGAATGCAAGTGATAGGGAGATCCATATGATGGACTCTCTAAAGGCCTTCCGTCATTAGCACAATGATGGGTCCATCAGTAATGAGGAAACGCACCATAAAATTGGGCTATCCATTTGCTGTTGGATCTGTTAGAGTGTTTCATAAGATGATAGGGGCGTCATAGACCGATGTGGGAGGGGCTTCACCAGAAAATGGGAACTCTCTCACGGTACCTTGGCGTAACCTGAATATGATGGGTGTGCACTCACTGACAGAAGGGTTTACCTGAAAACGGCTCTGAACCTTGTCTGACAGAGGCCAAAGGGAAACTCATTTGATGAGTGGATATGATCCGTCACAGAAAGGTGGTGGGGTTATGCAGCTGAAACAGTTGGCTTCACGCACCCCATGTGATTTCCCACATTTCCAGAGACATTTCGTCGTCTCCGTCACTGAGATAGGAGGGAAATCTCAGAGATGAACAAATGGGAATGGAACATAGATTAAAAGCCATATCTATGTAGGTAAACATGAATCAAACTAAGGTTGTGGACTAATGATTTTGCTGTTTTATCAGAAAATGGCAAACGGTCAGTTTGCAAAGCTTCTAGACGATAACAAGCTTAAGGGCCCAAACTATGCCGACTGGTACAGAAATCTTATGCTGGTCCTAACTTCTGAAAAGTTAGACAAGGTAGTGAAAAATCCTGCCCCGGAACGTCCGGGTGACAGGGCTTCTGAGGCCCGTAGGAGGGACTACCAAGATTGGGAGGATAAGAACTCCCTAGCCCGCTGCTTTGTCATTGCCTCATTAGACAACTCAATACAGAGGCAGTTCGATCAGATCGAACTTGCCAAGGACATATTGGACAGTCTAAGGACAATGTATGAGGAGCAGAACCGTTCTACTCGACAGAAGGTCCTGAAATTGTTCATGACCGCGCAGATGACCAAAGGGCAGAAAGTTCATGACCATTGTCTTCGGATGATGGGATACATCAACGAACTTGAAGCTCTTGGATCCGGGCTAGATCTTGGCACGCAAGTGGATGCCATCCTAAATTCTTTGCCCTCTTCCTTCAATGCGTTCACTATGAACTACAATATGAATAAGCTGAATGTCAGCGTCCAGGAACTCAGCAATATGTTGCAGAGGGCCGAGGATTTACTCAAGAAGGATGAGCCTGTGGTTATGCTTGCTGAAGCTAACAAATCGGGCAAGAGAAAGAGAAAGGCAATGAAGCCCCAGAAGAAGACTACCAAACCCAAGAAGCAGAAGAAGAACAAGGCATCTGATGTCTGTCACTTCTGCAAGCAGACCGGCCACTGGAAGAGGAACTGTCCTACCTACCTGGAATCTAAGAAAGGTAATATCGAAACTTGTGTCATAGAGACTAATATGTTAGTTACTTCTGTATCCTGGTGTGTTGACTCCGGGGCTTCAACTCATGCGTGTAACTCACTGCAGGGGTTCAAAGTTAGCAGAAGGCTGAGTGAAGGTGAAGTGACACTGTTCTTGGGAACAACTGCAAGTGTTGCAGCTGCGGCAATAGGAACCGTAGAATTAGTTTTTAAAGAAGGAGTCCTTGTACTTAAAGATTGTCTTTATGTACAGAACTTGAGAAGGAATTTAATTTCTGTTTCAAAATTGTGTGCTGATGGATATACTGTTTACTTTAGTAATATGATTACAGTTAAACGGAATAATAAATTCATCGCATGCGGGGAGCTAGAGAACGGTCTCTATGTTCTGCATCCTTCTTTGGAAACTAACTTAACCGAAACTACGTCGGTCGAAAATCCCAAGAAAAGGACTCGTGATACAGTAAATCTCACGTGCCTCTGGCATTACCGACTTGGCCACATCGGTATCGACCGAATCACAAGACTGGTAAAGGATGGTCCTTTGGATTTTCTAACCGTAGAAAATCTTCCCACTTGTGAACCTTGCCTCCAAGGTAAGATGACTAAGCGGCCATTTGACGGTAAGCCTGAAAGATGTGCAGGCACACTTGACCTAATACATACTGATGTATGTGGTCCCCTGAGTGTTAGGACACGGAATCAACACGTGTACTTCATCACCTTTACAGATGATTTTTCACGATATGGTTACGTGTACCTAATGAGACATAAGTCTGAATCATTTGAAAAGTTCAAAGAGTTCAGACAGGAAGTCGAGAAACAGTTAGGGAGAGAAATTAAGGCCCTTCGATCAGATCGAGGTGGCGAGTATCTCTCTGACGAATTCAGGGACTACTTAAAGGCCAATGGGATAGTGTCACAACTAGCTCCTCCTGCTACACCTCAACTCAACGGTGTTTCAGAGAGGAGAAATAGGACCTTATTAGACATGGTCCGGTCACTTCTCGTACGCTCAGAATTACCCACATCCTTTTGGGGATACGCATTAGAGACTGCTATCTACGTGCTGAATAGGGTTCCAACCAAATCAGTTCCGAAAACTCCATATGAGCTTTGGACCGGAAGGAAGCCAAGTGTGAGACACTTGAAGATTTGGGGTTGTCCTGCACACGTTAAAAGAACAAGTGCGGACAAGTTGGAATCTAAAACCAGCCGTTGCCTGTTTATAGGCTACCCAAAGGATTCGGTGGGTTATCTATTCTATGACCCAAGTGAGCAGAAAGTGTTCTGCAGTCGAAACGCCCGATTCTTAGAATCCGATTACATCCTGGACACCCATCGTCAGGAAATAGTTCTTGATGAGGAGAGCTCAGGAGCAGTGGGAGATGACCCACAAGTTCCAGGTAATGACCAACCTAGAAGGTCCACCCGGGTATCCAGACCACCAGTCCGATATGGTTATGACCAGGATAGTTACCTGGTGGAAGCCTTGACTAGTGAAGAGGATCCCGTGTCTTACGCGGAAGCTATGTTAGACATAGACTCCCAGAAGTGGGTGGAGGCCATGAGAGCCGAGATGGACTCAATGGAGACCAATGGAGTCTGGACTCTAGTGGATCCGCCCTCCGGGGTAAAAGCAATTGGTTGCAAATGGATCTACAAGAGGAAGAAGGGCCCCGATGGCAGGATTGAGACCTTTAAAGCTCGTTTGGTGGCGAAAGGGTATACTCAGAAAGAAGGCATCGACTATGAGGAAACCTTTTCACCGGTGGCCATGCTTAAATCCATTAGGATCCTGCTAGCTGTAGCAGCGTACCATGATTACGATATTTGGCAAATGGATGTCAAAACAGCGTTCCTGGATGGAGATCTTAGTGAAGATATCTACATGCAGCAGCCGCAAGGCTTCATTGCTGCTGGTCAGGAACACATGGTATGTAAACTTAATAGATCCATATATGGACTTAAGCAGGCTTCTAGGAGTTGGAACATCCGTTTTGATTCTGCAGTCAAAACGTTTGACTTTGAGCAGAATCCGGATGAGCCCTGTGTTTACAGGAAATCCAGTGGGGATAAGATCACCTTTTTAGTCTTGTACGTGGACGATATCCTACTCATTGGGAATGATGTAGGAATGTTGACTTCGGTCAAGGTATGGCTATCACAGCAGTTCTCCATGAAAGATCTTGGAGAAGCTTCATACATACTGGGTCTTCGACTCTATAGAGATAGATCGAAGAGGATAATTGGATTATCCCAGGTTGCTTACATTGACAAAATTGTCAAAAGATACAGCATGGAAAACTCCAAGAAAGGAAACGTTCCTTTCAGGCACGGAGTCACTCTCTCCAAGAAGATGTCTCCCAAGACTTCTGAGGAGATTGAGAGCATGAGAGACGTTCCCTATGCCTCAGCTGTGGGGAGCATCATGTATGCCATGTTGTGCACTCGCCCGGACATAGCTCAGGCGGTGAGTGTGGTAAGCAGATTCCAGGCAAACCCAGGACAGGAGCATTGGACTGCTGTGAAGAACATACTCAAATACCTTCGAAGGACGAAAGAGTTTTGTCTGGTATTCGATGGTAGTTCACTGCAAGTTCTAGGGTATACCGATGCCGATTTCCAGTCGGATCCAGATGATAGAAAGTCTACATCTGGGTATGTTTTCACGATAGGATCGTGTGCTGTTTGCTGGAAAAGCAGCAAACAGGGGTCCACTGCAGACTCCACAACCGAGGCCGAGTACATTGCCGCAAGTGAAGCTGCCAAGGAAGCCGTGTGGATGAAGAAATTCATACACGAATTGGGAGCGATTCCATCCAGCACATCACCCATCCCGTTGTTGTGTGACAACAATGGAGCGATCGCCCAGGCTAAAGAGCCTCGGGCCCACTCGAAGTCAAAGCACATCGAGAGGAAGTACCATGTACTGCGGGAGATCGTTGGTAGAGGGGACGTCCTAATTCAAAAGGTAGCATCAGCGGATAATGTGGCAGACCCATTGACTAAGCCACTGACACAGAAGGTGTTTGAGAAACACGTGGAAAGTATGGGACTCCGGCTTGTACCAGATTGGACCTAAGTGCAAGTGGGAGCTGTTAGACAATTTTGTATGCCCTTAGCTTCAATCATTTTGATGTACTTTTGTTATTTAGTGGAAATAAATAAAGTGCATGTTTGATTCATGTTGTTTGGTTTAATTCTGTGTAAAACCCTAAAACTGGACATTTGTAGAGACTCATGTTAGTTTTAAATGTTCACAGCCGTTGGATAAGTCTGGGGAGATTTATCCTGCCAAGGCTGATACTGGTGTGCCACCAAGTGTTGGGATGGCCTGTCTCAGCCATCAGGGTAAGACCCGAGGCACATACAGCATGGGATTACTTGAATCCTTGAACCGGACCAGATTTCCAGTCTTGCCCTGGACCTTAGAGATAGATGGGCAAAACTGGAAAGTTACACCTGACCCCTAGACTCGATTATGACACTTCACTAGGTGCTGGATCAGGCTGCCTTTGATATGCCAATCAGTGAGATCCTTAGTGGGGATCAAAACCTGGGTATGTTGGGGCGGTTTGAGAATTCATCTGAGTGGGTGGTCATAGTGACAGAATCAGCCACTTTGTCGGACAAAGGGTAATGATCGGGAATGCACTCTCTCTGATGGAAACCAAATTGCCGGCAGTTGATTTCAATCGTTGGAATTTTGTTTTTGCAAAATTAATATATTTACATATATGTACGGTTTCAAAATGTTTGCAAATGGTTTTAATTCCCGGGATCCATGTGAGAGGAGAGTGTGGCACTGTTCCTTGCAGCCGAGGGAGAGGTCCTCTCTTGTCGGGCAGTGCTTGATCATTAAGGGCTGAGAGGTTAAGTGTAAGACCATTTAGGATAATACCTGATGGGCTAATCTTGCACCTGCCCACAGTCCCTGGGTTTTTATAAGATGGCTTGGCCCAGGGACCACTTAATGTAAGTGTTGGGCCCATAGGGTTCATACGATGGACTCAAGGGGTTCATTGAGATTTTCAGTGAATTTGGCTGGGCCTTGTATTAAAGGCTGGGCCGAACCCATGTGGCTGGTGTGTAGATCAATGCTTGGGTCCCACGCCATACAAAGAAGCCCAACTGGGCAGCAGATTGGAAACTAATTAAACACTGAATACTTAATGGGCCAAAAGCCCATTTCGAAGTGGGCTGATATGATCACCCATCAATGGGGCGAATTTGAGATTGAAGTTAGCAAAAAGGATTGGGCTCTTAGCCTTATCCACTCTTAGAGACCAAATTCAAATCAGATTTGAATCTGGTAACCTCCTGATAAGATCAGGAGTAAGCTGACTCTATCTGGGAAAGGGATTAAGATTATCCCCTATCCAAATACTGATTTGGATTGGGATAACTCCTAATTAGGAGATTTCTTAATCAAGAAGAAAAGAGAGGAGATTATCGAATGAACCAAGAGAGGGAAATCAGATTTCGATCCAAAAGGTTCTGGTAAGCAAGAAAGGTTCCTACGAATTGAGATTAGATCTCATTCTCTCCAGAAAAGAAAACAGTTCAGCCTTTTCGTTTCTGGAAATCTCCTCCTGCCGCCGCCATCTGCATTGTTGCAAGATTTGATCTTTGCAGAAAAGAAAGTCAAGAAACCAGTTCTTGACATCAGTCTTGCAAGAAAGACTGAAAGAATTCAGTGTTTAGTACATCCAGGGGATTCTTGTGAAGGATCCAGTGTGTAGGACGCACCCTGCTGGTTCTGTTCCATCCACAGCTGTGTCATCTTCAGCAGGGACAGATCTTGGAGCATTCTTTGGGCGTGAACACCAACTTTGGGAGATACTGCTTCTCCGGATCAGGTATAATCCTCCCATTCATCTTTTGGTACAGATCTGGTTTGATTAGGGTTCAAGTAGATCCTTGAATATTGTATTCTAAATTCAGGGAATATGATTCCCAGTTGGGAGAAGGTAGGAAATTTTTGAAATTCGCCCCACCCATTCCGCAACCTTTATGGCGTCCATTAGATGGATCCTACCATTCTTTCACTTGAAGCATTCACTTGGCATAATCCAAAAAAATCCCATGTGAGATACGTTCGAACAATCTTTTTCCCTTGCAGTCTTGAAGCATTCACTTTCAATTCGAGCATTTCTAAAATCAATTGTAGAGTTGAAAAATCTTTTTCCCTTGATGCGTGGTAGTATGTCCAGAAGAACAGAGCGCTTGATAAGTTGTGACCAGACCACCTTGTCCCCAAACCACCTTTATAAAATTTAGACCGTTATTGGGGGGCATTAGACTTACTTTAATGTCGTATACTTTGCACAACATAGTTTTCATCGCTCGAATTATCAAAGTTTTAATGCACAAGTAACTCCTATTTGAAGGGATCTTATTACCTCTCAGAATGACAACATACGCTATAGCAATCACAGGACCTTTGTTAAGTTCTCAAAGTGATTTCATGATTTCAACACCAAACATAAAAAATCAAAACCCGTAAAATATATATATATATATATATATATATATATATATATATATATTAAACTGTCATCAAATATTTTCAAAAATCAAAACCTATAAAAATTCAAATAATAAAAACTCAAAATCAAATAACTAATTTAAAAAATCGAAACCTGTAGAAAGCCCAAAACAAAAATCAAAATCCATCAAATATGTTCAAAATCAAAACCTGTAAAAAACCCAAAATAGAAATCAAAATCCATCTCGAAACAAAAATCAAAATACAAAGGAAAAAAAATCAAAATCCTTCCAAAAATCAAAACCCGTAAAAACTCAAAAAAATGAAAATCCAAAGCTTCTCGTAATAACTCTGATAAAGAAATCAAAATGCATAAACTTCCGTCAAATATTTGCAAAAATCAAAACCCGTAATAACTCTGATAAAGAAATCAAAATCCATAAACTTCCATAAAATATTTTCAAAAATCAAAATCCATAAAAAACCAAAACAATAATCAAAATCCATAAAAAATTTTCAAAAATCAAAACCCGTAAAAAACACAAAACTGAAATCAAAATCCATCAAATATTTTCAAAAATTAAAACCCGTAAAAACTAAAAACAAAAATAAAAATCCATATTAATCTTCCATCAAATATTTTCAAAAATAAAAAACTCAAATAAAAAATCAAAATCCATTTTAAATTAGTAAACTTCCATCAAATATTTTAAATCCATAAATCAAACATGTAATTCAAATCGAGAATCAAAATCCATCAGATATTTAAATCAAATAAATTGCAAAAATCAGAACCCATAAAAATCCAAATCAAAGGTAAAAAAACCATTAAATAGTCAAATCAAATAGTTCATATCAAAAGCCGAAATCCCTCAAATCTTTAAATCAAATTCAAAAATCAAAATCCATAAAAATCCAAGTCAAAGGTAAAAAACCATCAAATGTTCAAATCAAATATTCAATCAAAATCCAAAATCCATCGAATATTCAAATAAAATTAAAAAATTTTCAATTCAAAAGTAAAAGAGCATCATATATTCAAATCAAATAGCTAATCAAAAGCCAAAGCCCATTAAAATTTTAAATCAAATAAAACCCTTAAAAAATCAAATATTTTCAAAAATCAATACCCATAAAAATTCAAAAAACCATAAAATATTTAAATCAAATAGCAAATTTCAAAAACCAAACCCATAAAGATTTAAATTAAAAGCTGAAGTCTATCAAATAAAACGCACAAAAAAATTAAAAAATTTTCAAAAAATCAAAACCCTTGAAAATTCAAAATTCATCAAATATTTAAATCAATATCAAGACCTGTAAAAAACTCAAATCAAAAACCAAAATCCATACCAACTTAGTAAAATTTCATCAAACATTCAAATCAAATAACAAATTCGATCTTTAAAAACCTAAGTCAGTAAAAAAAATCTAATGAAATCAAATTTTATAAGCTTTCATCAAATTATTAATTCAAAAGCCACAACACAAAAAGGTCAAGCACACACAAACATAACCTATATACATCCAACAAATAACAAATTAGAAATCCATAAAAAAAAAACTTTATGAGCTTCATCCTATATTAAAAAAAGAAATATCAAATCCTTCAAAACATATGCAGGCAAACATAAAAAAATCAATCATCAACTAATGCTAGCTATTTTTGGATGGTACCACTATGTTCATTTGACTGTTGTAATTGCCTTCCAAGGCTTGGGACGGTACAACACCTTCCAAGTAAAGGTTTTGCATTGCATCAACTTTAACCTTGACTGAATTTCCAGTAGCAAAATTTCCTCCTCCAAACTCTTGGACCTCACAAAAATCTTTGTGTGCTTCTTCTTCTTTGTTGTTCGACAACTTTCTACCTCCAACAGCTGTTAGCACCCAATTTTTGCTCGGTCCCTTCACCCTACCTCTTTGGTACTCCAAAAACTTGAAACACAACCAGATAAACTTGAGACTTCCAAAACCCAAGAAAACTCTCCTTTGACATAATCCATAAGACAAATGAGAATCTTGATCATACATTATCCCCAGACTTGGAGAACTACAACTTAGTTACACATTAGCTTTCATGACTAAATTACAAAAATCCACTGTTCATCATTCTAACCCCCTTTCTAATGGTCCCGATCCATGCAATATTCAAATTCCAACTCCAAAATTGAATCCAACATATCCATCACCCCAAGATCACTAGGAAATAATCAACTAGTGAATTCCACCATGAGTCTTCAACAACTACAGCAAAAACATCAAGATCCCATTCGGAAGGCCCTGGATGATTACCAAGATCGACCATATATTTCTCATATCAGAATCATCCACTTGACTCCACACCATAATCAATGCCTACCTACCAAATTGTAGCTTAAAATTCCCTCATTTAACCCTCATCAAGCCTAGATTCTATTCTAACAAATCTCATCAATTAGATCCTACCATCCATCATCCCAACTTCACGTGACAAATCAGACCTTTCCACTATGTTTGCAGACCCAAAAAACCCTAGCATGTCAAATCTCATGACCAAACACCTCCATTTGACCATTGAAAAAGTAAGATTCCATTTCAGACCATTTCGTTAATTGAAAACCATAAGCTAAGACTATGATCAGAACTAAATCAATCAGTCTACACTTATGATTAGAGATTCATCACTTCCATTAGATTCAGGATGATCAAAAGTGCCAATCCACCAAATTTCATCCTAAAATTCCCCCGTTTGACCATTCATCAAACAAAGATTCTGTTTTATCAAATCTCGTTGATCCGAACTTGTCAGCTATAGATCTCAATCATCCCGACCCCATTTGTCTGATCAGACCTCACCATTGTGTTCAGAGACCCAAAAAAACCTAGGACACCAAATTTCATGACCGGACTCTTATTTGACCGTTAAACTAAAAAGATACCATTTCAATGCGCCATATTAAATTACCACGTCATCTGGCCCAACCTGAAGCCTTAAAAGGGTGATGGCTTATGCCAAACCCATTCTTGACCCATTAGAACACCTGGACCAATCAAACAAAGCCTAATAGACCTAGAAAGCTCAAAATACCAAACAAACCCCTACTTAAGACCAAGAAAAGACAAAAAAACTTTAAAAGGTTCATCAAATTTACATTTTCTGCCATTGTCAACCCCAAATACGGGGTTGCAACGTCTGAGACGCCCCGAACTGTCATTGGCTGCACAAAACCCATGAAAACTACCCCCAAATCAAAGAAAATGTTTCACCGAACAGGAAAGCTTGACTGACTACCTATTTCTTTGAAGAATCTTTGCCTATTTCAGTGAAAGAACTCTGCTTAATCACAGACACTGTAGCTGAGCTAATTACAGACCCATCTCCCTCCATTTTCTCTATAAATAGATGCCCAACTCGAGATTGAGAGGGGGATTGATGAGAGGAACGAAAACCTAAGAGAGGGAACCGAAAAGAGAAGAAGAGGGGAAGATGGTAGTTTTCCAAGTTCTGTAACCCACCTATTCTACTTGAAATCCCGAAGTCCCTAAAGCCAAGCTAAAGCTTCATCTACTGTCTTCCAAACTTTACACCAGAAAGCTCCACTGTGCCTTACTCAAGTTTCATTTGAAGTCCTTTTAGCTGTTGGAAATCTTTCGACAAGGTACATACAGAAAGGTGAGTTTCTTTTTATTTTAGTTTTTTCTAGGTTGCTTGAGGTTCTGAAATGTTGGAGAAACTTGGCTTGCAATTCCTTCTTGACTGAGAGTAGAGGCAGAGAGGCGAGGGTCTTAGGGAAATTAGTACTTAGGACCCGATAACATCACCTCAAAATCAGTCCTAGGAGAAGTTGAAAGCATGTTCCTCTGGATTTAAGAAATTCTTGCAACCATTTTTGTTTTTCCTCGAAAGAAGATAAGTCTGAATAACTCCCGTATCGGGCTGCTACAACAGCTTGGAGAGAGGGGTGCCTAATACCTTCCCTCTCCCAATCCTTAGAACCCAAAATCTCTTGGTTATGTGCCTTTCCCATGGAAAACAGAGTCACTATCAAAGACTCAGATCAATTTTTCACAGCTGAAAATAGGTCCCATTTCCTTTAAAAAATGGGTGGTAACTCCAAATCTTTTGAGCCAGCCATGAGCTTCCCGGAGCTCACACCCCTTGCTGGCACCTAATAACATCGATATTTTCCTACAACAAACGTACTAATGTTTGTATTAACATGAGACATATAGGCATGTTTTAGCAAATGAAATTCACATGTACTCACTGGATTAAAGTTAAAATCTGAACCCCGGGCGATGCAATCCATGTACTTGATATCAAACACCCCACACTTGCCACCACTGCAAAAAAATACACTTCTTGACTCAATAACTACCTAACAAGCACCCCTACACCTAAGCATTGATCATACAACACATACCCAATCTGTTGGGGGGATGACTCCATGAATTGAAACGGCCAACCGGTGATCCCAGGAACAAATGTTTACAGTTTTTCTCTCAAAATTATTTGTTGCCAGATAATGTAAAATTGAGCAGACACATAAGCAATCAAACTCATTATCTTATACCCAATTAGTAATATAAAAATAAACTCATGATACATACCATGGATCTTGCGTACACATCATGGAGGCTGCTATTTAAGGAACTATAGGCTTCGATTCTGCAGTCCACCATATTCACCACTAGTAGCTGCCAGTGTGAGCCATTCGATAAAGGTATTAAATCCTTATTGCACATCAATATTTCATAGGGCTTTAACCATTGATAGAGAACATCGTGGCGGGCATCCGATAAATACAACTGCATTACAAACAAATAGCATTGGAATTATAGCACAAGATGCATCACAAGCATATGGATTTCAGTTACATTACAATCAACAATCCATACCGGTGTAATTGAAGACCCATAGCATATCTTCATGGTGTTGGTGTTTCTTGCCATCGGCAAAAACCCATAGACATCAATGACCTAAACAACCACACACGTCAAATCAGCCACATTGCCAATTAGCCTTATATGACATGCAACCCTCCTCTAGACCAAAATAACACCTCATCATACACCCACGCTTTCGGGTCGAAGAGGGGCAACAGACAATCCAAGGTAAAAAATACAATACCATTGCTCCATACCAATTGATCACTGCCATAACAATTAATCAACCTCATTACACAAGAAAAAAATAACGATACAAACAAATTCTAGTTTAAAGCAAATCACTTAAATTGACACAATCTACTAAACAGTCATATGCACTTGCCCTTTCTTGTGGTTCTTCAAGAACCGTTTCACAACTTCAAGGTCCACCTTTGGGACCAAGTCCTTCTTCTTAAAAGAATTCCATAATGATTGTGCATCTACCAACTGCAACAAATATTCCATGAATAAACTAATAAGAAAATCAAATCAGACCAAAACAACCCTACAAATAACATCAAGACAACACCAACAGTTATCATTTCACCTTCGCTTTCACTTCCTTTTTGGACCTTGTAGCAGTAGCAAACTTTTTCGCTACTTTTCCTTTCTGCCCAGGAGCTAGGTATGGTGACACCACCATGCTAATTTTCTTTTGCTCTCTCCTTGGCTGGGGAAATGTAAGTTTTGGCAATGGAGGGCAAGCCATTAACAGTCCAGTAGGCAACTTTACACCATAATCATCATCATCTGGCGCATAGTTTTCCAAACCTTCTTGCCCCTCACTAAATGGTGCTGCATCAAGGTCTAACCCATTATTTCTCATCATTCTGCGAAGCCTATTAACTTCATTGCGAAGTTCCACATTTTACTTCATTGTCGAGGAATACTCTTTGACCTCCATACATAGAATTTGATATTCCATGGATTCCATGCAAGATTTGCAAAATTCCTGAAAAATCAAGTTAGAAGCAATTTAACAAATCTAAACGTTAGCAATAAGTCAACTTGTATATAACTCAAAACATGTATACTACGCTAATCATACCTTTTGCCCAGGTCGACGCCACCCGTGACCAGGATCCTCTCCATCAAAAAAAGTTTCCTTACCCACACTATGGCCCCCTCGGTCCACAAACTACATATCAACACCAAAGGTTAATAACTATCATGTGCTTAGCTCACATAAAGGACTCCACTGTAAGGAAAGAAATATAACTTACATAACCCTCCAATTGAATGAGAATAACATAAAGAATAAATAAAAAAATTGAATGTCATCCACACTAACCATCAACACTGTGCTGCATCCAAATAGACAACCGCTATATGAGGATGAGCCTCTGCTCGATCCAGCACCACAACCGAAAACAAACTGATCAAGACCACCGACCAAGAATTGACGTGCACATTTACCCCAGGCATAATCACCGATATGCTTTAAATTGTCAACGTATCCAGCCCAGAAGGAGCTCACCCTCAAACTGCCTTAGGGAAACAACACACAACCGAACAAGAATAGAACAATCAGCTTTACCACCTCCTCAACGTACTCCTCACCATCTAATCATACAATCTTCTTTAGTTTATGCCACACAAGATCCAGCCGTTTAGAGGCAAAGTGATTTTGATCAAAGCCAAAAGATCTTTGTAACAATCCAATACGAACAACGCCTTTCAATAGGGAAACTGTACTACTTGATAGGCCAAGACCTGTTATCTGGTCACCATCAGCCTCACTGAATTTCACAGTCCTTTCACCAACTATAAAACACTAGCTAGTCGAGTATCACAATTTCACTAAATAACTCAATAGGGACGTCTCTACAATCACTTGTGGTAGATCCAAAAAGTGTCCAAAGGGAGTCTCTTGGAGCCTTCTCTTGTTCTCCAAACTTAGAGACAAACTTTGCAGCATCTCCCTAAATTGTTTCAAGGAGCACCTAGTCCTAACTTTGTCGCCTGACATTTTTCTGTCGGGAATTTAATAGCTTATTGTTAGCACATGTAACAAAAAAATATAGTACCATTTAAATTTCATATATAAAGAATGACAAAACTCAATTAGCACTAAGGGTGATCATTTCAACCCAACCCGAAAATTCTGGGATTGGGCTTGGGTTTTGTGTTTAGGCCTGACCTGGGCCCAGGCCCACATCAGGCCCACACATTTTAAGGCCGGGCTTGGGCTATGCCTGACCCACATATATTTAAACTTAGACATTTTGTGTATAATGTATACATATGTATACATAGTATTTTACATTATATTATATATTTTATATGTAAATATTATAACATCACATGTATAATTTATATTATATGTATATTACATAACGTATAAAATAAGTTTATATGCATGTTATGTCATTTAATATATAGATATGTAATGTTTTATATATGAGTGACATTGGCCCGGAATCAGACCCGACCTGGCCCGGACCCGTATAGACCTAGGCTAGGGCTTATGTTTCAGGCCTGGGACTAAGTTATATCCCTTATCATAAGTGCAAAGTCTGGTCCGGGCCTGACCTGACCTGACCCATGATCACCCCGAATTACCACTCAACAAAACCCAGAAATCAACCCCCAACAACAAACCAAGAAATCATCAAAACCAAAATAAATGAACTGTGCCGAATGCAGATATAGCTAGATGCTTACCTCACTGAAAGCAATGGAAAACACACTGTAGCTCCAGTGATGAGAGATGAAGCTCTAAAGCTCTGGTGATTAACAACTTTGGAAAATGGGGAAAACACTATAGCTCCAGTAATGAGAGATGAAGCTTTGGCGATAAAACGACTCAGAGAAATTAGATTCGGTGATTAACGGCTGCAAGAATGAAGATTAACAACAATGAGAAATAGAGAAGAGGGTAAAAGTTGTAGGTTTGGAATGAGGAAGAAGAGGATGAAAAGATGTTGTACCTTTTGTCCTTGAAAAACAGAGAAGAGGGTGATTGTTGTAGCTTGTAGGTTCAAAATAAGGAAGTTGACTGGTGAGCAAGAATACTATGGGAAGATACACGGAGAAGAGGGTGATTTGTAGAGCTCCGGTGACCAAGAAGATGACGAGAAGAAGAAGACACTAAGAAACTAAAGAAGAAGATGATGAGAAACAAAGATCCGTGAGTAAGAGGATGTAGAGCTCCGGTGAGTGTGAGTATACTGTAGCTTCGAAATTAGGAAGAAGAAGACGTGTGTTCGAAATGGGAAGTAGAAGACGTTGAGAAACTGAAGAAGACCCTGAGAAACAGAGATCTGAGCTCTGGTGACTATGAGTATACTGTAGCTTTGAAATCAGGAAGAAGAAGACATGCGTTTGAAATGGGAAGAAGATGCTGAGAAACGGAGATCTGAGCTCTGGTGACTATAAGTATATTGTAGCTTTGAAATTAGGAAGAAGAAGATTGTGAGTTCAAAACATTGGTTCAAATGAGGAAGACGACGATGAAAGTTGGTAAAATTCCGTTCTCAGTTGATTAAGTAAACTGTACCTTCGAAATGAGGAAGAAGAAGACGTTGTGTGCGTTTGAAACGTCAGTTTGAATGACGAAGAAGACTGAATGTTAAGTTCAGTAAATGAACTTGTTGTCGAGGTAGTGGATTTCTGCCTCTTATTAAAAAAAAAAGTTTTTCTCTTCCACTGCTGGACTCAAGTTTGAAAGTGGAAGATGCAACTGTACAAGTTATAGAATTTTTATTATTCCCTATTACTTTAGATTCATGTAAACTATACATTTCAAATAATACTATTAAATTGTGGATTCTTTCTATATTTTGCAAAACAATCACTATTCTTCATTAATTGATAAGCTAAACTACAACTAGTTGGATAATAAATACTCGATAATTCATTAGTTGCATCACAAAAATATTTTAAAAAATCTCTTATACAAATTGCCATTTCTCAGTCTTCCTTAAATATAATATCAGTAGGCATTTTTGCATTATAAAAATCCCTAAGAATTTGTTTGTGAGAAATACAACTTTTTAACATAGCATTGGTAGAATTCCATCTATGTTTAACATATAATATAAAATGTTTATATTTAAAACCATAATTTTGACATAAATATTTAAATTATTGTTTTCTTGCTAAGAACTTCTAATATATAAAATACAATTTCTAATTTTAGAAATATGAGTAGAAATAATATTTAAAGCATCTAGAATACATAAATTTAAGATGTGTGATGAAACTAAAAATACCCTATTTTTATCCCCAAATATTCACTATTTTTCATTATTTTAGCAGCTAATTGGACTCGTTACTCTAATATTTCGATTCAGGGCAAGCAAGAAGGCAATTGGAAGAAATCAAGGCAAATCGGATGATTTTGCATAGTTTTGGCAAGATTCAGTAATCTGGGCATAACTCTTAATTCTAGACTCCGATTTGGATAATTCAAGAGACATCAAAAAGATGAAAGAAAGTCCCACAACTTTTATGTTTTGGGTTTTGACAGATTCGGTCTGCATCGAAGACAAATCCGGGCCAAAGTTGGAGCAAGTTCGTAGCAAAGCCCATTTCACAGCTGAAGCCCAATTTGCAGAAGAGCCTTGTAGCAGCCCAAGATATTAAAGCAGCCCAACTCGAATTCAAGAGCCTAGAGTCCCAATTTCGAATGTAACCTCCAGAAAGAGAGTCTTATTAGATTTAAATTTTTGATATAATCCTATAAAGATAAGAAGATTGGATTAGATCACTAGATAAGAGATAGGATAGGATTAGTTCAAAACAGATCAGGACTTTCTAACTTGAGGTTAATCTCCTAGAAGGAGTTGGAAAATAGCCCTCTCCCTTAGCTATATAAAGAGGGGGGTGGACCAGCTTTAGGCATCACTCAATCAATCCAACAATCCATCAATCCATCAATCAAGCATCAAGCAACTCAATCAAAAAAGATCAGTTCGGCCTTCTGAGAAGCAAAGCCTGGAGGATTCGAAAATCATGAGCAACTAAGCTTTTCTTTTCTGGTTCAAGGGGGGAGGTTCAATTGTGTCATCATGAGGTTCTGTATTTAATTCAAGTTCTTGCTTTTTAATTCAAGTATTCGTTGATTCTTGTGCTTATTCTCTATGGATGTTAATGTTAATTAGTCTGGCAAATTAATTAATGTTGATTTTCCTACTGCTATCTATGGTTCGGTGATCCGTAATTGTCATGAATAGTGGTACAAGTAGCAATTAGGTTAATATCTTTCTGGGTCAATTGTTCATGACAACCTTTGACCAATGTATTGACATGTTTTAGCCTAAAGGGAATCAATGGAACAAGATTCGATAATTGCAGCTATCTCAATTATTGTTATTTTGGTTTAACTATTTTCACAAAGTTTAATGCTATCACTACTTAATATGGAGCGCTATCGTACCCAGTCGATTAGTGATAAGTGTTGATCGAATGCTGGGTTGGGTCAGCTGATTTAGGAAAACACAAGGTTTATTATGGCTATCCTAATAAATCTAAGGTTAAATGCTTGAATTGCAAGACTGCCGAAGTTTACCTATGATCGTTGACCAATTGATTAATCCGAACCCTTGAATCAGAATTCGGTAAGACTGATTTCTCTTGTTTGGTATTGGTATTGCTTTCTTGTTTTTTAGAAATTTTAATTATTTAATTTTCCTACTCTATTATATTGCGCATTCGGCTAAGAAATTACTCCCTAGCTCCCTGTGGGATTCGACCTAGTACCACTATTACTACAAAAATTTTATTGTGGGACTAGCATTAATTTTGAGGGCTTCGACAACCTGTCAATGTGACATGCACATCTGATATGAAATAATTTTCCTTTTTAACATGGTTTTAATTGAGATTTTAAAATATTTATTGCTGAATCATTATTACAAGCATTATCAAAACTAATAAAAAAAATTTATTGTTTATTCCTTAAGCATGTAAAGTATTTAAAATACTTGTAGCAATAGATGGGCCAGTATGTGGCCATTCAAGCCTAGTTAAACTTAAAGTTCTTTTATTTAAAAGCCAAATTTCATCAATAAAATGACTAGTAACACAAATATAATTTATGTTAAATTTAGAAGTCCAAATGTTAGAAGTAATTGCAACTTTAGAATTAAGATTTGATAAAATATAATTTAAATTTTGTTTATATGAAGAAAAAATTTTTAAAGCATCTGATCTAATAGTATTCCTAGAAACTTTTTTAAATTGTGGATTTATAGAATTACATAACCATTTTTCAAGTTTAGCATCTTCAGCTAACAAAAATGGTTGTTCAGCATGTATAATGTATTTTGCTAATTCTTGCCTCGTTTCTTCTTCTTCTTCTTCTTCTTCTTCTTCTTCTTCTTCTTCTTCATGGGTGATCCAATGTCTACCCAAATGGCCAGTACAACCCTTGCTACAATATCTAAAGTCTTTCCTACATTTTTGGCAAACAACTCTTTTTCCTTTCACCTGAACCTCCTTTATTTTAAATATTTTTCAAACCGAGCTAATCAAAATCCATAGCATCCATATCAGTTCTAATACTACCATGCTGCGATTGAATATTGTTGACATTGAACATGTTGGGGAATTGGTTTTGGGAGAAGCCGGCCATTTTTTTTAAATTCTAAATAAATAAATATTAATTTAATTGCACTTACTTAGATTGCTAGTTCGGAATCCCAACTTGATTTCAATGATTGAAGCCTTTCAACTCCAAGAGTCCAAGCCTTCCAAATTGCTAACTTGAAAGTTAAGATACTTGAGCTGTTGAGCAAGCCTTGTTCATGTTGAATCTTAAATAAAGTTGAGAATTGAAGAATTAGAGAATGTATGAGAGATTGAGAGATTGAGACTTGAGATAGTATGAGAAATAGAGAAGAGATTAAGAGAATTGTTGAATTGGTTGGATGAGAATGGTGGAGGATAGGGCTATTTATAGGAATTGAAAATAATTCAATTGCCCAAAAATACCCTAAAAATTAGCCATTTTTTAGTTGTTTGGCGGGGTATTTTGGTTATTGTAAAGTTATTTATCACTTTACCCAAAATGTCCCTAAACTATCAGTTATATAGTTGTTGAGGGGCATTTGTGTCATTCACTTTTTCCCTCAAAACCAAAATACATAAATACCTCCCCTATATAGCCGTTTATAACTGTTGGCGGGTTATTTTTGAAGGGATGGGAGGTCCATCATATGGATGGCTGAACCCTACAAGAAGGTTGGGCGAAATTTCAAAAATTTCTTTACTCCCATCCGGGAATCCTATTCCCAATTTAGAAAACTGCATTTTCAAGGTTCGTTCTTGTAATCAAACCGGACCAAATTTGAAACCAAATCAAGGGAGGGATATACCTGATACGGAACCCACGCAAGAATGCTCCTCCCAACGTAGGTGTTTACGCCCAAAGAGAGTATCAAATCCTCCATCCACTGAAGATGACACAACTTAGGATGAGGTAGGATCAGTAGGTAGTTCTTCACCAAGAACTAGTGATTCTTTAGCAATAATCGAATAGGACAGTGAGCACAACTTCTAAATTGTTTCTTCTGACAAGAAACAATATCAAGGTCAAATCTTGATCCAATCCAAGAACTGGAGATTGAACAGGGTAGGAAGGCAAGAGCAGGAAGAAAAAGAGCAGAAGGCAAGAATAGTCTAACTGTGTTGTCTTCTCTCTATATTTAGCGAATGTGTCTTCGGAGGTTCGCCTTGCTCTCTTATTTATAGCCTTAAAGAGACAACTACCTAATCCCATTAGGAGTTTCGTAATCCAAATCTTTTATTTGGATTTGGACTCTTTAAGTGATAAGGATAATCCCTTATCTTATCTACAAATAAATATCAACCTTTCTTAATCAAATTAGGAGTTCCTTTGATCCAAATATTTATTTGGATCTGGACTCTTTAAGTGGATAAGGATAATCCCTTATCTTATATGCTGATCCAAATCCCAGATCTGCCCCTATTTAATTAATCTAATTAACCCAATTCAAAATGGGCTTTTAGGCCCATCAAGCTTTCAGGCTCACTTCTACTTTAATGCTAGCAAGCTTGCCTCTCTTTGTATGGCGTAGGACCCTATCATTGATCTACACATCAGCCACATGGGTTCAGCCTAGCCTCTGTTACAAGGCCTCGCCGAATTCACTACTGAATACAATGAACCCCTGAGTCCATCACTATGGGCTCTTAATGGGCCCAACATTTACACTAAATGGTCCTTGTGTCCAACCATCTTATAAGGGCCCAAGGACTGTGGGCAGATGCAAGATTAACCCATCAGGTATAATCCTCAATGGCCTTACACTTAACCACTCAACCCATAATGATCAAACACTACCCGACAAGAGAGGACCTCTCCTCAGCTATAAAGTGTAGTGCTACACTCTCTACTCACATGGATCCCGGGAATTAAAACATTTTGCAAACATTTTGAAACCATAATATATATATGTATATCTCTATATAGATATATTTTGCAAAAACAAATTTCAACGGTTGATTGGCATATCAAAGAGAGTGCATCCCCGATCATTCACTTTGTCCGACAAAGGGGCTGATCTTGTTACTATGATCTCACCTACTCAGATGAATTCTTGGACTGTTCCAACATATCCATGTTTTGACCCCTCTAAGGATCTCATTGACCCCTAGACTTGATTATGATACTGCACTAGGTGTCAGATTGGGCTGTCTTTGATATGCCAATCAGTGAGATCCTTAGAGGGGGTCAAAACCTGGGTATGTTGGGACCATCTGAGAATTCATCTGAGTGGGTGATCATAGTGACAGGATCAGCCCCTTTGTCGGACAAAGGTAATGATCGGGGATGCATCCTCTCTGATGGAAACCAAGATTGCCGACAACCGATTTCAATCGTTGAAATTTGTTTTGCAAAATATATTGATATAAAGATATACATATATATTACGATTTCAAAATGTTTGCAAAAGGTTTTAATTCCCGGGATCCATGTGAGTAGAGAGTACAACAATGTTCCTTGCAGTCGAGGGAGAGGTCCTCTCTTGTCGGGCAGTGTTTGATCATTATGGGCTGAGAGGTTAAGTGTTGGGCCCATCAAGAGCCCATGTGATGGGCTCGGGGGGTTCACTGTCCATAACAGTGTATTCGACCAGGCCTTGTAACAGAGGCTGGGCTGAACTCATGTGGCTGATGTGTAGATCAATGTTTGGGTCCCACACCATACAAAGAAGCCCAACTGGGCAGCAGTTTGGAAGTCCACTGAGCACATAAGACTTATTGGG
The DNA here is from genome assembly GCF_055504915.1 of Nelumbo nucifera. Taxonomy (NCBI): domain Eukaryota; kingdom Viridiplantae; phylum Streptophyta; class Magnoliopsida; order Proteales; family Nelumbonaceae; genus Nelumbo; species Nelumbo nucifera. Next base: position 68,615,584 of record NC_142653.1, read on the forward strand.
CCTAAAGTCCATTTCGAACTGGTTTAGTTAGACTAATTAAAGAGGGGCGGATCTGAGATTTGGATCAGCAGATAGGATAGGGTCTTATCCTATCCACTCAGAGAGTCTAAATCTAAATAGAGATTTGGATCTGGAAACCTCCTAAATTGATTAGGAGAGAGTTGATCTAATTTGTAGATAAGATAAGGATTTATCCTTATCACTTAAAGAGAGTCTAGATTCAAATAAGGATTTGAATCAGGAAACTCCTAATGGGATTAGGAGCTAATCTCTTTAAGTCTATAAAAGTAGGAGGGGCAAACCATTCAGTTCATCTCATCTACACTCCATCCTAGAGATCAGATCTCAGATCACACAAAGAGAAGACAACAACAGTGTGACTATGCCATCTTCTCCCTACATTCTCCTCCAGTTGCCGCCACCTGCCAGTTCGATCTCCAGTTTTGTAGGAGCGATCAAGAATAGTTCTTGATATCAGTCTTTGGAGAAAGGCTGATCTGAAGTCATGCTCACAGTCTCCATCGAATTCTTGTTGAAGGATTTGGTTCTTGGGAAGAACACTGCTGATTCTGCTCCACCCTACACTGTGTCATCTTCAGTGGGAGCAGTCTTTGGAGACTTCTTTGAGCGTGAACACCTTCATTGGAGGATACTGTTTCTTCATATCAGGTATATCCCTCTCCTACCTTTTGGTTTCAGATGTGGTTCGCTTCTTAGTTCAAGATTGATCCTTGAAAATGCAGATTTTCTAAAACAGGGAATGTGATTCTCAGATGGGAGAGAGAGAAATTTTTGAAATTTCGCCCTACCTTCTTGCAGGGTTCAGCCATCCATATGATGGATCTCTTATCCCTTCAGTGGTATCAGAGCCATGGTTCAAATCTTGAACCGAAATAGACTAGATCTGAACCTGCGCAAATGGGCAGAAGGCTTTCTACCCGATTTGAGCAGATTAGGGTTTTTCTGGGAAATCGGTTCCCAGTTAAAGGGAAAATGATCTAAAATTAATTTTTATAAATCTAGAATATATTTAGAATTGTTATTTATGATTTTCTTAATTTATGGGCTGTTCATACAAAGGAGATCGAAATCTTTAATGGCGCAGGAAATCTGCGATTTCACAATTCTATTTATTCTGGTTTGTAATTAATTAATTTTTTTTAATTTCTAGACTGAATGTATAGGAATTTGATATGATGTAATATTAATAGAAAAACTAGGGTTTTCTATTTATTTTATTTGATGATCAAAGTTGGCGGCACAAAGGAGGAGATTTCGTAGATATGAAAATCACTATCTGCGATTTGCAGTTTATGAAACTGCAATCTATGTTCTGACATTTGTTTTGCAGATTGGAGATGTGAGAACAACCTTGTGACTGATTCTTATTTTTCTTTAATTAGTAAATTTAATTTCAGATTGGTTCTTGAATTAATTCTTTAATTAAAAATCAAACCCTAGACCTATTCGAACTAGATTGGTCCAAACTGGTTGGACCAAATATATGGTTCGATGGAGGCTGATGTCAGCCCTAATTTCCAACTTTTGGGCCAAGGGATTGATATTTAATTGAAAGATTTAATTCGGCCCACACCTGTAAGGCCCAGTTTTAAAGAGTTAAAACTACTAAAAGCCCACTAATTGCAAATGAGCTATATGGGCCGAACTGCTTAACCCTATTTGGCCCATATACCTAGATAATATTAATTAATAATATTATGGATTAAATTGGGCTTTAATAATGGGCTTTATAGATATTAATTGATTGGATCAATTCTATCTTTGCATGTGATGTATGGATGAGTGACGTGGTACGTACATGGGCCATAAGTTCTTGGCTCATGCAAATACGATAGTGGCTCTTGCACACACCATGGCTGAATGCACATCATTTCCATGGTGTCCCTAAAGATCATTGGATGATCTCCCTTCATGGTGGACCCCACACCTCTCCTAAGAGAAACCGTGCGGAACCCTAGCCGTTTAGGGACCACCTAAATCTGGCTTTATGAAAGTCAGTGGGAGCCACTTTGGTTTGACCTAAATTAAACTAGGGTGTAACTTTTGTTCCCTCCTGAAATGTGAGTGCATGTGATAGGGAGATTCATATGATGAACTCTCTAAAGGCCTTCCATCATTAGCATGAAGATGAGTCCTTCAGTAATGAGGAAACACACCATAAAATTGGGCTATCCATTTGCTGCTGGATTTGTCGGAATGTTTCATAAGATGATAGGGGCATCATAGACCGATGTGGGAGGGCCTTACTAGAAAATGGAACTCTCTCACGGTACCTTGGCATTCACGAATATGATGAGTGAGCACTCGCTGGACAGAAAGGTTTAACCTAAAATGGCAATGAACCTTGTCTGATAGAGGACAAAGGGAAAGCTCATATGATGAGTGGATATGATCATTCATAGAAAGGTGGTGGGGTTATGCAGCTGAAACAGTTGGCTCCATGCACCCTATGTGATTTCCCACATTTCTAGAGACATAAGTTGCTGTCTCCGTCACTAAGATGGAAGGAAAATCTCAAAGATGAATAAAATGGAATGAGACATAGATTAAAAGCCATATCTATGTAGATAATATGAATAAAATTAGGTTGTGGACTAATGTTTGCTCTTTTATCAGAAAATGGCAAACAAACAATTTGTGAAGCTTTTGGATGACAATAAGCTTAAGGGCCCAAGTTATGCCGACTGGTACCGTAACCTAATGCTGGTCTTGACCTCTGAGAAATTGGATAAAGTGGCTAAGAATCCTGCTGTTAGACAGTTTTGTATGCCCTTAGCTTCAATCATTTTGATGTACTTTTGTTATTTAGTGGAAATAAATAAAGTGCATGTTTGATTCATGTTGTTTGGTTTAATTCTGTGTAAAACCCTAAAACTGGACATTTTTAGAGACTCATGTTAGTTTTAAATGTTCACAGCTGTTGGATAAGTCTGGGGAGATTTATCCTGCCAAGGCTGATACTGGTGTGCCACCAAGTGTTGGGATGGCCTGTCTCAGCCATCAGGGTAAGACCCGAGGCACATACAGCATGGGATTACTTGAATCCTTGAACCGGACCAGATTTCCAGTCTTGCCCTGGACCTTGGAGATAGATGGGCAAAACTGGAAAGTTACACCTGACCCCTAGACTCGATTATGACACTTCACTAGGTGCTGGATCAGGCTGCCTTTGATATGCCAATCAGTGAAATCCTTAGTGGGGATCAAAACCTGGGTATGTTGGGGCAATTTGAGAATTCATCTGAGTGGGTGGTCATAGTGACAGAATCAGCCACTTTGTCGGACAAAGGGTAATGATCGGGAATGCACTCTCTCTGATGGAAACCAAACTGCCGGCAGTTGATTTCAATCGTTGGAATTTTGTTTTTGCAAAATTAATATATTTACATATATATGTACGGTTTCAAAATGTTTGCAAATGGTTTTAATTCCCGGGATCCATGTGAGAGGAGAGTGCGGCACTGTTCCTTGCAGCCGAGGGAGAGGTCCTCTCTTGTCGGGCAGTGCTTGATCATTAAGGGCTGAGAGGTTAAGTGTAAGACCATTTAGGATAATACCTGATGGGCTAATCTTGCACCTGCCCACAGTCCCTGGGTTTTTATAAGATGGCTTGGCCCAGGGACCACTTAATGTAAGTGTTGGGCCCATAGGGTTCATACGATGGACTCAAGGGGTTCATTGAGATTTTCAGTGAATTTGGCTGGGCCTTGTATTAAAGGCTGGGCCGAACCCATGTGGCTGGTGTGTAGATCAATGCTTGGGTCCCACGCCATACAAAGAAGCCCAACTGGGCAGCAGATTGGAAACTAATTAAACACTGAATACTTAATGGGCCAAAAGCCCATTTCGAAGTGGGCTGATATGATCATCCATCAATGGGGCGAATTTGAGATTGAAGTTAGCAAAAAGGATTGGGCTCTTAGCCTTATCCACTCTTAGAGACCAAATTCAAATCAGATTTGAATCTGGTAACCTCCTGATAAGATCAGGAGTAAGCTGACTCTATCTGGGAAAGGGATTAAGATTATCCCCTATCCAAATACTGATTTGGATTGGGATAACTCCTAATTAGGAGATTTCTTAATCAAGAAGAAAAGAGAGGAGATTATCGAATGAACCAAGAGAGGGAAATCAGATTTCGATCCAAAAGGTTCTGGTAAGCAAGAAAGGTTCTTGCGAATTGAGATTAGATCTCATTCTCTCCAGAAAAGAAAACAGTTCAGCCTTTTCGTTTCTGGAAATCTCCTCCTGCCGCCGCCATCTGCATTGTTGCAAGATTTGATCTTTGCAGAAAAGAAAGTCAAGAAACCAGTTCTTGACATCAGTCTTGCAAGAAAGACTGAAAGAATTCAGTGTTTAGTACATCCAGGGGATTCTTGTGAAGGATCCAGTGTGTAGGACGCACCCTGCTGGTTCTGTTCCATCCACAGCTGTGTCATCTTCAGCAGGGACAGATCTTGGAGCATTCTTTGGGCGTGAACACCAACTTTGGGAGATACTGCTTCTCCGGATCAGGTATAATCCTCCCATTTATCTTTTGGTACAGATCTGGTTTGATTAGGGTTCAAGTAGATCCTTGAATATTGTATTCTAAATTCAGGGAATATGATTCCCAGTTGGGAGAAGGTAGGAAATTTTTGAAATTCGCCCCACCCATTCCGCAACCTTTATGGCGTCCATTAGATGGATCCTACCATTCTTTCAGTGGTATCAGAGCCACAGGTTCGAATCTTGAACCAAAAGAAAATCAGATCTGACCCTGCGCAGATGGATAGAAGGTGTTCTTTCAAGATTGCGCAGATTGTTTTCTTTTTTTTCAAGAAACTGTTTCTTGTTAAGGGCGATTAATCTGAAATTAATTTCTATTAAATCCAAAATTTATTTGGAATTGTTCTTTATTTATTTTGATTTAATGGACTGTTCAAACCTGGAGATCGCAGTGCAGTTTTAGCGCAGATGGTCTGCGCACCCTTTTTCTTTTCTATTTATTTATTTCATTCAATTCGGTCTGTAAATAATTTTTTTTATTTATTTTTAGACTGAATGTATAGGATTTGATCAAGAATGTAATTAATAGAAATAGGATTTCTGTTATTTTTCTTGATTAAAGAAGATGGAAGAAGATGGCGGCGCTGGAGATTTGCAGATGGAGAAATCGTTTTCTGCGATTTGCAGTTTATGAAACTGCAACCCTTGTGATTAACCTCTGTTTTGCAGGTGGTGCGAACAGTCCATAATTGTTTTGTGTTTGCTAGAAATCGAAACTATTAATTTCAGATCATTCAATAATTAATTCTTGAATTGAAAATCAGTTTTGGACCATTTCGGACTAGATTGGACCAAAACTGTTTGGACCGAATCTGGGTTTCGAAAGGGGCTGTTCTCAGTCCAATTGTCTCACACTTTTGTTCCAAATCTGATGTTCAATTACAGGGATTAATTCGGCCCACCTGTAAAGCCCAGTTTTAAAGGGTTAAAACTGCAAAAGCCCATTATTGTGAGATAAACTGTATGGGCCGAACTGCTATCTGCGATTCAGCCCATACACCTAGTGGACATTAATCGTTAATGACTTGGTTTTTAAATGGGCCGTTGAATGGGCTTTACAGCAATTAATTGATTGGATCAATTCCTCCTTTACATGTGATGTTTGGATGTTTGATGTGCTGCGACCATGGGCCATAAGTACTTGGCCCGTGATGACTCGTTAGTGGCTCTTGCACACACCATGGCTGAATGCACATCATTGCCATGGTGTCCCTGAAGGTCATTGGATGACCCCCTCTTTGCCTGGTGGTCCCCACAACCCTGAAAAGGGATGCGTACGGAACCCCTAGCCGATGAAGGCCCACCAGAAATCTGACTTTATGAAAGTCAGTGGGAGCCACTTTGGTTTGACCTAAATTAGAACTAGGCCGTGATTTTGTTCCCTCCAGCAAATATGAATGCAAGTGATAGGGAGATCCATATGATGGACTCTCTAAAGGCCTTCCGTCATTAGCACAATGATGGGTCCATCAGTAATGAGGAAACGCACCATAAAATTGGGCTATCCATTTGCTGTTGGATCTGTTAGAGTGTTTCATAAGATGATAGGGGCGTCATAGACCGATGTGGGAGGGGCTTCACCAGAAAATGGGAACTCTCTCACGGTACCTTGGCGTAACCTGAATATGATGGGTGTGCACTCACTGACAGAAGGGTTTACCTGAAAACGGCTCTGAACCTTGTCTGACAGAGGCCAAAGGGAAACTCATTTGATGAGTGGATATGATCCGTCACAGAAAGGTGGTGGGGTTATGCAGCTGAAACAGTTGGCTTCACGCACCCCATGTGATTTCCCACATTTCCAGAGACATTTCGTCGTCTCCGTCACTGAGATAGGAGGGAAATCTCAGAGATGAACAATTGGGAATGGAACATAGATTAAAAGCCATATCTATGTAGGTAAACATGAATCAAACTAAGGTTGTGGACTAATGATTTTGCTGTTTTATCAGAAAATGGCAAACGGTCAATTTGCAAAGCTTCTAGACGATAACAAGCTTAAGGGCCCAAACTATGCCGACTGGTACAGAAATCTTATGCTGGTCCTAACTTCTGAAAAGTTAGACAAGGTAGTGAAAAATCCTGCCCCGGAACGTCCGGGTGACAGGGCTTCTGAGGCCCGTAGGAGGGACTACCAAGATTGGGAGGATAAGAACTCCCTAGCCCGCTGCTTTGTCATTGCCTCATTAGACAACTCAATACAGAGGCAGTTCGATCAGATCGAACTTGCCAAGGACATATTGGACAGTCTAAGGACAATGTATGAGGAGCAGAACCGTTCTACTCGACAGAAGGTCCTGAAATTGTTCATGACCGCGCAGATGACCAAAGGGCAGAAAGTTCATGACCATTGTCTTCGGATGATGGGATACATCAACGAACTTGAAGCTCTTGGATCCGGGCTAGATCTTGGCACGCAAGTGGATGCCATCCTAAATTCTTTGCCCTCTTCCTTCAATGCGTTCACTATGAACTACAATATGAATAAGCTGAATGTCAGCGTCCAGGAACTCAGCAATATGTTGCAGAGGGCCGAGGATTTACTCAAGAAGGATGAGCCTGTGGTTATGCTTGCTGAAGCTAACAAATCGGGCAAGAGAAAGAGAAAGGCAAAGAAGCCCCAGAAGAAGACTACCAAACCCAAGAAGCAGAAGAAGAACAAGGCATCTGATGTCTGTCACTTCTGCAAGCAGACCGGCCACTGGAAGAGGAACTGTCCTACCTACCTGGAATCTAAGAAAGGTAATATCGAAACTTGTGTCATAGAAACTAATATGTTAGTTACTTTTGTGTCCTGGTGTGTTGACTCCGGGGCTTCAACTCATGCGTGTAACTCACTGCAGGGGTTCAAAGTTAGCAGAAGGCTGAGTGAAGGTGAAGTGACACTGTTCTTGGGAACAACTGCAAGTGTTGCAGCTGCGGCAATAGGAACCGTAGAATTAGTTTTTAAAGAAGGAGTCCTTGTACTTAAAGATTGTCTTTATGTACAGAACTTGAGAAGGAATTTAATTTCTGTTTCAAAATTGTGTGCTGATGGATATACTGTTTACTTTAGTAATATGATTACTGTTAAACGGAATAATAAATTCATCGCATGCGGGGAGCTAGAGAACGGTCTCTATGTTCTGCATCCTTCTTTGGAAACTAACTTAACCGAAACTACGTCGGTCGAAAATCCCAAGAAAAGGACTCGTGATACAGTAAATCCCACGTGCCTCTGGCATTACCGACTTGGCCACATCGGTGTCGACCGAATCACAAGACTGGTAAAGGATGGTCCTTCGGATTTTCTAACCGTAGAAAATCTTCCCACTTGTGAACCTTGCCTCCAAGGTAAGATGACTAAGCGGCCATTTGACGGTAAGCCTGAAAGAAGTGCAGGCACACTTGTCCTAATACATACTGATGTATGTGGTCCCCTGAGTGTTAGGACACGGAATCAACACGTGTACTTCATCACCTTTACAGATGATTTTTCACGATATGGTTACGTGTACCTAATGAGACATAAGTCTGAATCATTTGAAAAGTTCAAAGAGTTCAGACAGGAAGTCGAGAAACAGTTAGGGAGAGAAATTAAGGCCCTTCGATCAGATCGAGGTGGCGAGTATCTCTCTGACGAATTCAGGGACTACTTAAAGGCCAATGGGATAGTGTCACAACTAGCTCCTCCTGCTACACCTCAACTCAACGGTGTTTCAGAGAGGAGAAATAGGACCTTGTTAGACATGGTCCGGTCACTTCTCGTACGCTCAGAATTACCCACATCCTTTTGGGGATACGCATTAGAGACTGCTATCTACGTGCTGAATAGGGTTCCAACCAAATCAGTTCCGAAAACTCCATATGAGCTTTGGACCAGAAGGAAGCCAAGTGTGAGACACTTGAAGATTTGGGGTTGTCCTGCACACGTTAAAAGAACAAGTGCGGACAAGTTGGAATCTAAAACCAGCCGTTGCCTGTTTATAGGCTACCCAAAGGATTCGGTGGGTTATCTATTCTATGACCCAAGTGAGCAGAAAGTGTTCTGCAGTCGAAACGCCCGATTCTTAGAATCCGATTACATCCTGGACACCCATCGTCAGGAAATAGTTCTTGATGAGGAGAGCTCAGGAGCAGTGGGAGATGACCCACAAGTTCTAGGTAATGACCAACCTAGAAGGTCCACCCGGGTATCCAGACCACCAGTCCGATATGGTTATGACCAGGATAGTTACCTGGTGGAAGCCTTGACTAGTGAAGAGGATCCCGTGTCTTACGCGGAAGCTATGTTAGACATAGACTCCCAGAAGTGGGTGGAGGCCATGAGAGCCGAGATGGACTCAATGGAGACCAATGGAGTCTGGACTCTAGTGGATCCGCCCTCCGGGGTAAAAGCAATTGGTTGCAAATGGATCTACAAGAGGAAGAAGGGCCCCGATGGTAGGATTGAGACCTTTAAAGCTCGTTTGGTGGCGAAAGGGTATACTCAGAAAGAAGGCATCGACTATGAGGAAACCTTTTCACCGGTGGCCATGCTTAAATCCATTAGGATCCTGCTAGCTGTAGCAGCGTACCATGATTACGAGATTTGGCAAATGGATGTCAAAACAGCGTTCACGAATGGAGATCTTAGTGAAGATATCTACATGCAGCAGCCGCAAGGCTTCATTGCTGCTGGTCAGGAACACATGGTATGTAAACTTAATAGATCCATATATGGACTTAAGCAGGCTTCTAGGAGTTGGAACATCCGTTTTGATTTTGCAGTCAAAACGTTTGACTTTGAGCAGAATCCGGATGAGCCCTGTGTTTACAGGAAATCCAGTGGGGATAAGATCGCCCTTTTAGTCTTGTACGTGGACGATATCCTACTCATTGGGAATGATGTAGGAATGTTGACTTCGGTCAAGGTATGGCTATCACAGCAGTTCTCCATGAAAGATCTTGGAGAAGCTTCATACATACTGGGTCTTCGACTCTATAGAGATAGATCGAAGCGGATAATTGGATTATCCCAGGCTGCTTACATTGACAAAATTGTCAAAAGATACAGCATGGAAAACTCAAAGAAAGGAAACGTTCCTTTCAGGCACGGAGTCACTCTCTCCAAGAAGATGTCTCCCAAGACTTCTGAGGAGATTGAGAGCATGAGAGACGTTCCCTATGCCTCAGTTGTGGGGAGCATCATGTATGCCATGTTGTGCACTCGCCCGGACATAGCTCAGGCGGTGAGTGTGGTAAGCAGATTCCAGGCAAACCCAGGACAGGAGCATTGGACTGCTGTGAAGAACATACTCAAATACCTTCGAAGGACGAAAGAGTTTTGTCTGGTATTCGATGGTAGTTCACTGCAAGTTCTAGGGTATACCGATGCCGATTTCCAGTCGGATCCAGATGATAGAAAGTCTACATCTGGGTATGTTTTCACGATAGGATCGTGTGCTGTTTGCTGGAAAAGCAGCAAACAGGGGTCCACTGCAGACTCCACAACCGAGGCCGAGTACATTGCCGCAAGTGAAGCTGCCAAGGAAGCCGTGTGGATGAAGAAATTCATACACGAATTGGGAGCGATTCCATTCAGCACATCACCCATCCTGTTGTTGTGTGACAACAATGGAGCGATCGCCCAGGCTGAAGAGCCTCGGGCCCACTCGAAGTCAAAGCACATCGAGAGGAAGTACCATGTACTGCGGGAGATCATTGGTAGAGGGGACGTCCTAATTCAAAAGGTAGCATCAGCGGATAATGTGGCAGACCCATTGACTAAGCCACTGACACAGAAGGTGTTTGAGAAACACGTGGAAAGTATGGGACTCCGGCTTGTACCAGATTGGACCTAAGTGCAAGTGGGAGCTGTTAGACAGTTTTGTATGCCCTTAGCTTCAATCATTTTGATGTACTTTTGTTATTTAGTGGAAATAAATAAAGTGCATGTTTGATTCATGTTGTTTGGTTTAATTCTGTGTAAAACCCTAAAACTGGACATTTTTAGAGACTCATGTTAGTTTTAAATGTTCACAGCCGTTGGATAAGTCTTGGGAGATTTATCCTGCCAAGGCTGATACTGGTGTGCCACCAAGTGTTGGGATGGCCTGTCTCAGCCATCAGGGTAAGACCCGAGGCACATACAGCATGGGATTACTTGAATCCTTGAACCGGACCAGATTTCCAGTCTTGCCCTGGACCTTGGAGATAGATGGGCAAAACTGGAAAGTTACACCTGACCCCTAGACTCGATTATGACACTTCACTAGGTGCTGGATCAGGCTGCCTTTGATATGCCAATCAGTGAAATCCTTAGTGGGGATCAAAACCTGGGTATGTTGGGGCAGTTTGAGAATTCATCTGAGTGGGTGGTCATAGTGACAGAATCAGCCACTTTGTCGGACAAAGGGTAATGATCGGGAATGCACTCTCTCTGATGGAAACCAAACTGCCGGCAGTTGATTTCAATCGTTGGAATTTTGTTTTTGCAAAATTAATATATTTACATATATATGTACGGTTTCAAAATGTTTGCAAATGGTTTTAATTCCCGGGATCCATGTGAGAGGAGAGTGCGGCACTGTTCCTTGCAGCCGAGGGAGAGGTCCTCTCTTGTCGGGCAGTGCTTGATCATTAAGGGCTGAGAGGTTAAGTGTAAGACCATTTAGGATAATACCTGATGGGCTAATCTTGCACCTGCCCACAGTCCCTGGGTTTTTATAAGATGGCTTGGCCCAGGGACCACTTAATGTAAGTGTTGGGCCCATAGGGTTCATACGATGGACTCAAGGGGTTCATTGAGATTTTCAATGAATTTGGCTGGGCCTTGTATTAAAGGCTGGGCCGAACCCATGTGGCTGGTGTGTAGATCAATGCTTGGGTCCCACGCCATACAAAGAAGCCCAACTGGGCAGCAGATTGGAAACTAATTAAACACTGAATACTTAATGGGCCAAAAGCCCATTTCGAAGTGGGCTGATATGATCACCCATCAATGGGGCGAATTTGAGATTGAAGTTAGGAAAAAGGATTGGGCTCTTAGCCTTATCCACTCTTAGAGACCAAATTCAAATCAGATTTGAATCTGGTAACCTCCTGATAAGATCAGGAGTAAGCTGACTCTATCTGGGAAAGGGATTAAGATTATCCCCTATCCAAATACTGATTTGGATTGGGATAACTCCTAATTAGGAGATTTCTTAATCAAGAAGAAAAGAGAGGAGATTATCGAATGAACCAAGAGAGGGAAATCAGATTTCGATCCAAAAGGTTCTGGTAAGCAAGAAAGGTTCTTGCGAATTGAGATTAGATCTCATTCTCTCCAGAAAAGAAAACAGTTCAGCCTTTTCGTTTCTGGAAATCTCCTCCTGCCGCCGCCATCTGCATTGTTGCAAGATTTGATCTTTGCAGAAAAGAAAGTCAAGAAACCAGTTCTTGACATCAGTCTTGCAAGAAAGACTGAAAGAATTCAGTGTTTAGTACATCCAGGGGATTCTTGTGAAGGATCCAGTGTGTAGGACGCACCCTGCTGGTTCTGTTCCATCCACAGCTGTGTCATCTTCAGCAGGGACAGATCTTGGAGCATTCTTTGGGCGTGAACACCAACTTTGGGAGATACTGCTTCTCCGGATCAGGTATAATCCTCCCATTTATCTTTTGGTACAGATCTGGTTTGATTAGGGTTCAAGTAGATCCTTGAATATTGTATTCTAAATTCAGGGAATATGATTCCCAGTTGGGAGAAGGTAGGAAATTTTTGAAATTCGCCCCACCCATTCCGCAACCTTTATGGCGTCCATTAGATGGATCCTACCATTCTTTCACCTGCCCCGGAGCGTCCGAGAGATAGGGCTTCTGAGGCCCGGAGAAGGGACGATCAAGAATGATAGGAGAAAAATTCCCTTGCCCGGTGCTATATCATTGCCTCCCTAGACAATCTGATGCAGAGGAAGTTTGATTAGATCGAACTTTCTAAGGGCATATTGGATAGTTTAAAGACAATGTACGAAGAGACTCGTTAGAAGGTCTTGAAACAGTTCATGACCACACAAATGTCCAAGGGCCAGCAAGTTCAAGACCATTGTCTTCGGATGATGGGCTACATCAATGAGCTTGAGGCTCTTGGATCCGGGCTGGATCATGTGACCCAGATAGACTCCATTCTCAACTCTTTGCCTCCATCCTTCAATCCGTTCATCATGAACTATAACATGAATAAGCTGAATGTCAGTGTTCAGGAACTCAACAATATGTTGCAGTGGGCCAAAGAACTGATCAAGAAGAATGAGCCCCTAGCCATGCTTGTTGAAGCTGGCAAGAAGGGAAAGAAAAGGAAGGCAAAGAGAAAGCCCAGAAGAAGGCCACCAAACCCAAGAAGTAGAGGAAAGACAAGGCATCTGATTCCTATCATTTTTGTAAGTAGACCAGCCACTGGGAGAGGAACTGTCCTCAATACTTGGAATCCAAGAATGATAATTTCGACTCCTATGTCATAGAAACCAATTTGTTGGTAACTTCTGGGGCCTAGTGTATTGACTCTGGGGTTTCAACTCATGCGTGTAACTCACTGCAGGGGTTCAAGGTAAGCAAGAGGCTGAGTGAAGGAGAAGTGACACTTTACTTGGGGACTTTTGCAAGTGTTGCAGTTGCGGCCATAGGAACCGTAGAATTAATTTTTGGAGAATGATTAATTGTATAGAAAGATTGTCTTTATGTACAAAATATGAGAAGAAATCTAATTTTTGTTTCAAAACTATGTGCGAATGGATATTCTGTCTTCTTTAGTAATACGATTACTATTAAAAGAAACAATAGATTCATCGCATACGGAGAACTTGAGAACGATCTCTATGTTCTGCATCCTTCTCTAGAAACTAACATAGCCGAAACTACGTCGGCTAATATCCCCAAGAAAAGAATCCGTGATACAATTAAACCTACGTGTCTGTGGCATTACCGACTTGGCCATATCAGCATTGATCGTATCACAAGGTTGGTAAAGGATGGTCCTTTGGATTTTCTAACTGTAGAAGATCTTCCCACTTGAGAGCCTTGCCTTCCGGGTAAGATGACGAAACGACCATTTAACGGTAAGCCTGAAAGATGTACAAGCACGTTTGACCTAATACATACTGATGTATGTGGTCCCCTAAGTGTTAGGACTCATAACCAGCACGTGTATTTTATTACATTTACCGATGATTTCTCTCGATACGATTACGTGTACCTAATGAGACACAAGTTCGAATGCTTTAAAAAGTTCAAGGAATTCAGACAAGAGGTCAAGAAACAGTTAGGGAGAGAAATTAAGACCCTCTGATCGGATCAAGGTGGTGAGTATCTCTCTGACAAATTTAAGGACTACTTGAAGGTCAACGGGATAGTATCACAATTAACTCCTACTACACCATAGCTTAACGGTGTTTCAGAGAGGAGGAATAGAACCTTATTGGATATGGTTCGGTCACTTCTTGTACACTTAGAATTACCCACATCCTTTTGGGGTTACGCATTGGAGACTGCGAATATGTGCTGAATCGGGTTCCAACCAAATCGGTTTCGAATACTCCATTTGAACTTTGGACTGGAAAGAAACTAAGTGTTAGACACTTGAAGATTGGCGGTTGTCCTGCGCACGTTAAAGAACGAGTGCAGACAAATTGGAATCCAAGACCAGCCGTTGCCTATTCGTAGGTTACCCCAAGGGCTCTGTGGGTTACCTATTCTATGACCTAGGAGAACAGATGGTGTTCTATAGTCGGAATGTCCATTTCTTGGAGGATGATTACATCCTGAACAACCATCATCAAGAAATAGTTCTTGATGAGGAGAGCTCAAGAGTAGTGGGAGGTGTCCCATAGGTTCCAGGTATTGACCAACCTAGAAGATCTACCTGGGATTCCAGGCTACCAGTCCATTTTGGCTATGACCAGGATACTTACCTGGTGGAAGGTATGACTAGTGAGTAGGATCCCGTGACTTATGCGGAAGCTATGTTAGACATAGATTCCTTGAAGTGGGTAGATGCCATGAGAGCTGAGATGGACTCAATGGAGACCAATGGAGTCTGGACTCTAGTAGATCCACTCCTCAGGGTAAAAGCAATTGGTTGCAAATGGATATATAAGAGGAAGAAGGGCCCCGACGGTAAGGTTGAGACCTACAAAGCTCGTTTGGTGGCGAAAGGGTATACTTAGAAAGAGGGCATCGATTATGTGAAAACCTTTTCGCCCGTGGCCATGCTTAAATCCATTTGGATGCTGCTAGCTGTAGCAGCATACCATGACTATGAGATTTGGCAGATGGATGTCAAAACTGCGTTCCTGAATGGAGATCTTATTGAAGATATCTATATGCATCAACCGCAAGGTTTCATAGCTGTGGGTTAGGAACACATGGTAAGTAAATCAAATAGATCCATATATGGACTTAAGCAAGCTTCTAGGAGTTGGAACATCTGGTTTGACTCTATTGTCAAAAGGTTTGACTTTGAGCAGAATCCGGATGAGCCCTGTGTTTATAGGAAGTCTAGCGGGGAAAAGGTTACGTTATTGGTTTTGTATGTAAACGACATTCTACTCATTAGGAATGATGTAGGAATGTTAACTACGGTGAAAGTATGGCTTTCATAGCAATTCTCCATGAAAGATCTTGGAGAAGCCACCTATATACTAGGTCTTTGACTCTATAGAGATAGATCGAAGTGGATAATAGGATTATCCCAATCTGGTTACGAGTCTTAACACTAAGGGGACCACATACATCAAGCTTACCGTTAAATGGCCGTTTTGTCATCTTACCCTGAAGGCAAGGCTCACAAGTGGGAAGATCTTCTATAGTTAGAAAATCCAAAGGACCATCCTTTACCAACCTTGTGATACGATCAATACTGATATGGCCAAGTCAGTAATGCCACAGGCACGTGGGATTAACTGTATCACTGATTCTTTTCTTGGGGATATCAGCCAACATAGTTTCGGCTATGTTAGTTTCTAGAGAAGGATGCAGAACATAGAGATCATTCTTAAGTTCTCCGTATGCGATGAATCTATTGTTTCTTTAATAGTAATCGTATTACTAAAGAAGACAGAATATCCATTTGCACATAGTTTTGAAACAAAAATTAGATTTCTTCTCAAATTTTGTACATAAAGACAATCTTTCTATACAATTGATCATTCTCTAAAAATTAATTCTACGGTTCCTATGGCTGCAACTGCAACACTTGCAGAAGTCCCCAAGTAAAGTGTCACCTCTCCTTCACTCAACCTTCTGCTTACCTTGTACCCCTACAGTGAGTTACACGCATGAGTTGAAACCCCAGAGTCAATACACCAGGCCCCAGAAGTTACCAACAAATTGGTTTCTATGACATAGGATTCAAAATTACCTTTCTTGGATTCCAGGTATTGAGGACAGTTCCTCTTCTAGTGGCCTATCTGCTTGCAAAAATGACAGGCATCTGAGGCCTTGTCTTTCCTCTACTTCTTGGGTTTGGTGCCTTCTTCTGGGGTTTTCTCTTGCCCTCCTCTTCTTGTCCTTCTTGCCAGTTTCTACAAGCATGGCTAGGGGCTCATCCTTCTTGATCGGTTCTTCGGCCCTCTGCAACATATTACTGAGTTCCTGAATGCTGACATTTAGCTTATTTATATTATAGTTCATAATGAATGGATTGAAGGACGGAGGCAAAGAGTTGAGAATGGCGTCTATCTGGGTCATATGATCCAACTCGGATCCAAGAGCCTCAAGCTCATTGATATAGCCCATCATTCGAAGATAATGGTCATGAACTTGCTGGCCCTTGGACATCTGCATGGTCATGAACTGCTTCAAGACCTTCTGCCGAGTAGAGCGATTATGCTCTTTGTGCATTGTCTTTAAACTATCCAATATGTCCTTGTCAAGTTTGATCTGATCAAACTACCTCTGTATTGGATTGTCTAAATAGCACCGGGCGAGAGAGTTTTTCTCCTCCCATTCCTGATAGTCCCTTCTCCAAGGAGGGATTCCTCGCTGAAGCTGACAAATTCATCAAGGTTGAAGAGGTGCTAGGGTCCTGGTCAAAGTTGTTAGATAAAAGGAAGCGAGCAGAAAAAGAGGTAGCAAGCAAGTCATGATGAAGGAGCAAATCACCCAAGAGGTAGCAAGCAAGTTGGTCACCATGAAGCAGGCGAAGTATGTCACCCAGAAGGAAGAGCAAGTCTCCTCACCGGAGTTTTGGATTAGGCCAACAATCTGGAACCCCACCCTTGTATAATAAATCCTATACCACCCTAAATGCAAAAAGGGGCGTGATCTTAATGCAAATAAAAACTATAGAGTATGTAAGATGGCCACCCAGGATGAAGGACAACCCATCAACTAGGAACCCACACAAATACTATCATTTCCACCATGACAAAGGTCACGACACTGAAAACTGTAGAAACCTTAAAGGCGAAATCGAAGAACTAATCCATCACGAGTACCTAAGACAATTTGTAAAGAAAGAAGAAACATGCTGACTTACTAAGCAATGCAAGGAGAAACCCCAAACAAGTAGGGAGCAAGAAAGAGACCAAGCTCCCTAAGAACAACAACAAGAACGACCCATTCGGGGGGTCATGAACATGATCACCAGAGGGTCAATAGTAGCAGGTTGTACCACCTCAGCTGGAAAAACTTCAGTCTGGAACTTAGAGCACGACAATGACAATCTGCTGAAGCGCTTTGTAGAGAAGAAGTAACCTACTTCACTGAAGATGACATGCACGGATTATAGTATCCGCACAACAACGCTCTGGTGGTAAGGTTGGCGATTAATGATTTTGATGTGAAAATAATTCTGCTTGACTCGGGGTGCTCGACTGACATTATTTTCCAGGAAGCATTCGAGCACATGGAACTTGTAAAAAAGGATATGCAACCAGCCGATGTACCCTTAGTCGGCTTCAACGAAGAAGTAGTTTCGCCCCTTGGCTAGGTGTGGGTACCAGTTGTGGCGGGCTTACCCTCCTAATTTAGTTCAGTTTGATCATGATTTCCTCGTGGTTGCCACGCCCTCCCCATACAATATCATCCTGGGCCGACCTATCCTTCATGCCCTTCGAGTGGTGGTATCAGCCTATTATCTAGCTGTAAAGTTCCCCATTGCTAGAGGTATCGATGTTATGCAAGGCGATCAACTAAAGTCTTGCAAATGTTATGTAACAGCCCTGAAGGAAAAAGGCAAGATTGTTGTTGACATTGACCTAGAGCCGCCACTTGAGAACATAGATGAGTGAGCTTAGCCCATGGAAGATACCGTCCTAGTGCTGGTCTTAAAGACCAAGCTAGAGAAGATGATACAGATGGGGGCTCACCTAAATGAATTGGTGCACTCCAACTTGTTAAGCTTCTTACTTAATAACTTAGATGTTTTTGGTTTGTCGGAAGTAGAAATGCCCGACATAGACCCTAAGATAATAACTCATAAGTTGAATGTTGACCCCTTAGTCAGACTAGTCAGGCAGAGGAAAAGGAACCTCACCCCGGAAAGATGGAAAGTAGTGGATGAGGAGGTAGGGAAGATACTCATAGCCGACTTCGTTAGGGAGGTACAATACCCAAACTGGATTGCAAACCCAGTACTCGTGAAGAAATCCAATGGCAAGTGGCGCATGTGCGTTGGCTATGACAACATAAACAGAGCCTACCCAAAAGATAGCTTCCCTTTTCCGGGAATCAACTGCTTGGTAGAAACGACCTTAGGGTTCGAGCTGTTGAGTTTCATGGATGCATACTCCGGCTACAACTAGATCTCTATGGACCTGGTCAATGAAGAAAAAAATGCATTTATAATTGAGATGGGCTTGTACTATTACAAAGTCATGCCCTTTGGCCTTAAAAACGCTGGAGCAACCTTCCAGCGACTTGTAAACCGTGTTTTTTCAGACTTGATTGGAAATAAAGTAGAATGTTATGTGGATGATATGGTTGTAAAAACTGAGTTTTCAAACTCCTTAATTTCCGACGTAGAATGTGTTTTCAATGATTTAAGAAAGTACACCATGAAACTCAACCCAAATAAGTGTGTCTTTGGTGTCTCGTCAGGCAAGTTCCTTAGATACATAGTTAGCCAGTGTGGCGTCGAGGCCAACCCAGAAAAAATCTTGGCAATATTAGATATGCGAACCCTAGATTGGTTAAAGAAGTACAAAAACTAACTGACAGAACATCCACCTTGAACCAATTTATGTCTAAGTCAGTTCAGCGGTGTTTATCATTTTTCAAAACAATTAAAAAGAACTAGGACTTTGAGTGGACCGAAGAGTGTCAGCTCACCTTTAACGAGTTGAAGAAGTACTTAAGTTTGCCACCTTTATTGACCAAACCTGAGACCAGGGATGAGCTCAAGCTCTACCTCTCCGCGAGTGATGAGGTAGTCAGCTCGGTCCTAATTAGAGAAGTAGAAAAGGTCCAACGACCCATTTATTACGTAAGTAAAGTTCTGCATGCTGCCGAGAGTAGATACCTAAACATTGAGAAGTTGGCCTTTGCTCTAGTGTTAGCAGCCCAAAAGTTAAGACCTTATTTCCAAGTTCACACCATCGTGGTCTTGACTAACCAACCTCTGAGGCAAGTCTTTCAGAAGCCTAAGGTCTCAAGAAGACTTATGAAGTGGGCAATCAAACTCAATGAGTATGATGTCTGGTACGAGCCACGCCCAGTAATCAAGGCGTAGGTCCTGGCGGATTTAATCGCCAAGTGCACCTTCAGCTCACCGACCCCTGAAGTTTCCAAGCTAGCAACCACTTTAGAGGCCTTAACTAGCGTGACACCTGCCCCAGCTCAGGAAAACCCAACCTGGGACAAGGATCCATGGATCCTCCATGTGGACGGCTTGTCCAACCACTGCGTAAGCGAGATTGGGTTAATACTCTATGGGCTTAGCAAAGTAAAGCTGGAATACGCCCTCCGGTTCTTATTCTGAGCTTCAAACAATGAAGCCGAGTATGAGGCACTCATATCCGGGCTTGCTAGCAAAGGAAGTTGGGGCTAAACATTTTGTAGTATGTAGTGACTCGCAACTAGTAGTCAACCAAGTGAATGTATAGTATGAGGCTTAGAAGCCCACTATGTCTGCCTACCTAGCCAAAGTAAGAGAGCTCCTGCCTAGCTTCCACTCTTGGCATACCCAACAAATCCTGAGATCAGAGAATACCAAAGACGATTGCTAGCACCCAATTTTTGCTCGGTCCCTTCACCCTACCTCTTTGTACCCGCCTCTTAGACCCCAAAAACTTAGAAACACAACCAAATCAACTTGAGACTTTCCAAAATCCGAAATATCCTCCTTCGACACAATACAAGACAAATAAAAACCTTGACCATACATCATCCCCAGACTGGGAAAACTACAACTTAGTTACACATAACTTTTCATAACTAAACTGCAAAGATCCACTGGTCATCACACAAACTTCCTTTCTAACAGCCCCGATC
The DNA here is from genome assembly GCF_055504915.1 of Nelumbo nucifera. NCBI lineage: Eukaryota > Viridiplantae > Streptophyta > Magnoliopsida > Proteales > Nelumbonaceae > Nelumbo > Nelumbo nucifera. Next base: position 68,635,582 of record NC_142653.1, read on the forward strand.
CATGCGATATTCAAACTCCAACTTCCCAAAATCAAATCCAACACACCCATCACCTCAAGACCACTAGAAAGCAATCAATTAGTGAATCCCATCACAAATATACGCTAATCAACCACAAAAACATCAAGATCACATTTTGATGGCCCTGAACGATTACTAAGATTAAACATATCTTTCTCATATCAGAACCATCCACTTGACTCCTAACCCTAATCCATGCTCACCTACCGAATTGTAGTTCAAAATTCCCTCATTTGACTCATCATCAAGCCTAGATCCTGTTTCAACAAATCTCATTAATTAAAGCTCACTATCCATCATCCCAACTTTATATGACCAATTAGACCTTACCATTGTATTTGGAGACCCAAAAAAAACCCATCACGTCAAATTTCACGACCAAGCTCCTTCATTTGAACATTAAAAAAGTAAGATTCCATTTGAGGCCCTTTTATTGATTGAAAACCCATAAGCTAAGACCATGATCTGAACTAAAACAATCAATCTACACCTCTGATCAAAGATCCATAACTTCCATAAGATTCAGAACATTCAAAAGCACCAACCCACCAAATTTCATCCCAAAATTCCCCCATTTGACCTTTCATCAAATAAAGATTCTATTTTAGTAATTTTCATTGATTCAAACTTGTCAGCCATAGATCTCAATCATTCCGACCCTATTTGTCCAATCAGATCTTAGCATTATGTTCAGAGACTCAAAAAATCCCAACACATCAAATTCCTCATCCTAATTCATCAGTTTGACGATTAAACTAGAAATACGCCATTTCAACGCACCAAATTAAATTGCCATGTCATCTGCCCTAACCTGAAGTCTTAAAAGGGTGATGGCTGATGTCGGACCCATTCTTGACCCATTAGAACACTTGGACAATGAAATAGAGCCTAATAGGCTTAAAAAGAAAAATACTAAACAGACCTCACTTAAAGTAAAGAAAAGACAAAACCGCATTTAATAGTTCATCAAATTTATGTTTTATGCCATTGTCAGCCCCAAATACGAGAATGCAACATCTGGCATGCCCCAAGCTTCCATTGGACACACAAAACCCTTGAAAATCATCCCCAATTGAAAAAAGTGTTTCACCAAACAGGAAAGTGTGACTAGACACCTATTTCTTTGAAGAATCTTTGCCTATTTGTGGGAAAAACCTTTGTTGAATCCCAGATACTATAGATGAGTGAATTCAAGCTTGACCCCCTCCCATTCTCTATAAATACTGATCTAATTCGAGCTCGAGGGGGGGGGGACTGAAGGGAGGAAACATGATAGAGGTCCCTAAAGAAAGAAAGAAAGAGGGGGAGCAGTTTCCCAACTTCTGTGATACACCCATTCTGCGTGTAATCCCGAAATCCTTGAAGTCAAGCTCAAGCCTCATCCCCTGTCTTCCAAATATAACACCAGAAACGCTCAACCCAACTCTTGCCTAGCTCAAGAACCCACTTGAACTTCAATCTATCTAATCCTAGCTACTGGAAAACTTTTGACATGGTACATACGAAAGGTAATTAAGTCTATTTTTTTTTAGTTTTTCTAGGTTCTTTGAGGTTCTAAAATGTTGAAGAACCATCGTTTTCAATTTATTCTTGATTGAGAATAGAGGCTAAGAGGCGAGGGTCTTAGGAAAATCAATACCTAAGACCAGATAGCATTGATAAGCCTATATTTGTACATATTTTCGTACCTCTAACTTGATGATTTTGGTAATAATGTTTTTTGAATTAGCATGGTATTGCACTAATTATGATGAAATTGTCTTACAAGATGATTTGGAGCTTAATTGTGCAATTTTAAGGAGGAGTTCGATTGAATTGGTCAAGATAATCATAGAGGAAGGACCATGCAACAATGATGCTCCATGATGTAGCCATGAAGGAGAGAATCCATTGAAATC